>NC_042615.1:104945954-105253811 GCF_901001135.1 Rhinatrema bivittatum | reverse complement strand
AAGAGGAGTGGAGATTTGGTGCACCATGAGCAGCACCCAACCTGTTCATGACCCAGAGAAGCACACACTAGGCAGGCACGATCGAGAATGAGGTAGGAGATGGGGCCAAGAATGGGGGATGGCAGTGCAATTAGGGGGTGTGGCAGTTTGACCAGGGGGGCATGAGATCAGGCGGGGGGGGGGGGGGTGCAAGGTAGAAGACTTGCCAATGGCACCCAGTCCCTTTGCACTGGCCCTGCTCACTGGGACTGCCATCCTCTAAATCCAAACAGGTGGAAAATTTCCTTGTCTAGTAGAAAAGACTCCTGCACAGATAGAGGATTAAGGAATTGTAAGCAGAGAAGACAAAAGACTGTGGCTCTGTATCTTAATTATTGTACCATTATCCAATTGATGTTGAATTTTAAGTTAGGCACTCATGCGGTGGTTCAAGTGTCATTATCTGGCACTCAGCACCCAGCGAATAGAAAGTACCCCTCTCCTAGGGATACCTAAAGGGAAGCTAGCCACCCCCTGCACTGTGACCTGACTGGTACCCTTTTATCCTCAAGCCAAGGGATCCACACCATGGGGAAGGGGCAGTAGAGAAGAGCTAGTCTGAGTTCCTTAACCAAAGAACTTACAAATAAATGTATGGCCCCACCTGTGCAGGACAGGCACACCGGGATGGAGGTTACTTATTTAAATTGCACAAGCTATTGGTGGTGTGGAAAATTAAGTTTTAATTTCTGAGAATAGTTCATAAGGTCCTTTGTTGAAAGGTGCCTTTCAGTATTAGTGCACATCTGAAAAATTATACTTAAAGAAAAACATTCCGGTCCCAGAGAAAAAAATCTTTTGAAAATTCCCTCCCTGAAAGATACTTACTTATGCAAAACCAGGGATCATACTTTTGCCACATTACACCCCAAAAATGTGGCATGCACCATCTGAGTCATTGAGGGCTAAATCTGATTATAAATATTTTCTTAGGGGGTTCTGTTTTCCTAGGCATTTACTATTTCATAGGCCCACCTGAATAATGAGAAACAGGTTGTTGAGTTGGTTTTACTATTCAGCAGTTTGGTTTGTTAATGTTTAGTAATAGGTACTGTATTTTATTTCATGCTTATTTTATGCATATTATTTGAAACTCACTTAGAATTTAAAATAATGAGAGTAAAATGTCTTTTTTTTAATTACATTTATATATACTTTTCCCTATTATGAGTACACATGCTAAATTGTCAAGTTGGCAAACTACAATTTTTGAGCCCACTAATTTATACATACTGAGCCTTGGGAGAACATATAGAAAGACATGGTTTAATGGAACAAAGTCAGCATGGCTTTACCCAGGGCAAGACTTGCCTCACAAATCTGCTTCACTTTTTTGAAGGAGTTAATAAACATGTGGATAAAGGTGAACCAGTAGATATAGTATACTTGGATTTTCAGAAGGCATTTGACAAAGTTCCTCATGAGAGGCTTCTAGGAAAAGTAAAAAGTCATGGGATAGGTGGCGATGTCCTTTCGTGGATTGCAAACTGGCTAAAAGACAGGAAACAGAGAGTAGGATTAAATGGGCAATTTTCTCAGTGGAAGGGAGTGGACAGTGGAGTGCCTCAGGGATCTGTATTGGGACCCTTACTTTTCAATATATTTATAAATGATCTGGAAAGAAATACGATGAGTGAGATAATCAAACTTGCAGATGACACAAAATTGTTCAGAGTAGTTAAATCACAAGCAGATTGTGATAAATTGCAGGAAGACCTTGTGAGACTGGAAAATTGGGCATCCAAATGGCAGATGAAATTTAATGTGGATAAGTGCAAGGTGATGCATATAGGGAAAAATAACCCATGCTATAATTACACAATGTTGGGTTCCATATTAGGTGCTACAACCCAAGAAAGAGATTTAGGTGTCATAGTGGATAACACATTGAAATTGTCGGTACAGTGTGCTGCGGCAGTCAAAAAAGCAAACAGAATGTTGGGAATTATTAGAAAGGGAATGGTGAATAAAACGGAAAATGTCATAATGCCTCTGTATCGCTCCATGGTGAGACCGCACATTGAATATTGTGTACAATTCTGGTCGCCGCATCTCAAAAAAAATATAATTGCGATGGAGAAGGTACAGAGAAGGGTTACCAAAATGATCAGGGGAATGGAACAACTCCCCTATGAGGAAAGACTAAAGAGGTTAGGACTTTTCAGCTTGGAGAAGAGACGACTGAGGGGGGATATGATAGAGGTGTTTAAAATCATGAGAGATCTAGAACGGGTAGATGTGAATCGGTTATTTACTCTTTCGGATAGTAGAAAGACTAGGGGGCACTCCATGAAGTTAGCATGGGGCACATTTAAAACTAATTGGAGAAAGTTCTTTTTTACTCAACGCACAATTAAACTCTGGAATTTGTTGCCAGAGGATGTGGTTAGTGCAGTTAGTATAGCTGTGTTTAAAAAAGGATTGGATAAGTTCTTGGAGGAGAAGTCCATTACCTGCTATTAAGTTCACTTAGAGAATAGCCACTGCCATTAGCAATGGTTACATGGAATAGACTTAGTTTTTGGGTACTTGCCAGGTTCTTATGGCCTGGATTGGCCACTGTTGGAGACAGGATGCTGGGCTTGATGGACCCTTGGTCTGACCCAGTATGGCATTTTCTTATGAATTTATCCCGATAGCTAAGACATTATCACAGTAAATTCCCGGGGTTGAAAATTGCCTTCCCTCAGCTGCTGAATCTACTAAGGAGTTCCACAGATTGAAATCTAACCATCATAGGAAAAAAGGAGTATCCCTAGTGTAGGGGAGGTCATGGGACAAAAGGTGTGTGTGTGTGTGTGTGTGTGTGTGTGGGGGGGAACTGGATTGTCAAAACCTCACCTGTACTTTACCATGTAGACCCTGACTGAAGTTAAAGAAGGGTGCAAAGTTTGTGGGTGTGAAACTCCCCGAAAACAAATTACCTGCATATTACTGCGACACAACATGCATTTTATATTTAAAATATTAATATTTCAAAATTTCTCAGAGAACATTTTATCACAACGGTTAATTTTAAATTACTCTTGCAAAAATGTGTATTGTCTGCATTGTATGTGACCTACATTTAAACTAAAATCAATTTCTTTACAATTATTATTATACAGCACTTAGAGATTTTTTTATAAAGATATGCCAAATTGAATGAAGAAATACATTTCTTTTACTGAATTTTTAAAAAACATAAAAACATGTTATTGATATGTTTTGATTTATAAATGACTTTTGCCTGCATAAATGCTTTAGGTGGTGTTACCGTGCCCCGGTCCCTCCGCCTACCTCGGAGCCGGCCCGGCCCGCACGGAGCTCTCTTCAGCCACATAGGCCCGATCCTCAGCCTGCCGCAGCTCTCCCTGCTCAAGGGAGACGCTGCCGACTCGACGCTCTTGGCCCTGCCCCCTAGGCGCATGCGCACACCCGGGGGCTGAGGCTTTAAAGGGAACAGCATGGGAAATTCAAACAGGGCACCCCGGATGACGTCAGATGCTGCAGGGTATTTAAACCCTGCAGCTTGTACAGGACGGGGGCTTGCAACGAGGTTCCACAGTCTTCTGTGTCTTTAGTTGCTGCAGTGTGTCCTGATCATCCTGAATTCTGGTTCCTGACCTGGCTTGTTCCTGACTATGTTTTCAGCTTCTGCTCCTGGTTCTGGTATTGTCTTCTGACTTCTGGCTTCTGAACCGGCTTCGCTCTTGGACTCCAACTTCGGCCTCTTCCACTATGTTAGGTATCTGGTACATGCTGGCAGATGATACAAAATTGTTCAGAGTAGTTAAATCACAAGCAGATTGTGATAAATTGTGGGAAGAACCTCCGAGACTGGAAAATTGGACATCCAAATCACAGATGAAATTTAATG
Source organism: Rhinatrema bivittatum (assembly GCF_901001135.1). Taxonomy (NCBI): domain Eukaryota; kingdom Metazoa; phylum Chordata; class Amphibia; order Gymnophiona; family Rhinatrematidae; genus Rhinatrema; species Rhinatrema bivittatum. The sequence goes on along the minus strand of NC_042615.1, from coordinate 105,249,913 downwards.
TGGATAAGTGCAAGGTGATGCATACAGGGAAAAATAACTCATGTTATAGTAACACAATGTTAGGTTCCAGATTAGGAGCTACCACCCAAGAAAGAGATCTAGGCGTCATAGTGGATAACACTTTGAAATCGTCAGTTCAGTGTGCTGTGGCAGTCAAAAAAGCAAACAGGTTGTTGGGAATTATTAGAAAGGGAATGGTGAATAAAACAGAAAATGTCATAGTAAGGTCAAAGGCTATCGGCGCCATTTTGAATACCGGCAGCCAAGGGCATGAGTGCAGGAGAGCTCCCGGACCCCCCGCTGGACCATCAGGGAGTTTTGGTAAGTCTTGGGGGGGTCAGGAGGGTGGGGGGTTGTAGTTAATTCAATGTTAGCCGGGAAACAAATAAGAATTAATGCATGAACGTATCGGGGGCTCCCCTTGCTGAATGCAATGTATCTGCCCCCCGACGAATACGAATCTCGAATGCAACATATGGCGTCCCTCTGAACATCCCTACACTCCATGGTGAGACTGCACCTTGAATACTGTGTACAATTCTGGTCGCTGCATCTCAAAAAAGATATAGTTGTGGTAGAGAAGGTACAGAGAAGGGCAGCCAAAATGATAAAGGGAATGGAACAGCTCCCCTATGAGGAAAGACTAAAGAGGTTAGAACTTTTCAGCTTGGAGAAGAGATGGCTGAGGGGGGATATGATAGAGGTGTTTAAAATCATGAGAGGTCTAGAACGGGTTAATGTGAATCATTTATTTACTTTTTTGGATAATAGAAAGACTAGGGGCACTCCATGAAGTTAGCATGTGACACATTTAAAACTAATCGGAGAAAGTTCTTTTTCACGCAACGCACAATTAAACTCTGGAATTTGTTGCCAGAGGATGTGGTTAGTGCAGTTAGTGTAGCTGTGTTTAAAAAAGGATTGGATAAGTTCTTGGAGGAGAAGTCCATTACCTGCTGTTAATTAAGTTGACTTAGAAAATAGCCACTGCTATTACTAGAAACAGTAACATGGAATAGTTTTTGCGTACTTGCCAGGTTCTTATGGCCTGGATTGACCACTGTTGGAAACAGGATGCTGGGCTTGATGGACCCTTGGTCTGACCCAGTATGGCATGTTCTTATGTTCTCAGCTCAATCCTGGCCCTAATGGGGGAGGGTATTGGGGGAGGGGCATAACGGGGGTAGGTATTGAGGCTCAGCACTGGGTTTCCCAGTTGTACTATTGTTTGTTAAAATAATAATGCTGCGGCCATACTAATCCAAAATCTCTAGTGACTGCTCTTCCTTCCTTGTATTCTATGTCTTGGGGGAGTGGAGCAGAAGCCGGGAGGGAACAGTTGTCCTGGTGCCCTGGTTATTAGATAGTGATTGGATTTGATCTGTTAAAAGAATTATACTGTGCATTTGCAGAAAATCACCCAAAACAAAAATCAGTCTTGTCTTCGTTCCCACGTTCAAATTACCCTATGTAGCTCAATTGATTTTTTTCAGAGTTACTTATTCATTCCTCCCACCACTAGCAAACTAACTCTCTTTCTCGTCAAGCCTGTTATTTCCAGAGATTTATAACTGAGAGCAATCTTAAAGCAGCAGTGAGCACAGTAGTAATTTAGATAATTCAGTTGGCAGTTAGAACAAACAAACTAATTAAAGTTGCCCTTTAAAGTCTGATTTATATCTCATTCCTTATAAGAGATTAATTTTTTAAGTTTCTGAAAGCATTTTTCCCGTTAGCCATTCCCACCAATATGAGTGTAAGAGAATCCAGGTGCTTCGTTCTGACCCTCCACAGAGCCAGAAGCAGTCTGCACAATCTATATTTAAAGCATGAATACAGGGCAAGAAATTGAGGCATCAGATCTAAGAAAGCAATCCTTATAAACAGATAATAATACCTTATTGAAAAATATAGTACATCATTTCACAAGTGTATAAATATATAAGAAATGCTACATATTAGGATAAAATAAGTAGAAGCAAGAACTGCAAAAGACCCCCAAAGAAGAACCAACGGAGAAAAATAGCTCTTTTGCCGACTTTTTTAAGGGTAGTAGGGATGTGAATCGTGTCCTCGATCGTCTTAACGATCGATTTCGGCTGGGAGGGGGAGGGAATCGTATTGTTGCCGTTTGGGGGGGGTAAAATATCGTGAAAAATCGTTAAAAATCGTGAAAAATCGAAAAATCGAAAAATCGAAAAATCGAAAAACCGGCACATTAAAACCCCCTAAAACCCACCCCCGACCCTTTAAATTAAATCCCCCACCCTCCCGAACCCCCCCAAATAACTTAAATAACCTGCGGGTCCAGCGGCGGTCCGGAACGGCAGCGGTCCGGAATGGGCTCCTGCTCTGAATCTTGTCGTCTTCAGCCGGCGCCATTTTCCAAAATGGCGCCGAAAAATGGCGGCGGCCATAGACGAAAAAGATTGGATGGCAGGAGGTCCTTCCGGACCCCCGCTGGACTTTTGGCAAGTCTCGTGGGGGTCAGGAGGCCCCCCACAAGCTGGCCAAAAGTTCCTGGAGGTCCAGCGGGGGTCAGGGAGCGATTTCCCGCCGCGAATCGTTTTCGTACGGAAAATGGCGCCGGCAGGAGATCGACTGCAGGAGGTCGTTCAGCGAGGCGCCGGAACCCTCGCTGCACAGTATTTCACCCATCAAAATGGGCTTTTTGAAAACTGCCTACTGTGTAAGGGGATGAAAGCAAATGCACAGTTCTACAAAGCGTCTACTTTTCCTGTATTGTATTGGAGGCATTTACAGGGCAGGGTTAGACCAGGGGGAGGCAATAACATGCAGAGTTTCACATGTTTAGAACTACAGGCAATGTTTTAGTCAGAAAAAGTAACCACAGAAAAAGCAAGCACAAATCACTGCAGGCACTTTTTCCTTGGGCAATTTTCAAAGTGAAAGAATGGCTGTACTTTCAGTTTAAAAGTAAAAAGTACCCACGGACTTTAAATTATATACTCCTGTTAGAGCACTATGTTCATCCAACCAAAATCTTTTGGACGTCCCTTCTCCAAAAATAGTCCATTTAGGCAAAACCATTGAATGTACATTCTTAATAGCAGGACCGACCCTCTTGAATTCTCTCCCAAAAGAGATCAGAAACATGAAGGGAACCCAAGGGACCGATGAAATACAGTACGCTCAGCAGCATCCGATGCATCCGACGCGGAGTGAATGAGATAGCGCTCATCACATGCAAATGCATGTGAATTGAGCCTATTACTCATTCACCCCAAATGCAAAAAGATAAATGTGCATCTCAGATGCACATTTATCATGCAGATATTAACACCTGCCTGGAGCAGGCGTTAATAGCAGAGCGCATTGAAAAGAAGTACAGAAAAGCAGAAACTGCTTTTCTGTCCTTTTTTAAAGTTACAAATAAATAAATAAATAGCTCGGAAGACCTCCGAGTTATGAAGACCGATGCCGGTAAACTTGGCATCAGTTTTCATAACCGGCCTGTCTGCCAGTAATGAAAAAGCCGCCAATAAACTTGGCGGCCATTTTTATTACTGGCAGACAGGCCGGTTATCAAAACCGAGGCTGAGTTTACCAGCGTCAGTCTTCATAAATGGCAGCCACAGCGGGTCGCATTAGGAAGGAGGCACTAAGATCACGCAAGCGACCCTAGCGCCTCCTTCCTAGCGTGACCCCCTAATTTCCATATTGCATGACGCCCCCTTGTGGGCGCCATGCATGCGTTAAAAAATTGGGCGCTGAAAAGTCAGCGCCCACTTTCAGCACACAAAATTGCATCGGCCCCCAAGTTTTTCAAAAAAGCCCTAAAGACCCACCTCTTTAAACAAGCCTGTGAAGGATAATTTGATCTTATGTTCTTATTCTATTTTATTTTGCTATTTCTTTTATTTTTCATGATGTTTTCATGTGGTTTTATAACCTGCTTTGTAACTTTTACTTCCGTTTTTTTTCACATCTTTGTTTGTTATTATTTTATGTTAATTAAGTATGAATGTGATGCTGTACCCTGCCCTGAACATAGGAAGGGCAGGCAAGAAATGCTTTAAAAAATAAATAAATAAACAAAGCTATTCTAGCAGTATGAAAATTGCCCTCTAAATCAAATATATCCTAATCCTAGGCCATAATCTCAGAATGGGATAGAGATAACAGGAAGAGCTACATTGCTAACAGATACATCAACCCTATATCAGCTCCTGTTATCTAACAGCAATCTCCATCACTTTTCCTTGTGTTTCCCTATTTCTAGGAATCACATGATATGAATGCTGACCCTAGTTCTGATTTTTGTATCTTTCCTAAAGACTCTGGTAAAGACAAGGTACAATGAGGGTTTACTCGTTCTGTTTCTGAGAACACATTTGGTGGTTAAAAAAACCATTTCAGATATTTGGATTGCTCAGGTGTTGCTTTCTATTGCTAATTTTAAAAAGTCGCAATAATATCAATTGCTTGCTGCATTCTTTATAATATTGCAACAAGGTACTACATCCCAGCTGACATCAATATGTACTATATATATTTTTTTATTTAGATTTTTTTATATTCTGCTTTTTGCACTTTTTTCAGCACTTCAAAGTGGATTACATTCAGTTACTGTAGGGATTTATATGAAAGTATATTAAGATTACTTAGTCTGATTTCTTTTGCAATGGCCTAAATCAGAGAGGGTGTGATAGTGTGATCAACACTCAGTGCTGGATGATTTCACCAAGGCAAAAAGAGCCTAGCTGACTCTCAAAGCTCTCTGGCTCCTATTAAGGGTCACTGCATCTCAGTCTAGGCCAGGGCAGCTGTAGTCAGCCTCTTCCACTTGCCTGGTCCTGGTTATGGTTGGAGTAGTCTGTATGCTTTGGATATCACTAGTACCCTGTTAAACAAACTGAAGTATGTAGGTATAGATATTCAGCACATACATCCGTTTGTTGCACTGACACCATACCTCCTCTCAATATTTTTCCCTTCCCGCAGAATTATACCACATCCACTAATCACCATCCTAGGAAATGGGTCAAACACCTAAATTAGAGATAGATATTCCTCAGACGTAATGCCTTGTTTTGGGATTATAAATACTCATCTGATTTCTCTTCAGGTCGGTAAACGCACAAAAAAAAACAACAAACAAACAAAAAAATGCTAATCAATTTAAAGATGCTGAGTGTAATATAATATAACAGGAGACCATATCCATAGAATCTGAGCAACCAAAGACAGCTATGGTTCAATTATGTCATAGGGTCTTTCCTCCAGTCTGGCCAGCCAATAAGAGCCCTGACTCCTGTCTTGTTTTGGTATGCATGGACTTTGGCTGCCTTCTCCCAAATTGTGCTCTCACAGACCTTTTAGCAATACTTGATTAGCTTTATGTTCCTAGTCATCATTCCTAGGCTGCTAGCCTTGACTTCTACCATTTTCAACTCTTTCTCAGTCATGAATTTCCATGGAGTGGAATTAATAGAAAAGTTATCACACTAGTACATGGTCAATATCAAAACCCTTTCATTCCCCGGAGGAGCCCCGTGAGGAACACAGTACTAGGCTAGACTCGAGACACGCAAAAACAGATTTGTCTTTTATTATACAGCTAGATGATACCACCAGAGGTGGCAGTAGTGAGGTTATCCAGTAGTAGCAGTCCAGGGACCCTCGGCAGAGGAGACCTGTCTCACGATGTTAGCAGCACACGGTAGTATAGGGAGTTCCAATTGCAGGTTCCCAGTGCAGAGCTGTAGATGAGACAGACTGATAAGGTTAGATTACTCACTGAGTTGGTAGCTGTAATGTTTGTAGATTCCAGCAGGCAGAAGTAGTTGGATTGCAGGCACCAAGGCAGGGAGAGCAGGCCCTTGAGGAGTGAGTACCTGGTATCCCAGAAAGGCACCTGAAAGAAAGCAAATGGCCCCCGAGGAGCGGGTACCCAAGTTAGATGAAATACCCCAAAGGGCAGAGAGAGCTTCCAGCGGCAGCATGGAAGCAGCAGAGTAGCATAGACCGGAGGCAAGTCCAATCCTTGCTAACTCAAATTGTTAGCAAACGAAGGGCAGGCTAAATACCCGGATGGCGTGACATCACGAGGGGGACACCCCCGAGGTTCCCACCATGACGTGGATAAAGACGTGGGTGGCATGTGCGCGTGCACCCTAGGAGGCCCTCAGGAGAGACATGGCAGATATCCTTGCCGTAGCCATTCCAGGGATGCTGGAGAGAGCAGCAAGCAGACGCGGCAGTAGCCATCTTCCCAAGGCTAGCGGGGAAGGCAGAGAGAAAGGTGAGGCACAGAGGTCAAAGCCGTCTGAGACCGAAGGACACAACAGTACCCTCTTTCAAAGGGACCCCTCCAGACCCCCTACCTGGTTTTGGTTTTTGAGGATGTGATCAATAGTATTGACGAAGCATCTCTTTATCCATGATATTAGCCAAAAGTTCCAAAGAAGTTTCTTCAGGTCCGTAACCCTCCCATGACAGGAGGTATTCCCAAACTCTGCCTCTCTTTCTTAAATCAAGGATGGCATCAGCCTTGTACTCAATGTCTTCTTCTGCATCAACAGGAGTAGGTTCAGGTGTCTTGGAGGAAAACTCGCTAAAGACAAGCGATTTCAGTAGTGAGACATGGAACACATTATGAATCTTCATTGCTGGAGGAAGTTTCAGACTGTAAGTGAGCGTACCCACGTTGGAGGATAGGAAAGGGTCCAACAAAGCGTGGAGCAAAACGAGCTGATGGTAGTTTGAGTCTCAGATATTTGGTAGACAGCCAGACCTTGTCACCAGGCTGGAATTCAGGAACTTTGCTATTGTGAGCATCATAGCCTTTCTTTGCTCTTTGTCCTGCTTTTAGGAGCATTTCTTTAGTCTTTCTCCAGAGTTGTTGGATATCTTTGGCAGTAGATTGAGCTGCCAGGGACTACACTGAAAGTGGAAGTGGTAAAGGTGGTAAGAGTTGTCATCCATAGACCACTACAAAAGGTGAGGATCCAGTAGATGATGCTGGATGGGAGTTGATGGCTAATTCAGCCCAGGGCAACAGTTCAGCCAAGTCATTCTCTCAGTTTGGCCATTTGACTGAGGATGGTATGCAGAGGTGAAGTCAAGAGTGATGTCGAACTTCTTACACAAAGCCCTCCAGAACTTGGCTGTAAATTGGACTATGTCTGAGACATTGTGTTTTGGCATGCCGTGTAGGTGAAAGATGTGGCTGATGAATAGTTTAGCAAACTCCATGGTGGAAGGCAAACCAGGGAGAGCCACGAAGTGAGCCATCTTTGAGAAACGATCCACTGTAACCCAGATGGTATTGTTACCTCCAGAAAGTGGTCAGTCCACCACAAAGTCGGTGGCAGTGCGGGTCCACGGCTCATCTGGTACTGGTAAGGGTTGAAGCAGGCCTAAGGATATCCAGGTGGAGGATTTTGTCTGGCACAATTAGAACATGAAGCTACGTACATAGAAGTGTCTTCCTTCATGATGGGCCACCAGCAGTACTTCTGTAGCTTAGCCAGAGTTCTTCGTTTCAGTTTAGTCCCTGACAGCTCAATCTACTGCCAAAGATATCCAACAACTCTTGAGAGACTAAAGAGATGCTCCAGCCAGTTTCGAATCATGAGCCCATGCTAACAGTTTCTTTCCTAGCTTGCAGGGTACAATGGTCTTGCCCGGAGGTACCGGATGTGTAGCTGATAAAATAACTCTCTTTGGGTTGATGATATGCTGGGGTTCATCAAGTATGTCTTCTAGGGGTGTGCATTAATTTGCAACGTATTGGCAATCCGCAACGTATATGCCATATTCGTTGTATTCGTGGGGGTCACGAAATGTATAGCGAACCCCCACGAATACAACATATCAATAACAAATAAACCCCCACCCTCCTGACCCTCCCAAAACTTTCCAAAAGTCCCTGGTGGTCCAACGGGGGTCCTGGAGCGATCTCTTGCACTCGGGCCATCGGCTGCACACAGGCAACAGTTTATCTTCCAGCCTCTCAAGGCAAAGATAGCCTTTGCCCTTACTATGTCACAGGGGCTACCGGTGCCTTTGGTCGGCCCCTGTCACATGGTAGGAGCAATGAATGGCCGGCCCCATCTTGTGCTCCTACCATGTGACAGGGGCCGACCAATGGCACCGGTAGCCCCTGTGACATAGTAAGGGCAAAGGCTATCTTTGCCTTGAGAGGCTGGAAGATAAACTGTTGCCTGTGTGCAGCCTGTCAGCTCATGATTACCCTTTAATGCATACAAGGAGACACTGTTTATGCAGTTCACTGGCAGGATCTAAAATGTATGCAAATGAGGAATACCTCCTACCCCAGTCCCCAAGTATCCAGTCATGGTCTGTGAAAAAGCTGGCAATACTAATTTCACCCTGAAAGCCCTCTTTCCATCCCAAAACAGCTGACAACAGCTGAGTCTGATATCAGTTGCACTAGATAATTAGCAGGTGTAAAATTGTGTGAATAAATTACCTGTATTCATGTAAATCTTTTATAAAATAGCAATTTCCTTGTGTACCTCTTGGCCTTGCCCCAGAATGCCCACCCTTTTTTGGCACAGATAAATCTGTGCATGAAACAAAAAATATGCACATTACTTTCAATGTTTATAAAATAACATATATGAGAATATAGGTCAGTTCTGCACGTATATATTATTTTACATGCATGACGATTTTGATAATTTAAATTTACTCCTTTAAATATTGTCCCTTAGAGTACATACTGAATACCATTTTAATAACTGTGCACTGCATTTCATTAACTTAGTAACACGGATGCAAAAGGTGAGTTTAGTATGCATGTTAACATTTTTAAGCATGCTGTTCAGTGACTTGGCTCCTTTGTATAAATTAGAATTTATTCTGAGGTTTTCAACAAAAATGTAATTGCATGAAAAAAGGCCTTTAAAGAACCACATGTGCCTCATGTGATTGACACTAACACAGATATAGGGGTAGATTTTATAAAACTACACCCGCACAAACTTTTGTTCGCGCACCAGGCACAAACAAAAGTACGCTGGATTTTATAAGATACGTGCGTAGCTGCGCAGATCTTATAAAATCCGGGGTCGGCGCACACAAGGGGGTGCACATTTGTGCACCTTGTGCGGGCCGAGCCCTGCGCGCGCTGCCCGTTCCCTCCGAGGCCACTCTGAAATCGGAACGGCCTCGGAGGAAACTTTCCTTCGGCCTTCCCCCACCTTCCCCTCCCTTCCCCTACCTAACCCAAACCCCAGCCCTATCTACACCCCCCCACCTTTATCGCGAAAGTTACACCTGCCCCAGGCAGGCGTAACTCGCGAGCGCTAGGCGGCCGCCGTCGCGCGATTCCCCAGCCCGGAAGCGATTTCAGAGGCCTCGGCCATGCTCCCGAATGACACGCCACCGTGACACGCCCCCGACATGCCCCCCCCCCCCCCCCCCAGAAAAGCCCCGGGACTTACGCGTGTCCCGGGGCTTGCGCACGCCGCCGAGCCTATGCAAATTAGGCTCGGCGCACGCAGGCGGGTTTTGAAAGGGTTATGCGCATAACTTATGTGCGTAACCCTTTTAAAATCTACCCCATAAACGCCTCTATTTTCTGGCATGAAGGACTTTTTAGATATTACTGGAAAAAAGTTGGCATATGCTGTTTCGGAGAAAGTAGTATAATATTGAAGAGACCCAGGAAGTAGGAATTCATGTCCTAATATAGAACTAAATATATTTTTCAGAATAAAACATCCAAACTATTTGATATTTTTTGATCAAAGCTATTTGTCAGATATTATTTTTAACATATATCAGGTATTATCAAGTACAGTTCATTTGTGTACATTTTGTATATTTTTGTATCTAAGTAAAATATATTTTGAAAAGTAAAAATACATTTTTTATGTATTATATAAGAAATAACACATTTCTACTCTGACGCCTTGTTCAACCCTATCAAAACTTGTGTATTCCTCTGTCCTAATACATTACAATGTTGTTCCTAATCTGCATGTATCCTGAGCAGGCAGCAAAAAAGCAAAATAAATTATACAGACACATCATGTACTAGGTTTGATTTCATTTTTAATTCCTCACTGTGTAATTATGCAACCAAATTGTGCAATTTATACTACTTAGTCTAATGCATTCTTAAAACATTTTATGTAAGACCTTGTAGCAATGTGCAAAATAGGCTATAAAACCTCACAAAAAATAGGCATATCAGAACTCTCATAGAGGCACAGATTATATGGGAAAATTTTTAGTTTTCTTTTTGTGCCACAAGTTAACCACTGAAAGCTTAAATCAGTCCCCAAACATTTAAGCAATTCAACAATGCATAACTAGATGAACAGAAACCTCTAGTTAATGGTTTACTGAACTTGACATTTTCTAATAAAAAGAAATGTGCATTGCTAAAACAGGCCTGGAATGTTGTTAAGCTGATTTATAATTTAATCAATACCACATGGAAAAAATGCAATTAAGAAATAAGGTAATCAATTACTGTACAACCTACCTGATTACAAAGCAATCTCTTAAATGGGTAGCCATTTAAATATAGTTGGTATATGTCCAGGAACTCTCATACCTAGTGGCCAGTGCTGTTTCTGCAGTCTCTTTTATAAGATACTGACAATGTGTGGCTAATTCTGGTACGGCAGGAATTTTTGTTTCTTAAACAGATACAAAGGGGCTAATTTTCAAAGGGACTTCTTGAGGTAAAGCAATGCAGAAATGTCCCTTTAAAAAACTGCACATTTGATAATATTATGTGTATGCACACTGTAGGCAGGTACTTTTACACACATAGGGGAATACATTCCAGGGAGAGGGCAGAGCTGAGAATTCCATGCATACATTTTGATTTTATTAAGTATGCACCAAACAGAAAGTGTAATTACTTGACATGTTTTTGCTGTAATAATTTTCACAGCATTTAACTGAAGCGTGATGCAAAAATGATCTCCAAAATGAAAACAAAATCTATATCTGTATTTATCTATCTATAGATCTAAATCTATATATCTATCTATATTTATATCTATCTTTCCATCTTTTGTGATAGTTACTATATATCACTGGAAAGGCTGGGTGAAGGAACCATTAAAGAAACCTGGGAAGGAAGGAAATCTTGGGAGAAACCTAAGGTGCAAAAGAGTAATTGTAACAGGTGTGGACCCTTAATGCTGTGGTGAAGTTTATGCAGCCTATTGGCAAGCCCCGTAGGCCCTCACAACAGCTCGTAGAGGTTCTCTGGTGGGAGACTGGTTCAGGGCTTCATCTTTACCAGCCCCTTTCTCCACAGGTTGAGCCTTTGGGGTTTGTGGTGGTGATATGGAGGAGTGGTGAGGTGTGTTCATGAAGCAGAGGAGGAGTGGTGAGGGATGGTGGTAAAGCGGAGGAGGAGTGGTGAGGCATGGTGGTGTTGAAGAGTGGATATAATGCAGCATGAGAGGCATGGGGAGAGGGGAAAGGTCAGCTGTCAAGAGAGGAGGCAGGAGAGTGGGAGGTAGGATGAGGGCAGGAGTGCTAGGTGAAGAAGTAGGAGTAGGGACAGGGACAGGAGTGGAAATAGGCAGGAGGGAAGGGATAGGAAGTGGCAGGAGGGGGAAGGAGATAGGCTGGTGAATTTGGATAGAGAAGGATGGCAGGCTAGGGATAGGCAGAGAGGACAGAGAAGAGAGTTTGTAGACCAGGGGCAGGCAGGGAGGAGGAAGGGAGGGTAGAGGGGAGTGAGGAAATGAAAGACATCTCTCCAGAAGTGGAAGTGGCACCCTGTACTGGCAGCCAGGCAACAGGGTGAGATCATCTGAGGGCTTTGAAGTTCAGAGTGGAGGATAATGAAATGATTATTGCATGGGTCCTTTAATATCAAGCCATGCTCTTCGGGAACCATGTAGCATTCAAGGTCCAAAAATGACATACCATTACCCAGGCTATATCCATGTGCAGTGGCATGTAGTGGAGTGGGGAGCAGGTGGCCCACAGATACCATACCATAAAGGCCCTATTGAAAACTAAGGTATCAAACAGGAACAAGTATATGCAGCAGATTGGAGAAGGAGCCTCTTGCCCGATAGTGCTGACACCAATAGAGGTGAGTTGTCCAATGGCTGGGGCCAGATGTTTTTGAGTGAATGGCTGAGTGGTTGGACACCCTGGGAGCTGGAGCCAATAAGTTCACCTAACCTATAAATGGCATGGCTTCTACAGTTGTCCACATCATTTGACCTAAGATGATCACATTGACTGAGATGCAAAGCACTCATCTCATGTGAAATGGTATATGGGCATTTCTTGGCTTTTTTACTTATGTCTTCTTTGTTTTCATAGCTCTTACTAAGCTGTCAAGCCCCAGGGACCAGCAATCAAGCCCCAGGGGCCAGCAGTGGAGCAGGACTTTTCCATGTCCCCTTGCTGATGGACATAAAGACACAGGTCAGTGAGGATGAGGAAGAGGAGCAGCAACACCAGCCTCCTGAGCACAGGCAGACTCAGGAACTCCTCAGTTCAGCAAGCCCATCAATGTGAGGCTAAATATATCAGCCTTCATGGAAGAGCCAACCTGCAGTAGGAGCCAGATGAACCACTAAAACCTCTGTTGAACACATTATGTCACCAGCATCAGGCACTCAGCAGGAGCAGCCCACCAGCCCCCTAATTCCACTTTTGGAGGCCGAAACATCAGCTTGTGCCATGACCAGCACAGTTCTGCCACCAGCACCAGAACCAGCATAGCACCAGCACCACCACCAGTGCCACCACTGCCATGAGCACCAAAAGAGACCTTAATGCATGAGCAGATGAACCAGCTGGAAAGATACACCACCACCATGTGCAGGCAGAGCTAGTGTATCTGAGGAAGGCCATCAACAATCCAACCCAGGCCCCATATGGTCAAATGTCACCACACACACAAGCACTGACAATGATGGCAACATAATTTAACAACATGACCACCTGAATGCTGCCTTGGCCCTTAAGCTATCCCCTTGAGTGCACTCATTCAACATGAACTATTTGGGGCCTTTTAGCCAACATAAAATAGTTGTGCTGCTATTAGCTCCAACATCAGAGCTGTACTATATCTCTTTGTGTACCACTTCTGCTTTCTATGTTCTTTGCTGTAATCATGATTGTGTAAAAGGATAGATGTTAAGACTGTATATATAATGTTGGCATTTGGAACAATATATGTATAGGTCTACACTCAATGTGCTGTTCATTTCAGCTATAATGTAATTTGCAATTTGATATCTTGTTCTTACAGAATGTGATTACCAAAGATGTTGACTTGCTTTCAATCTGTTGATGACATTTGTTTTATAATAAGGTGGTCACAGGCTGGAAAAAAACATTTTCTGGTTGGCTATTTTCATTGTGTGCTTGTTGCCTTAAGGGTTGGCTAGGTCAAATGTTTGGGATCCACATTACCTTGCCTGGTACAGTGCCATTGGACATTCCAATTAGGCACTTTTCTGGCAGGGAAGACCATATGTTTAAGGGCCTACAATCAAAAGCTATTTGTATGCTCCCAAGGAAGACAGCAAGAACTAAACAGGTAGCTCTTTACTATGGAGCTTCACTATATCTCCATTTATCTTCTCTTTGGTAAGTCTTGGGTACATGGGCCTCTTTGTGAGATGGGAACTAGCTAGCTAGTGTTTTCCATAAACAGTCTGTTACGAACCTGCCCTGGCTAGTGCCACAGGCAACTTCTTCACCTCTCTTCTCTTTTTTTTCCCCGTGGCCTGGAGGCTGCTGACGCCTTCCTAGCATGGCTGGAGCTGTCCCCATGCAGTCTATGTGGCCGGTGGCCGCTGAAGCTGTTCCCATGCAGTCCGGAGACCGCCGGCATTCCAGCGGCTGCCCGGCGGCAGTGAGCCATCCGGGTGCAAGCCTGCGCGGTTCAGAGACCGCTGTCAGCATTCTCATGCAGCCCAGAGGCTGCCAAAGTTACCTTGTCCCCTTTATGGGGAGGGGCCTTCATCCCCGGCCTCATCTGAGCAGGGAGACGCCCCTAGTTGCTCTTTCACGGCAGGATGCTACCGCTCCAACGTTGGGCATGCTTCAAGACCTAGTACTGCTCCTGCTCCGTCTCAGTGGCAGGGATGCTACTCTCCAAGGTCTTGCCCACTTCTTTCCTAGGCACGGGGCCACGCCTCTCTTCAGCATTTAAAGGGCCAGCGTGGGAGTGGTGCTCCTCTGATATCATTGTGGGAGTCTCCTCTTCAGCCCTATAAAGAGGGCCTGTCTTCATTGCTTCATTGCCTAAGCAAGGAGCCAGTCCTCCTTAGGACTTCTCTGCATCCAACTTCTCATTGGCGCTTTGTTATAATGTTTGAATTCCATGTCTTTGACATCATTGTGGTCTCTTGTAGACCCTGCGTCTTCATCTTGTCAGTTCCAGTTGCCTGACGTTTCAATCGTCCTTCTCCTCAGATCTGCTGATGTTTCGTTGTTTTGATCTCCTAGACTTCCAATGTCCTTTGGTTCTTCCTTTCAACTCCTGATGTCCTCTTCTCCGGATATCCTCACTTCCTGATCTTCATTATCCAGATGACCTCCGCTATGGCAGCGCAAGCCTCCAGAAGATCCTGTCTTTTTATGTTCTTCACTCCAAGTCCCGTCTCCGAGCTTTTAGCCTCAGGTGCCATACTCCGAGCCCACAAATTACAGTTTAATTGTGCGTTAAGTAAGAAAGAACTTTCTCCGATTAGTTTTAAATGTGCCACATGCTAACTTCATGGAGTGCTCCCTAGTTTTTCTATTATCTGAAAGAGTAAATAACCGATTCACATCTACCTGTTCGAGACCTTTCATGATTTTAAACACCTCTATCATATCCCCCTCAGCCGTCTCTTCTCCAAGCTGAAAAGTCCTAACCTCTTTAGTCTTTCCTCAGAGGGGAGATGTTTCATTCTTTTTATCATTTTGGCCGCCTTCTCCATCGCAACTATATCTTTTTTGAGATGCAGCGACCAGAATTGTACACAGTATTCAAGGTGTGGTCTCACCATGGAACGATACAGAGGCATTATGATATTTTTCGTTTTATTCACCATTCCCTTTCTAATAATTCCCAACATTCTGTTTGCTTTTTTGACTGCTGCAGCACACTGAATCGACAATTTCAATGTGTTATCCACTATGACACCTAGATTTCTTTCTTGGGTGGTAGCACCTAATATGGAACCTAACATTGTGTAATTATAGGATGGGTTATTTTTCCCTATATGCATCACCTTGCACTTAGCCACATTAAATTTAATCTGCCATTTTGATGCCCAATGTTCCAGTCTCACAAGGTCTCCCTGCAATTTATCACAATCTTCTTGTGATTTAACTATTCTGAACAATTTTGTATCATCTGCAAATTTGATTACTTCACTTGGGGGTAGATTTTCAAAAAGCGCGCCTTCGCGTACTTTTGTTGGCGCATCAGGCGCAAACAAAAGTACGCTGGATTTTAGTAGATACGCGCGTAGCCGCTAAAATCCTGGATCGGCGCGCGCAAGGCTGCCGATTTCGTGTAGCCGGCGCGCGCCGAGCCACGCAGCCTGTCGCCATTCCCTCCAAGGCCGCTCCGAAATCGGAGCGGCCTCGGAGGGAACTCGCTTTCGCCCTCCCCTCACCTTCCCCTCCCTTCCTCTATCTAACCCACCCCCCCGGCCCTATCTAGACCCCCCCTACCTTTGTCGGGAGATTTACGCCTCCCGGAGGGAGAAGTAAATCCCCGCGTGCCAGCGGGCTGCTAGCGCACCGAGACGCGATCTGGGGGCGGTTCCGGAGGGCGCAGCCACGCCCCCGGACCGCCCCGGGCCGAAACCACGCCCCCGGGCCTGCCCCCGAAATGCCGCGTCCCGCCCCCAAAAGCCACACCGATCCAACACGCCCCCGACCCGCCCCCCTCGAAAACCCCCGGGACTTACGCGAGTCCCGGGGCTCAGCGCGTGCCGGTAGGCCTATGGAACATAGGCGCACCGGCACGCAAGGCCCTGCTCGCGTAAATCCGGGCGGATTTACGCGAGCAGGGCTTTTAAAATCCGCCCTTTGTTGTATTTCTTTCTAGATCATTTATAAATATATTGAAAAATAAGGGTTCCAATACAGATCCCTGAGACATTCCACTGCCCACTCCCTTCCACTGAGAAAATTGTCCATTTAATCCTACTCTCTGTTTCCTGTCTTTTAGCCAGCTTGTAATCCACGAAAGGACATCGCCACCTATCCCATGACATTTTAGTTTTCCTAGAAGCCTCTCATGAGAAACTTTGTCAAAAGCCTTCTGAAAATCCATGAATACTACATCTACTGGTTAACCTTTATCCACATGTTTATTAACTCCTTCAAAAAAGTGAAGCAGATTTGTGAGGCAAGACTTGCCTTGGGTAAAGCCATGCTGACTTTGTTCCATTAAACCATGTCTTTCTATATGTTCTGTGATTTTGATGTTTAGAACATTTTCCACTATTTTTCCTGGCACTGAAGTCAGGCTAACCAGTCTGTAGTTTCCCGGATGGCCCCTGGAGCCCTTTTTAAATATTGGGGTTACATTTGCTATCCTTCAGTCTTCAGGTACAATGGATGATTTTAATGATAGGTAATAAATTTTTAGTAATAGGTCTGAAATTTCATTTTTTAGTTCTTTCAGAACCATGGGGTGAATATCATCCAGTCCAGGTGATTTATAACACTTCAGTTTGTCAATCAGGCTTACCACATCTTCTAGGCTGACCATGATTTGGTTCAGTCCATCTGAATCATTCCCCATGAAAACCTTCTCCGGTAAGGGTACCTCCCCAACATCCTCTTCAGTAAACACTGAAGTAAAAAAAATAATTTAATCTTTTCGCGATGGCCTTATCTTCTCTGTCACTTTAACCCCTCGATCATCTAACAGTCCAACTGATTCCCTCACATGCTTCGGATGTATTTAAAACAGTTTTTACTGTGCGTTTTTGCCTCTACAGCCAACTTCTTTTCAAATGTTCTCTTAGCCTGTTTTATCAATGTCTTACATTTAACTTGCCAACGCTTATGCATTATCCTGTTTTCTTCTGTTGGATCCTTCTTCCAATTTTTGAATGAAGATCTTTTGGCTAAAATAGCTTCTTTCACCTCCCCTTTTAACTATGCCAGTAATCATTTTTCTTTCTTTCCACCTTTCTTAATGTGTGGAATACATCTGGACTGTGCTTCTAGGATGGTATTTTTTAACAATGACCATGCCTCCTGCACACTTTTTACCTTTGTAGCTGCTTCTTTCAGTTTTTTCCTAACTATTTTTCTCATTTTCTCAAAGTTTCCCTTTTCAAAGTTTAGCACGAGAGCCGTGGATTTGCTTAATGTCCCCCTTCCAGTCATTAATTCAAATTTGATGATATTATGATCACTATTGCCAAGCAGCCCCACCACTATTATCTCTCTCACCAAATCCTATGCTCCACTGAGAAGTAGATCTAAAATTGCTCCCTCTCTTGTCGATTCCTGAACAAATTGCTCCATAAAAATGTCATTTATTCCATCCAGGAACTTTATATCTCTATCATGTACCGATGATACATTTACCCAGTCAATATTAGGGTAATTAAAAGGGCACTGTATACCCACAGGGATTGGCTATTTCTTCCCCCTACCAGGTCAGACGACGTTGCGAACAATTGTATCCTACCATTTTCCATCTTGGGGAGTACTATTGCCACCATGATCCGCCGCCACTGGACGTCGTTGTCACTTTCTGAGCTGCTGCACAGTCCCCTCCGCTTCACTTTTCGGCGGGGTAAAAACCGACGCGACAAGCTTGAACACGCGGCCTCGTCCACAGACACTGCCTTGTCTACGGCTGGTTCTACGCCCTCCATGCATGCTACACACAGACCTTGTGGACACTGTAGTATGTGTTGCCACACTGAGCTATCTACGGGCTTTGTTCATCCCTCCACGGGCCGTTTATTTAAAATTCGTACTGACTCTGATTGTGTCACAAAAGGTGTAGTCTATGTAATTAAATGTCCCTGCCCCTTGCTGTATGTCGGCAAGACCACCCGCATGCTCAAGACCCGCATAATTGAGCACTGTTCGAACATTCGTTTAGGCAGAGTGGACGAACCCCTGGTGACACATTGGCTGGAATGCGGCCATTCCATTCCCGACCTCTCCTTCTCGGTCCTCGAGGTGGTTCGCCGTCCCCTTAGGGGTGGCAACTATCCCGAGGTACTGGGTCGGAGGGAACAGAAATGGATCTTTATTAGGGATGTGAATCATTTTAGGACGATTAAAATTATCGTCCGATAATTTTAATATCGTCTTAAACCGTTATGGAACACAATACAATAGAGATTCTAACGATTTATCGTTATAAATCGTTAGAATCGTGAGCCGGCACACTAAAACCCCCTAAAACCCACCCCCGACCCTTTAAATTAAATCCCCCACCCTCCCGAACCTCCCCCCAATGACTTAAATAACCTGCGGGTCCAGCGGCGGTCCGGAACGGCAGCGGTCCGGAACGGGCTCCTGCTCCTGAATCTTGTTGTCTTCAGCCGGCGCCATTTTCCAAAATGGCGCCGAAAAATGTCGGCGGCCATAGACGAACACGATTGGACGGCAGGAGGTCCTTCCGGACCCCCGCTGGACTTTTGGCAAGTCTCGTGGGGGTCAGGAGGCCCCCCACAAGCTGGCCAAAAGTTCCTGGAGGTCCAGCGGGGGTCAGGAAGCGATTTCCCGCCGCGAATCGTTTTCGTATGGAAAATGGCGCCGGCAGGAGATCGACTGCAGGAGGTTGTTCAGCGAGGCGCCGGAACCCCCGCTGAACGACCTCCTGCAGTTGATCTCCTGCCGGCGCCATTTTCCGTACGAAAACGATTCGCGGCGGGAAATCGCTCCCTGACCCCCGCTGGACCTCCAGGAACTTTTGGCCAGCTTGTGGGGGGCCTCCTGACCCCCATGAGACTTGCCAAAAGTCCAGCGGGGGTCCGGAAGGACCTCCTGCCGTCCTATCGTGTTCGTCTATGGCCGCCGCCATTTTTCGGCGCCATTTTGGAAAATGGCGCCGGCTGAAGACAACAAGATTCAGGAGCAGGAGCCCGTTCCGGACCGCCGCTGGACCCGCAGGTTATTTAAGTCATTTGGGGGGGGGGGGTTCGGGAGGGTGGGGGATTTAATTTAAAGGGTCGGGGGTGGGTTTTAGGGGGTTTTAATGTGCCGGTTTTGCGATTTTTCGATTTTTCACGATTTTTCACGATATTTTACCCCCCCAAACGGCAACAATACGATTCCCTCCCCCTCCCAGCCGAAATCGATCGTTAAGACGATCGAGGACACGATTCACATCCCTAATCTTTATTTTGGACACAGTTTCCCCCAAAGGATTAAACAAGGATATTGACTGGTACCTGTTCAACTGAGTCCTGTACTTGGCTGTCACGTTCAATTTTGACAGCTCTCGCGAGACTGTCTGCTTTCGCGCCCTTTTTTCACCTTTAAATGGCTGTTAGTATTGAGGGCGTCCGTGCTCCATTGAACACTTTGAGAAGGTATGTGTATTGTTTCCAGAATTTGTTTGGCCATTTTACACCATCTCCATATAATGACTATACATTTTGTTTATGTTTTAGATTGAAATGTCTGTGCTGGTCCCCCCCCCCGTTGCAGCCTAGCGAAACACGGTCCGTGTCGGGGGATCGCTGTAAATTGTGTGCCATTTGAGTTATGGAGTTGCCATTTCAACGTCTATTCACCTGGTTTTGCTTTGAATTGGAATAAAAAGTTTGTTTGGAATCCCTGGTGGTGATACAATCTATCCTGCACCAGTGTACTTTATTACTTGCAGATGTGCAAGGTTCCTGCTTCTTCTCTTTTTGGGTAATTGAAATCTCCCATTATTACCGCACTACCAGTTTGGTTAGCTTCCCTATTTTTCTTAGCATTTCACTTTCTGTCTCGCCATCTTGACCAGGTGGATGGAAGTATACTCCTATCACTATAGTCTTCCACGACACACAAGGGATTTCTACCCATAAAGATTCAATTGTACATTTAGTGTCATGCAGGATGTTTTTCCTGTTGGACTCTATGCCATCCTGGATATAAAGCGCTACACCACCTCCTGCGTGCTCCTCTCTGTCATTGCAATATAATTTGTACCCTGGTATACCACTGTCCCATTGGTTGTCATCCTTCCACCATGTCTCTGAGATGCCAATTAAGTCTATGTCATCATTCACTGCTATACTCAAATGCACCTAAATGTCTTACATATTTCAGAGGGATTCAAAAACTAATATGTACTGTTAAACCACAAAATCACCTCAGCAAATGATCTTTCTTCACTTTAGAACTTTCAAAAAGTAATTCAATCTCCCAAATGGGTATCTTGTGCAAATATTTTATAACATTTTTTTTAAACACAAAAAAATTATTTGTAAATAATTGCTCATCCTTAAGTTATCTCCTATAGCCTCTCTTTCCTCTCCCAGTTGTGATTAACCCCTTTTTATTGTAACTTCACTGTTTCTCATCACTTGTTCCAGTTTCAAGTTCAGTTTACACACCCTGTTAATTGTAAACCAGCATGATATGATTGTATCATGAATGCCGGTATATAAAAACTCTAAATAAATAAATAAATAAATAAATAAATAAATAAATAAATAAAAGAGTTAAGTTGTAACTGTACAATTGCTCCTTACAAACATTCTCGCCAACTTAATAAGGAAACGGAAACAGATGGCTGTGCCGCCGTGCCTCTGTGAAACAAGATTTTGAATTCTAATAGAACTGCCGTATGGGTTAAAGTTTGGATTGGACAAGGAAAACTCCGACTTTGTGTGAAGAAAGATCGATGTCCCCTGAGGAAAAATCCGTGAAGAATTTGAAACGCAGCCACGTTGGGAACTGGAAAGGCTGTACAGATAAGTCGGGACACATTTAATTAAATTAATAAGTTGGCGAGAGCTGTTTGTAAGCAGCAATTGTACAGTTACAACTTAACTCTTTGAAAAAACATGTTTATGAAATGGCATATTTTTAATCCACACACTTAAAACTTCACAGAAAAACACATTGGCTGGTGGAGGTCAATTCAAGATTACAATACAAGAGATATCACCCGGCTGGGGATAAAAGTTGGTATGAAACTTTACTCATCAGCTAAAAAGAAATTTTTTGTGTGTGTTTTTAAAAAAAATGTTATAAAATATTTGCACAAGATACCCATTTGGGAGATTGAATTATTTTTTGAAAGTTCTAAAGTGAAGAAAGATCATTTGATGAGGTGATTTTGTGGTTTATTATTCACTGCTTTACATTCTAATTCTCCCACCTACTTCTTAGACTCCTGGCATTAGCATACAAACATTTCAAAGTTTGTTTTTGGTTTTTTTTGTATTTTCATTCTGCTTTTTAATTGATAGGGATAAGTTAGAATTTTTTTGCTCAGATGAGTTTTTAGTTACAGGCACTTGGGCTACTTTTCTTATTATTGGAACCTCACTGACAGGAAGCCCTAATTCTAATGCATCATTTGTGTCCTTTGAAGATACCTCTCTTTGAACCATGTGCTGTTGAGCGACTGTCGGCTTTCCCGTTTGTTCTAGTTTAAAAGCTGCTCTATCTCCTTTTTAAAGGTTAGCACCAGCATTCTGGTTCCACTCTGGTTAAGGTGGAGCCCATCCCTTCGGAAGAGACTCCCCCTTCCCCAAAAGGTTCCCTGGTTCCTTACAAAACTGAATCCCTTTTCCTTGCACCATTGTCTCATTCACACATTGAGACTCCGGAGCTCTGCCTGCCTCTGGGGACCTGCAAGTGGAACAGGGATCATTTCAGAGAATACACTCTACTAGTCTTCCTTCCCTGGATTGGGAAGGGGTAGTTGAGGCCTAATAGGCAAAGTACTATTCTATGAGACTATGCTAAGCTGGCTGCCACTCAGCATGGTGTCCTGGACTTCTGTGGGTACACACAGGGGATCTGGGAGAAGATCCAGAAGTATCTTCATTGGTATTCAAAGGCGTAGAGTGAGATTATGGAATACACAGCAAAGCAGTACTATATCTGCTACTCTGTTTCAGGCATACATTAAAGATCACTGCATTTTGTCCATACAGCAAAAAGTACTTTTGAGAGCTCTGAGAGTATGTTCTATGAGACAGTGGGTAGAACATAAGGCCTCAATGTACCTCATATTTGACGGCATGTTGGGAATAGCAATGGGGGTTAGAAAATCAGGTCTTGCAACCATATCCCAAATCTCCTGCGGCAAAGACAGAATGGGGTGTCAATTACACCACTCTCACTTTGAGATATGACTGCAAACCACAGCATGAATTAAGACAGTAGAAGCTAACCTCTAGCTTGACATGAGTCTTAAAAGCCTATTTCCCTACCCTAGATGCATGACACCTTTTTCTGTGATACTATATAAACACTATAGCACTAACTGAATCTGGGTCAGATCTTCCAGACTAGGGAACTGTATCTGGGGATTCCACCAAATGTGTGGCAGTCTCTCACAACCAAACTTAGGCTACTCATCAAATCCTGAAGCAGTACATCAGAGCTGTCACACCTATCCTAGCAGAAAAACTTCTACCTAGTGATCTGAATGTGCAAGTCACTGGCTGTTCTGCTGTATGTCCTCCAGAGATACAAATTTATCAGTCCTAACATAGGGTATGTGCTAGATCCAAAAATGTACAGGCCACTGCTTCTGTGTGATGGGCAAGAAAAGCTATGCCTGACATCCTGGCTGACCCATCACTAACAGGGCACACTGGATCTGTGAGTACCAACAGTGTGGACACTTAACCTTTGTGATTAACCAGTGAGATTTCAACTGCTTCAAATGGAAGTATTAAAAGGCCAATGTTTATAGTGAACCATAGAAAGTGGGTAGTGAGTGCTCACACACAAAGTGTTATGACAAGTGCATTGTTTGGCCTCTCAAGATTAGCAGGCCTCTTCAGCATGGGGAAATAAAGCTAGGCCTTGGTGCAATGTCATGCAGACTTACCTGTAGTCCTGTACAAGCCTCTTGTCAAGTCAGCAAATGCTGTTACATTCTCCCAAAGCCCCTACCATGACCATGCCATTTGCTGCAAACACATAGTCAGATAGGGAATAGATAAAGAAGCATCTCTCTTACTTACAAGCCAACTGTCACTGTAGAGGCCATCCTCAAATTTTTCAAAGAGGCTAGATTGCCTAGGTATAAATGAATCATATGTGGCTCCTGGTTACCTGGCCCCACATTGAGGATGTGCAGTCAAGCATCACATACCACTTGCACGTTGAGGGAGTGAAAGAGCTTTCTGTTGCGAAGATCTCCCCTGTCATGGGGTGGGTTGATAGCTATATGAGTGCAGTTTATAGCTCCCTGAACATTGGGAAAGTGAACTATGGCATTAAAGCCTCTCTTCAATTCTATCAAGTCCTGCCTGTCTTGAGGAATTGCTATGTAGTGATTAATGCAGTCAGAAACAGCTGTTATGTCCTGGCCGAGACAGCGGAAAAAAGTGGTTTGGGACATTGCAATGATGACCCCTACTGTTATCTGGAAGGAGCCAGATGCCAGGAAATTCAGGTTGGCCAATAGTTTGGTGAACCCCTGGTATAGTGTGGGACTTTTCTGTAACCAGATCCAGATCCCATCATATTTCTTCATATTATTCCAGGATAGCCTGAGAGCTGAGGGAATACCTTCTAACTACATAATCTTCTGGCATGCCAAGCAATGAAACTCATGGAGGAAAGGTGTGCTCCCTGTATCTCCACTGCCATAGCCACTTGCATGCCAAGCACTGCTGTGGGCCATGACCCTCTTCCTGTGGGGCCAGTGGCTCCAGCTCCAGTTGAAAGACTTCCTTAGGAGGGGTTGAAGCCTCCATTGCCTGTTATTCTGGTTGTTGTTGATCTTGTTGCTGTTTGTGATGAACATTCTGAAGTAGCCTATGTTCCCCAACAAGTAAAAATGCCACAAACATAATAGGTTTAGAAAGACAGACCAGGTAAGAGGTGATTTTATTGTCCCAGGATACATGGTAGGTATGCTTGATAGAAGGCCTCCTTTTAATGCGTGTGATAATAGCCAAGATAATAGCCATGATCTGCAAAAACTCCCGTGGTTGCATGTTAAAAACTTTTTTCCCTTATAACCAAAAAAAAGGTGTAGTTATTTCTGATGTTAAATCCCGCTTTAGTGTGTGTTACTCTATCATGGAATGTAGTAGGACACTTTAATTTGCATTACCTCCTCCCACTTGCATACTAAAATAGAAATTTGCATGCTAACTTGTGTTTTGATATTTATTGCGTGCAACTCAAGTTAGTTCCCATTTAACATGCATTAGGGCCCTAACATATTTTGGTAAATGACCCTGTAAGTTAGACCTCTTCTAGGACAGGTCTAACTTTTCTGGTTAAATGGAAAAGTGTGAATTTTATGACTTATTTGGGTAAGTGGTGACCACTGAATGTAGATGGATATTCAGCAGCCACAACTGAATTTGTCCAGCTAAGTATTGTTCATAATATTTTTCATATTGGGCTCTATAAACTTAACCAGCCATCTTCTGAATAAAAGGCAATGCTGGAAGTGCCTGGCATCACATTGTAATGAGATCCTGACATGGAAAAGAAGCTTTAAAAGGTACCATGTGGGTAGGAGAGAGAGAGAGAGGATGGGTCTTCATTGAATCACTATAACAACTGGAAGAGTATGGTGGGAGGGGGACACCCTTACCAACCTACTACTTTTTTTTTCTTCTCACACTTCGTGGGATTTCTGGAGGAGGCAAGGCCCAGCATATCATTCTTTTTTACAAGTGGAGAGATCAACCTTGGCCATTAGGCCCATGTATACCACATTTTTTAACATTTTCATCACTTGACCAGCTATATACATTTGAATATTCACTGAGGAAGATGTAAAAGAGATACCCACACCAGAAACTATATTCAAAGGTGATGATTCTGTGTAAAGGAAATAAATCTCAGTGAAGCTTGAAGATATACTAGGACAAACTGACAAACAAAAGAGTAGCAAATCACCTGGCCCAGATGGTATACATCCCAGAGTGCTGAAAGAACTGAGAAATGAAATTTTGGACCTGCTATTGGAAATTTGTAAAATATCATTAACATCATCTATGGTACCTGAAGACTGGAGGGATGCCAATGTAACACCAATTTTTAAAAAGGGTTCAAGGGGTGATCCAAGACAATACAGACCAGTGAGTCTGATGTCCGTTCAAGACAAATGGTAGAAACTAGGGGTGTGCATTCGTTTGTAACATATTGGCAATCTGCAACGTATATGTCCTTATTTGTTGTATTCGTGGAGTCGTGAAATGTATCGCGATTCCCCACGAATATAACATATCATCCGTTCCATACATTTGGCACCGCACACTTCTCTTCACCGCCATTTCAAATCGGAGAACGCCATTTGTGTGTATCCATAGCAAAAAACCAGCCCTTTCCTGTGAGTCATCAGTGACCTCACAGCCCTGTCAGAGTGGGTCAGACAGGTTAGCAAGGAGACCATAATGCAACATATCAGTGGTAAGATGTTTAGCAATGAAGCCAATAGCGCTCTCACTCAGTGGTCGGTGACGCTTTTCCTGATGACCCAGCACTATATATACTTAAGCACACGGCGTGCCATGCACTTTCTTTGCAGGGGTGATTTGGGGAGGCTGGTAGGTGGTCTGTCTCTGCGAAACGTGGATACATTCAGAGCTAGTCTGGGTTCTCAAATCTGTATTCAATTGCTAGCTAGGCTAGTTACTTAGATAGAAAAATATATTTGTGCTTCATTTGGCTGCAGTGCTAGCTAGCCCTGTTTTTTTATTTTAGCACTTTTTTTAGTTGTTCTGAGATGGTCTCTCTGTGCCAGGGAGAGAAGCTGCTAGCAGTGGCATTTTGTTTAATTCACAATCTGGGGTCGGTTGCAAGCACCATTTGGGTATTGTGGGTGGGAGAGATATATTAAATTTCTAGCTAGTTTGCTAGAATTGTCATTTAAAAATATATTTCATCGATTTTTCTGCTGTGCCAATTCCAGCTTTTATGTTAACTGCATTTGTTTAATTGAGCTCTCTCAGTCTCTCTGTACACTGGGCATCAGTGCCAGTGGGCAGGCAGTTTAGCAGACTCAAGTATACTGGGACAGCAGTGGTCTGTGTGTGCAGCCAAATCTCCAGTGTGTGCCTCTTTTGTAGTACAAGCTCGGTGTGTGCACACACATTACACATTAGTGCATATCAAGGCACTGTGCCAGTGGGCACTGGGTAGTTTAGCAGACTCAAGTATACTGGGACAGCAGTGGTCTGTGTGTGCAGCCATATCCCCAGTGGGCCTCTTTTGTAGATACAAGCACGGTGTGTGCACACACATTATACATTAGTGCATATCAAGGCACTGTGCCACTGGGCACTGGGTAGTTTAGCAGACTCAAGTATATTATTGGGACAGTCTGTGCAGCCAAATCCCCAGAGGACCTCTTTTGTAGTTACAAGCTCGGTGTGTGCACACACATTACACATTAGTGCATATCAAGGCACTGTGCCAGTGGGCACTGGATAGTTTTGCAGACTCAAGTATATTATTGGGACAGTCTGTGCAGCCAAATCCCCAGTGGGCCTCTTTTATAGTTACAAGCTCGGTGTGTGCACACACATTACATTAGTGCATATCAAGGCAACGTGCCAGTGGGTAGCCAGTAGGCCCTAGGCAGTGTCATTAAACCCATGATGTTAGGGAAAACTAGATGTGGTCGAGTGATTGGAACTGGCAGAGGAGGCACTTCAAAAGGCAATAGTGCCACTCCCCCATTAAAGTTAAAAAGGGTCCTGTTGCAATCTAAACTCTTTGGAGGGGCAGGCACTGGCAGTTCCATCCAGAAAAAAATGAAATCTAAACATGATGCATCACCACCACCTGTTTCTGACCCTGTAGTTTTGGAGGTGAGGGAAGGGGAGGCTGAGTCATGCAAGAAAAAATGTTGATACCCAAAAGCAGCAGAGGGACAGCAGTCTTGACTTAGCATTTACAATGTAGCACAGGCACTGTTTGCTTCTGATTCCGATGAAGAATCATCTTGTGTGGGATTCTCATCAGAAACGGAAGAAGTTATAGCTGACAAAGTGTTATGAGAATCAGTTAGTCCTGTCTTAGCCTCCACTTCAGTGCCACAGGGGAGAGATGAAACTGATGAAGATGAGGAGGAAGAAGAGCAGTAAGCGCAGGCACAGAGTGTGACTTTGGCCCCTCGCTTTGCTTCTTAGGGTGCACCCACTACTTCAGCTCGTGCCAGCATCCACCCCCAAGGCTATACAGAAGGGAGGATCTCGAAAGACATCTGCGATCTGGAGCTACTTTAAAGTGTCAGAGGATCCACATTTTGCTCAGTGTAATTACTGTGGCGAGGCTATTAGCAGAAGCAAGCAAATGGGACATCTATCTAATTTTTGTATGACGCATCATATGAAGAGGCAAAACCCAACAACAGTACTGCCATCTGGGGATGGTGGCAGTACCAGTCAGAGGACCCCTTCCAAGCAGTGTAAAGTGGTTGAAAAAGAGCAGAGTCAGCCCACGCCCTCAGCCCCATCTAGAAGTCAGGTGCAGGCCAGCAACCCCCTGTCATGTGGGAGAAGTGACAACCCACCATGGAGGAAATGAGGTGGAGTGCAGTAACACTATCCCAGGGTAAGAGACAGGCAGCCTCAAAAGTTGTAACCAGGAGCATTTGGGAAATGATTGCCCTCGATGACCAGCCCTTGCAGTTATTGTAGTATATGGGTTTCAAGCATTTTCTGAAGGTCGTTGTTCCAAATTACAAAGTCCCCTCAAGAACCACCTTTAGCAGAAAGGTCATCCCCAGCCTGTACAAGCAGTGTCGCAGTTACATCCAAGCGCTGCTAGCTAAGGCACAGGGGACTGTGCATTTCACCTTCGATTTCTGGACTGCCATGAATGTTGCACACTCTTACCTCTCCCTGATAGCACATTGGTGGGACCTGGCTGAGGCAGAGGCAGGCAGCATCTCTATTACTGAACAAGTATCAGGGTGGTGGTGGGCTTTACTGCACACCCACCTGACGGAGCAGGCCCATACCACAGCCAATATTCTAGCATGTATCAGACAGATGCTGGAGAGCTGGCAACTACACCAGTGAGACAGGAGTCCTCAGGCAGTGTTCTTTGTCACAGACAACGGTGAAAACATGGTTAAGGCAATAACCAACGGGCGCTTTAAGAACATCCAATGTTTTGCAC
This sequence comes from Rhinatrema bivittatum, assembly GCF_901001135.1. Taxonomy (NCBI): domain Eukaryota; kingdom Metazoa; phylum Chordata; class Amphibia; order Gymnophiona; family Rhinatrematidae; genus Rhinatrema; species Rhinatrema bivittatum. The sequence goes on along the minus strand of NC_042615.1, from coordinate 105,221,665 downwards.
ACACTCTGCACCTGGTAGTGAAGTCAGCTCTGGGGTTGGAGTCCAATGACCAAGAGAATGAATACCTGCATAGCTTAATTCAGAAGTGCAGGAACATAGCAGCGCACTTCCACAGAAGTGTGAAGGCGGGGCAGGTTCTCCGACAAAATCAGACTGATTTGGACATGTCTCACAAGCGTCTCATTCAAGACATTGCCACCAGGTGGAATTCCACCTTTATGATGCTGCAGAGGTTAGTGGAGCTGCAGACACCCCTTCATGAACTTTCTGGTTCAATGGACATAGGTGTGCAGAATCCCCTAGGACATCATGATTGGTTAGTCATGAGTCAGCTGATAAAAATCCTGCAGCCCTTCAAGGATGTCACGGAGGAGCAGAGTTCCAGAAGTGCCACCTTGGCTGACATCATCCCTATTGTTAATTTACTGGATGAAAATTTGGAGGCCTTTAAACAGGAAGAGGGAATGAGGTGCTGCATTGTCTGGACATTTTGCAGCAGCAGGTGGAAGACAGATTAAGGCCTTTAACAGAACAGAACACAAACATGCTCACCACAGTCTGTGATCTCCGTGTGAAAGGGAAACTCGCCCTACAGTACAATTGTCTCCTATTGGTAAAGGACCTGCTGTTAGCAAACGTCCATGAACAGGAGCACCATAGGCAGAGACATATTAGGCATGAAGCAGAGGAGGAAACAGCGGGCACTTCAGAGAGTTGTGCTAGCCCAAGCAGGAGCAGCAATCTGTCAGTGACAGCCAGTACCTCCTCCTCCTCCACTTCAGAATGTCAAAGGCATGTTGCCCATAAAGATTCATCTTTTGTGCTACAGACTAGAGAGAAAGCAGCTGGCATGAGTGACTCTCAGCCCACCCAAGCAAAGGAGACACCAGCACAGCTGTCAGTGACACGGTATCTCTCAGAGCCGATAGAGAACATGCAGACATATCCGCCGGCATATTGGGCATACAAGTCCACTGTCTCACCACACCTAGCCAAAGTGGCTCAGCAACATCTGTCATGTCCACTAACCAGTGTGCCCAGTGAATGTGTCTTTTCAAAGACAGGGGATATCATGAGCCCTCACTGCTCAAGGCTGGCACCAGAGTTAATGGAAATGCTAGTGTTTTTGAAAGTAAACCTGCCTTTGCTTGGGTTTCCAAATTTTCCCTGTGAATGGCAAGATGAATAAAAGCAATTGAAAGCCTTGCAGCAGCTCCAACTTCCTCCAATGCTCCAGAAAATATAAGCACTGCAGTACAAGTACCTGACCTGAAATGCTGTGCCTGTCCATCCACTGTCCACTCCATACGTCCCTACAAGGGCCTGACCTGAAACCCTGTGCCTGTCCGTCCACTGTCCAGGCCATACGTCCCTACAAGGGCCTGACCTGAAATGCTGTGCCTGTCCGTCCACTGTCCAGGCTGTACATCCCTACAAGGGCCTGACCTGAAACGCTGTGCCTGTCCATCCACATTTGGAATGTAAGAACATAAAAAGCGGACTTAAGATGTTTGGAGCTTGGATATTTCATATGCTCAATATTTTTCGTCACCTTGCCAACAGTAATGTTTCTAGTACTATCGAAAACTGGTAGCTGCACTCTAGTTCATCCTCTGTGTTCCCATTGTTTACAGAGTCACTGTGTAAACCATAACGTCAACATAGGTTGATATTGTAGATTTGGACTTGAGTATCGGTTTTCTTATTTCTGAGAGTTCTTCATGTCCTCGAATGCTGTGCCTGTCTGTCCAGGATTTATGTCCCTATGTGGGCTTGACCTCTGTCCTCGAATGCTGTGCCTGTCCGTCCAGGCCTTATGTCCCTATAAGGGTTTGACCTATGTCCTCAAATACTGTGCCTGTCCGTCCAGGCCTTATGTCCCCACGTGGGTTTCTGTTTGACCTCTGCCCTCGAATGCTGTACCTGTTCGTCCAGGCCTTATGTCCAATTCTAATGGCTGAATCCTCATTGCAAATGGAAACCTCAGTCTCTGGCAATTCAAACTAGTAATCCTTCACAGCATGGATCCCTAAATAAAATAGTTTTATTTAGTTTCATGGCAGAGAAGAGAACTTCTTCCATCTTGCTTATGAAGTCATGATCTGTTTGTAAATGCTTAAATCCTAACAATTTGTACCATTATACACCCTAGGGGCCAACTCATTCCAGGGAGCCCTTTCCTGCTCAAAGGAACGTGAACTCTCCCCGGATGTAGCAGCCTATCTCTTAGCACCTGTTGACCCATGTTCAGAATGAGAAAAGAGCTCCAAATTACTTAGACTGTGGCAAACACAGTGAGACCATACTTACAGTGAGACCCTGCTCCACGTTGCCATGCTTTGAAAGCTCGTGCTCCACTCTAGGGGCCAACCCATTCCAGGGAGCCCTTGCTGTCTCAAAGGAAAGGGAACTCTCTCCAGGTGTACCCAGCCTGTATCTACCCTCTGACCCATGTTGAACCGCTGTTTACATGTACCCTCCTCCATCTCGGCTTTGAAAATTCTCGTTTGTATATCAGCTACGTCCACCACATTTTAAAAGACCAGCGAGAGCTCACTACATGCCAATGGAAACACCCCACAATAGAGGCGAACTCATTCTAGGGAGCCCTTTCCTGCACAAATGAAAGGGAACTCTCCCCGGGTGTAGCCAGCCTGTATCTACCCTCTGACCCATGTCGAACCGCTGTTTACATGGAAAACTCCTCCGCCTCGGCCTTGAAAATTCTCGTTTGTATATCTGGTAACTCCACCAGATTTTAAAAGACCAGCGAGAGCTCACTAGACACCAACAGAAACACCCCACTCTAGGGGCGAACCCATTCTAGGTAGCCCTTTCCTGCTCATTGGAAAGGGAACTCTCCCCGGGTGTAGCCAGCCTGTATCTACCTTCTGCCTCTGTGCCTTGCTACCATACACCAGATGACTCACTCAACTCCTTGTGGTGTTCTTGCCACTATCATGGTTGCTCAGTGTGTTGGTGCTAGTCTTTCTGCTTGCTATGTTCCCCCTTCATTGTGCTGTAGGATGTTGATGCCATTTGTCTTGCCTCTTTGCCTGTCGTGCTGCCTTCGAGGGTTCATGAATCTGTTATTGGTGCTCTCTTTTGAACCTGTCATGTGTTATTGACACTCTCACTGCTGCTTTGCACCTCTATTAAAGCACTCTTCTTGCCATTCCTGATACCCCTTTAAAGTACCTTAGGCTATTCATGCCACTTTGGTGCCACTTTGCCACAGTCTAAGTACCTTGGAACTCTTTTCTTGTTCTGATGATTGCTCCCCAGAAGTTTCATCAAAATTGATAATAAAACCCCAATTCTGCAGCCAAAAATAGGCTGCAAATACTTCCCCCATTGACTTTAATGGGAACCAGAAAATGCATGCAACGTATCAATGGATCGGGGGCATCATTGAACAAATGCAACGTATTTGCCCGCCGACAAATATGAATACCGAATTGGACGAATCCGTACCCTCTGCACATCCCTAGTATAAACTATCACAAAGAACAAAATTACATAGTTTATTGGGACAAGGCCACCAAGGATTTAGCCAGGGGAAGTCTTGCCTTACCAATTTGCTACATTTTTTTGATAATGTAAATAACATGTGGATAAAGATGAGCCAGTTGATATAGTGTATCCAAAGAACATTTGACAAAGTCCCTCATGAGAGAATTCTTAGGAAATTTAAATGTAATGTGAGAGGGGCAGAATCCTGCTGTGGATTGCAAACTGGTTTACAGCTAGAAAACAGAGGGTAGGGATAAATGATAAATTTTCCCAATGGAGAAAGGTAGATAATAGAGTGTTCCAGAGATCAGTTCTAAGACCACTTTTTTTTTTTAATATATTTATAAATGACCTGGAAATCAGAACAAGTCAGGTAATAAAATTTGCCAATGATACAACATTATTCAGAGTTGTTAAATCACAAGAAGATATGGAGAAATTGCAAGAGGGCATTGCAAAACCAGGAGACTGGGCATGCAAATGGAAAATGAAATGTAATATGGACAATTGCAAAGAGATGTACTAAGGGAAGGGTATCCCAAATTATAGCTACACAATGCAAGGTTCCACATTAGAAGTCATCACTCAGGAAAAGGATCTAGATATCATCATTGAAAATATGTTGAAATATTTTGCTCAGCGTGCAGCAGCAGCCAAAAAAGTAAACAGAATGCTAGGGATTATTAGGAAAGCAATGGAGAATAAAACAGAGAATATCATAATGCCTCTATATTGCTCCATGGTGTGACCTCATCTTGAGTATTATGTGCAGTCATATTTCAGAAAAGATGAAGAAGAATTAGAAAAGGTGCAGTGAGGGGTGACCTGAAAGATAAAGGGAATGGAACAATTACCCTATGAGAAAGGATAAAGAGGTTAGAACTCTTCAGCTTGGAGAAGAGATGACTGAGGGGGAGATATGAAAGAGGTTTATAAAATAATGAGTGGAATGGAATAAGTAAACATTAATCAGTTGTTTACTCTTTCAAAAAGTACAAAGACTATGGGAGACACAATGAAATTACTAGGTAATACATCTAAAACTAATAAGAGATAATATTTTTTATTCAACACATAATTAATAGGGATGTAAATCGTTTTTGAACGATTTTGGACGATTTTAAAATTATCTGACGATAATTTTAAAATCGTCCAAAATCGTTAGAGTGCAGATACAATACAAATGCCCCCGATTTATCGTCAGGGGCATTTATATTGTATCGTTAAATAGGGCGCGAGAAAACCGGCACATCAAAAAAACCCTAAAACCCACCCCGAACATTTAAAAGAAATCCCCCACCCTCCCGAACCCCCCCAAAATATTTAAATTACCTGGGGTCCAGTGGGGGGGTCCCGACGCGATCTCCCTCTCTCTCTCTCTGGCCACGGCTGCGTTGAGAAATGGCGCTGGTGGCCCTTTGCCCTTATCATGTGACAGGGCAAAGGTAGCGCTGGTGCCATTTTGTTTCCTGGCTCCCGACGTCACGCCTGCTGGAGATCGCCCCCGGACCCCCGCTGGACCCCCAGGGACTTTTGGCCAGCTTGGGGGGGGCCTCCTGACCCGGTCACCCATATGACATAGTGAGGGCAAAGGTAGCGCCGGCGCCATTTTGAAGATTGGCAATACGGCCCACTTGCAGGAGGTCGCTCCCGGACCCCCTCTGGACTTTTGGCAAGTCTTGTGGGGGTCAGGAGGCCCCCCCCCAAGCTGGCCAAAAGTCCCTGGGGGTCCAGCGGGGGTCCGGGGGTGATCTCCAGCAGGCATGACGTCAGGAGCCAGGAAACAAAATGGCGCCGGCGCTGTCACATGATAAGGGCAAAGAGCCACCGGTGCCATTTCTCAACGCAGCCGTGGCCAGAGAGAGAGAGAGATATCGCGTCTGGGACCCCCAATGGACCCCAGGTAATTTAAAACATTTTGGGGGGTTTGGGAGGGTGGGGGATTTCTTTTAAAGGTTCGGGGTGGGTTTTAGGGTTTTTTTTGGTGTGCCAGTTTTCCCGCCCTCCCCAGATTTATGATTTTTAACGATTTTTTAAAACAAAAAAACCCGACGATAAGATTTCCCTCCCCCCCAGCCAAAATCGATCGTTAAGACGATCGATCACATGATTCACACCTCTAATAATTAAGCTCTGGAATTTGTAACCAGATCATGTGGTGAAAGCAGTAAGTGTAGCTGTTAAAAACAGTTTGGACAAGATCCTGGAGGAAAAGTCCATAAACCATTACTAAGGGGGTCATTTTCTAACGGGATCACAAGTGAAAAGGGTGGAGTCAGGGTGGCATCAGTACCAGAAGGGGAGGAGTTGGGGCATCACCGGGACGGACGCGGTGGAGACATCGCTGGCGGTGAAAAGATAAGAACCCTTATCGCCGCCAGTAACGCGCCCAATAGCATCACCTTTCAGGTTTGCGAAAGCCGGCAGTGATAACACCTTGGTGGTGCCATTGCTGCCGGCTTTCACAGGCCCGCCCCCTGCTTCACACCCCCCCTCCCGCCCCCCAGTACTGCGCGATTCTCAAAGGCCTGCGATTTTAGAAAATCCAGGCCTAAGTTTGAGTTGCAGATATCCACTGCTTACTCTTGGGATAAGTAGCTTAGAATCAATCTTCTATCCCTTGGGATCCTACCAGGTACTTGTTACCTGGATTGATACTTGGCTCGTTGAACCCTTGGTCTGACTAAGAATGGCAAGTCAGACCACACGAGGCCAAATAACTTTGGTCCTGATCTATATTACATCTGGAATTAGCTGGATAACTTATTCAGCTTACTTCAGATTTAGTAATTAAGTTATTTGGCTAACTCATCATCCACTCAGAATGCCCTAACCGCGGCTTATTTATTCAGCTAAATTTTAGCTGTATAATGACTTATCCAGCTAAACGTTTTACTGTCTCACATGTTACATCCTTTTCCCACAGCGAACAGATTCCACTGAGTATGCATATCCTTACCGATTACATTTTACTTCCATATTATTAACTAGACTGATAACTCTTTTTTCATCTTTTTATTAACTTGATTGATATTCAGTTTTCATTTGTTTTGTCACCTTTTACAATTTGTCCGACAAATATAATTATTTCAATGTAATATTTGCTTAGTTTACTAATTTCCATGTGTCTCACACTCCATCTATATATCAGCTCATTAATTTTATCCTCCTTTTATTCATAGAGTAGAGCAAGGACTGTGCAGTTGGAATGAAAGGGAGGAAGACAGTTTAGTGGGTAAAAAACAGGAAATTCAATAAATAACCTGTATAAAGCAGTAATAAATTAATCTAAATGTGACAATCTAATTTAATCTGAACTAAATGTGACAATTAAGTGAACTATCCATTTAAGTCTCCTAATTAAGTGGATTCACACTACAAATTCTGTTGACTCAATATTTCAGTAATCAAAACAAAATCGTCATATGTATACTACATGTGAAAATCTTGATTTATTTGATTACTGAATTATTAAGTCAACAAAATTCATAGTGTGAATCCACTTAATTAGGAGAGAGTTAAAGGGATAGTTTAGTTAAATGTCACATTCTGTAAGGAATGGATTTTTTTCTCTATTAATTTAAATGGCAGAAATAATCTATTTGGTGCTATAATATTTTAATGAGTCTGTATTTCTGCAACTAGAGCTTTAGAACAAATAAACTGAGGCTGAAGTCAGCTATAACTACTAAATTTCAAATTATGTTAAGCTTGTGAAAAGTAGTTTGATTGGTATTCTTTTAGATAATAAAGTGTTAATAAAGTGATTTGAAACATTATAAGCTTGTAGGAGTTATTTTTCAAGCAGTTCACATGCATAAAACCAAATTTTATGCATAGTATAAATGGTTTTACTAAAATAACCTGGGGCTGAGTACAAGTAAAAGTGCATGCATAACTTGGCTCCAGGGGGGGTGCAGATGAGGCAGAGCTGGCATGTTCATTCATACATTTTGAATTAAAAAATATCTGCCTAAGCATATACATGAAAGTTATGCATTCCAAGGAGGATATATAACTTTATATAAGGAAATATATGCACATACTCAAATGATTACATAAGTATTTTCAAAGCAAACCTAGCCTTGTAAGTTTACTTTGAAAATACTCCGTAAAGTCTGTGTGCACATTGTACATGCAGACTTTGTTGCTATGCAGGCTGTTTGAAAATTACCCTTTTAATGAAAGATGTGAACTGTCAATCAGTTTACTTCCAGTTGTCTTTTTTTCTTAAATAGATGATTGTTTTATGCAAATATATGTTTATGAACATAGTAATCCTGATTTAAAAATAAATACTTCATCTCTAAAGCAAGAGGAATAAAGGATATACTGTATATAAATCTTTTCTTTTAAAAAACCTCTTTTTTTTTACATAATTTTGCTTTAGATACAAATTCCTTTTTAATTTAAATAACAGGTGACTTTAATATAGTTTTTACAATTTAAATTGTTTATTTGTTCATTTATATATTTAATCATATTTAGCACATGTCCCTTTGTCTGAATACACTCTAGGCAAGATACAAGGTAACATCAGCAATGTGAGATAACAACACAAATGAATAAACTAAAGCTAAAGAAGTCTTTCCTTGAAGTACTGTAGTTTACCTACCCCTAACAAAGCTACTCTGATTGAACCTATAAAAAATAAAATAAATAAATAAATAAATGTAGACCCTAGAACTATAGAGCAATCCCCAACATAACCTTTCTGAGTAAGGGAGTAAAAAGGGAGATTTATATCCATCTTTAAAAGTTCCTGGAGAATTCTGATGGGTTATATATATTTCAGTCAGAAATCACGCCCTTTCATGGAACTGAAACTGTTCTCACAGCCTGTAAGGATGCTCCACAAAGAAATATGAAAAGAAGTCATGAGGCTTTTCCAGTCATTCTAGATGTATTGGCTATGTTTAACATAGTTGATCACTCTTTCTTGATATATTGGTTGTCAGAATCTGGTCTTTCTGGGATAGTACTTAACAGTGTTATATTCAGTAGGCCATTTAGTAAACAAATTATTCAGCTAAGATTAGCTGGATAACTTGTACTGTATATTCAGCAGGATAAACATCAAACTGAATATATAGTACGTGTTGAAATTTATCCGGCCATTGTTTGAATATGGCTGGTAGAAATCCAGTACGTAAAAATCAAAGTTCCAGTGTTATTACCAAAATAATGCTAAAGCTGCCAGGATCACATTGCACAGCAATACAACATAAAAAGAGGGGGCCCCAATCCAGGTACCAGCTGAATGGAAGGGCTTCTGGAGGAGAATATTGGCCGGGGGGGGGGGGGGGGGGGGAGAATGATTTATTGGTAACTATAGTGGGAGGTAGGGCGCAGAGAGAGCTGGGCCTGGTGGTGCTAATATCACTGTATTAAAAAATATTTCTAGGGCTTGGGGGGGTTCTAGCCAGTAGGGATGTGAATCGTGTCCTCGATCGTCTTAACGATCGATTTCGGCTGGGAGGGGGAGGGAATCGTATTGTTGCCGTTTGGGGGGGTAAAATATCGTGAAAAATCGTGAAAAATCGTGAAAAATCTAAAAATCTAAAAATCAGCAAAACCGGCACATTAAAACCCCCTAAAACCCACCCCCGACCCTTTAAATTAAATCCCCCACCCTCCCGAACCCCCCCCAAATGAGTTAAATAACCTGCGGGTCCAGCGGCGGTCCGGAACGGCAGCGGTCCGGAACGGGCTCCTGCTCCTGAATCTTGTTGTCTTCAGCCGGCGCCATTTTCCAAAATGGCGCCGAAAAATGGCGGCGGCCATAGACGAACACGATTGGACGGCAGGAGGTCCTTCCGGACCCCCGCTGGACTTTTGGCAAGTCTCGTGGGGGTCAGGAGGCCCCCCACAAGCTGGCCAAAAGTTCCTGGAGGTCCAGCGGGGGTCAGGGAGCGATTTCCCGCCGCGAATTGTTTTCGTACGGAAAATGGCGCCGGCAGGAGATCGACTGCAGGAGGTCGTTCAGTGAGGGTTCCGGCGCCTCGCTGAATGACCTCCTGCAGTCGATCTCCTGCCGGCGCCATTTTCCGTACGAAAACGATTCGCGGCGGGAAAAAGCTCCCTGACCCCCGCTGGACCTCCAGGAACTTTTGGCCAGCTTGTGGGGGGCCTCCTGACCCCCACGAGACTTGCCAAAAGTCCAGCGGGGGTCCGGAAGGACCTCCTGCCGTCCAATCGTGTTCGTCTATGGCCGCCGCCATTTTTCGGCGCCATTTTGGAAAATGGCGCCGGCTGAAGACAACAAGATTCAGGAGCAGGAGCCCGTTCCGGACCGCTGCCGTTCCGGACCGCTGCTGGACCCGCAGGTTATTTAACTCATTTGGGGGGGGTTCGGGAGGGTGGGGGATTTAATTTAAAGGGTCGGGGGTGGGTTTTAGGGGGTTTTAGTGTGCCGGCTCACGATTCTAACGATTTATAACGATAAATCGTTAGAATCTCTATTGTATTGTGTTCCATAACGGTTTAAGACGATATTAAAATTATCGGACGATAATTTTAATCGTCCTAAAACGATTCACATCCCTACTAGCCAGAGGGGGGTGGGGTGTGGGATTTGAGCCAGGAGGCCCGCAACAAGTTCTTATTATTTTGGTTATATAGTACCACTACTTATCTGATATCTTTGAAGATATTTGGGTAATAGTTATCTAGCCACATAAATATGTCAAATGCCTCTTTTTTAATCCAGTTAGAATTTAGTTGGACAATAACTTCTAAATCAGCTGGATAACTTTATTCCTCTCTGAAAAACCCTTGAACTGCTGCAGTTTCATTGCATACTTGGGATGTGCATACACCCCAGTGGGCAGTACCATTCTGATGTACAACAATATGATTCCCTTAAAAGAAACAATTTCAAAAACAATGGAATACTGGGACAGTTGCCTTTTACAAATTAAACCTCTTCTCACTAACCTAAACCTCATACTCAATGCTTCAAAAACGGAATTCTTGCTCATATCACCGGAAAACAATAACACACTTCAAAAACCACCCACACTCCTGCAAACAGTCCACGTAAGAGATCTAGGAGCTATCTTAGACAATCGTCTCAACCTTAAAACATTCATTAACCAAACCACCAAAGATTGCTTCTACAAATTACATATTCTGAAAAGAATTAAACCACTTTTTCACGCTCAGGACTTTAGAACTATATTGCAAGCAATAATCTTTTCCAAACTAGATTATTGCAACTCACTGCTACTAGGCCTCCCAGCTTCTTATACCAAACCCCTACAAATGGTTCAGAACTCCGCAGCCAGAGTCCTTACAAATTCCAGGAAAATGGACCATATCTCCCCTATCCTCAAAAACCTCCATTGGTTACCAATCCACTATAGAATCATGTACAAATCCATCAACATCATATTCAAGACTATTAACCAACACACGCATCTCGATCTACAAATACCATTCAAAAAATACACCTCCACCAGACCCATCAGGGAATACTACAAAGAGTCACTCCAAATTCCAAAAGCCAAAACCTTCCAACATAAAGCCTTGAGTCTCAGAGCCTTCTCGTCAGCTGGTCCATCGTTGTGGAACTCCATCCCTCCTGATTTGAGACAGGAGCCATGCGCTCTAACATTTAAGAAAAGACTTAAAACTTGGCTTTTTAAAAAAGCATTTCCAAGCCTTGAATAAACCCTTACTCATCTTCATAAACTTGTTTACAATAACTGGATCTAATCAAGAATCCACCTACCATAAACTTATACTCATCTTTACCTGCTGAGTATTATCATCTTTACCTGCTGAGTATTATCATATCATTACCTTGCACTACTGTGTCTTATTTATTTATTCTCTTGGTTACTCACTACCGTTTCATTTTATTATCATATCTTTCCATGCACTACTGTGTCTTATTTATTCCCTTGATCACTTATTTTACCGTCTCTTATTTATGTACCATCACATGTATCCACATAGGCTTATTTATTTACTCTACTATACTATTTCATTAATTGGAAGAAATGTATATATTGCATTGTTCAATTTTTCCCCCTCTTCCAGCTCCAAGTTAATTTCCCCTGTTTTATTGTAACTTTCTCACACACGGTATTGATACACTGTATTTAAAGTTTCACAGTTTATTGGGAATATTGTTTATTACGTTACGCTATGCTTTACACACATTGTTAATTGTAAACCGGGTTGATGTGATATCTGTCATGAAACTCGGTATAACAAAAATAATAAATAAAATAAAATAAATAAATATGTATGACATTACTGTACATCAAAATGGCAACATCTTCTGGGATGAATGCACCAGAGTTCATTAACTCTTGCACAACTCCAGCAGACAGAGTCAGAAGAAATGAAGAAGATAATGTGGGAACAGCTTTGAGGACTGTGCTCCAGGCCTGGGCCTTGGCATAGGCCTCAGCCCAGGCAGCAGGACCCAGCCTCCAGGAAATGCCCAGGCATTGGGTCTGGATCAGGATAGAGGTCCCAACATCGGGACCTGGACTCTGGGCCGGGTCTAGCCTGGGTATAAACTGGGACCCAACCTCTGGGCATCAGGCCTGGGTCCATGCTCTGGCCTACGCCAAGGCCCAGGTCTCAGGACCTGGCCTGTAGGCCAGGTTACGGCATCAGGCCTGGGTCCAAGCTGAGGCCCAGGCCTTGATTAGGCTAATATTGTGGTGAATTACATCTTCCTCGCCCTACACAAGGCTGAGGCTTTGACCTGGGTTTAGGCCTCACTGGGAGATCCCCACTGGACCAGGTAAGTGGTGGCTGGGTGGGGATCCTATCCAGACATTTTTCTGGGTGGGCAGACTGCAGGTCTTGGGAGGCCTCATTTTCATTTATTGGCCTTTTTTTTTTTATTGTTTGATTCATTTTTTTCTCATAATTAAAATGACTCACACAATCCATAAACATAAATTCATAGGAAAAAAAACCTCCCTAGAATGAAATTAAAAATAAAACAAATCATTTTCCCCTATATATCCCTTATGGATACTTTTAAGTTATCTGTCCAAATGAATTTTGAAAATTGATATCATTATGTTTTAAATCCTTTCCATCTGAAATCAAAGAGTCTATTAAACAAATGAAGTCTCTACTAGAGATGTGCTTCGGGTTAGAATTATGTGTCAGGCTTTGTTTCAGGGACCCCCGTGGGAATTTCGGTTTTCCTGCGGTTCTGGTTTTTTTTTTCTGGGGGCCCCGATTTTTGGCTTAGTGCGCACTAATGAGAGTTAGTGCAAGCTAACTCCCTTTAGTGTATGCGAACTCCCTTTAGTGCGCACTAACTCCAAATATTGTGCATTAACTTGACTTAGCACACACTAACAGGGAGTTAGTGCGCACTAACCTGAAAATGAATTTTTGCTGAAATTTCAGAAAAAATTCAATTGTTTTTCGGTTCTCCCAAACCATTCCAAATTAGGAAATTTTGTTGAAATTGCCTAATTTTGGAAAAAAGATTGCACATCCCTAGTTTCTACCACATGGGCGTTAGAGTGTGAAGGCTCACAAGGGTTCATATTCTTACCCATTTTGTTTAATATTTTTCTTCGTCCTTCTGGTAAGATACTCCAAACATTTGACAGTTCTTATCATTTTTATACTGATGATTTGCAGCTGTTAATTCCTCTGGGCACACAAAGAGAGGTGCACAAACATTAAATATGAGGTCCATATTCAGACAGTCTGGTTAGCAAAGTTGACCGAATAAACGTATCAGCTAACTCTAGAGGTGTATTCAATGGTGTAGCCACACTATTGAATATAGCGAGCTATCTTAAAGTTAGCCAGATAACTATAGCCATCTACCTTTAGGACAGCTTTTTAATCAGGCCAGACTTATCCAGGTTAATTATCTGGCTAAATCAACTCCTTCTAGTTCACCCCTGGTATTCCTTAACTTATCCATCTAAATTCTAGATACCTAACTTATTAGCCAGCTAGTCTTTAGCCGGCTAATAGCTTTTGAATATGAAACTCTATATGTTTCTATGCTATAGCAATTTGGATTATACTTATTTATACTTAATCCTCAAATATTAGAAATTCTGTGGGTTAGAAGGAGAGGTAACTTCAGGAGCTGGGATCTGAACATCTTATTTATAATTGAAGAAGAAATTATCTTTTTTAAAGATATTCTTCATGGTCTGGGTGTAATGTTAGATCAGCACATGTCTATGGACTCCCAAACTTCAGCACTCTTATGGAACACTTTCCTCCTGCTGAAGTTAGTCCATTAGTTCTACCTTTATCTTGATCAAGATTTGTTTGCCTCTATTATACATATTTTCATTTTTGCTTGATTGGATTATTGTAATGTATATTTGTAGCTTCCAGAGAAGGCTACCCATAAACTTCAGTTTCATAACCACTGACTGGTGTTCAGGAGAGAGAAAGGTATGTCCTGTTCTTGAGAAGCTTTATTGGTTGCCCTTTTTCAATTTAGGTTTCTAAAATTCTTAAATGAGAAATCATATATTCTTATCCAGTCACTTAGGTAATAGCCAGAGAAGTTGTTGTAGATTTCTCTCCCTAAACAGACACTAATGATGGAGACAAAATATTGTTCTTTTTCATTGGCTTTTCCATTGCTATGGGAAAAAAATTCCAAAAGATATGTATCAGTTATCCAATTGATTGAGCTTTAGATGTGCTATTAAATCAAGATTTTTTAATCCTGGATCTTAATATGTTTATTGAGCCCCTGGTTCTTTAAGTGCTCTTAAGTGGTTACTTGTTGAGTCAGTTGTTTTCAGGTTTAAGGGGCATATGTTTAGTTGTTAGGTTGAGTTCTTTATTTTGGTTCTATTGTGTCATCTATAATTTTTCAGGTGGATTTTAAAAGCCCTACACATGCCAAAGCCAGGAGATAAAAGAGTACCTCGGGCCAGTCTGCACTGCACAGATTTTAATAGGTGCCTGAGTACACGTGCATCAACCGGTACATTCACAAATCGAGAAGTCAAAAAGGAGCAGGGCATGGGTGGAGTCTGAGTGGGGCATGGGCATGCCAGATCTGTAATCTGAAGTATGCGCATAAGTATTTATGTGCACAAGCCCTCCAAAGTCCCCTACCATGTAACTTTACTTCTGCTATGGATGGCATGTAAGTTTTAAATAAAACAAAAAAAATCAGGGCTATTCTGTGGGGTTTGAGAAACAGGGTTACTAGGGTAAAAGGGAAGTTATCCAATTAGGGGGGTTAGGAAGACCATTTACTGGGGTGAACTGGGAACAAACTGGAGAAGTGGATATTTGCTTCAGTGTGCATACCTAGCACAATCCACCCACTTTATGCACTAGAGACGGCATTTGCATGCACATGCACATGTCCATATAAAATTGCATGAACATGTACATATGTACAGCCAATTTTATAACATATATGCACAGGAGCATGTATGTTATAAAATGGCCAAGGCCATTGCCAAGGCCAGCATACGCACGTATGTGTACACACACACGGCTGTTTAAAAGTTACCATCTTAGTTAATTTTATATTGTGGTATGTTTCTTATGCTTAGTAGGGGTGTGCAGGGATACAAATTTAATTTTGTTTTATGTTTTGTTTTTTGGGAGGTTCCGAACAAATGTTTTATTATATTTATTTTGTTTTTTTACTTTAAAGAAAAACAAAAGAAACATAAAAAGAGGAAAAAAGAAATGGGGCTTCTGAATGCCTCCCATGATCACCATCCATCCCTCCCTCATGGAAAAATGTGGGGCCAAGATCCTCCATGGCCCGTACTTACCCAGCCCTAGGATGATCTGCAGATGAGGTCTAGACCCAGGCTGAAGACTTGGCCTTGCATAGGCCTAAGCCATGGTAGGTCACCTTGATCTTGACCTAGGCCCTATTCAAGGTCAGGCTTGTAGACTGGTCCCAATGGCTTAGTCCAAAGCCCAAGCCCAAAACCGGAGCCCAGCCCAGTGACCCAGTCTGATGCCTGGGCTTTGGACTAAACCAAGGCCTGGATCCAGGCCCAGTCCCAATGCCCAAGTCTCAGCCCTGGCTGGACCAGAGCTTAGATCCCAATGCCAGGACTGAAACAAAGGGTCAGGCACAGGCTCAGGCCCAGGCTTCAGAAGTTCTCATTATGTCTTCTTTCTTCTTACTTGAAATGATGGCATCTTCTTGGAACAGACCAGAGTTAAATAACTTTGGGCATCCTCCCCAGTGGAGGGTGCCATTTTGATGTATGACAGATACTTTACATCACAAGTATCTCTGAGGCCTTGTTGTCAGGCCTGGGCTTGGGCTGAGGCCCAGGAGTTAGTACCAGACCTTTGAGCCAGGCCCTGGCATCAGGATTTGACCTGAGCCCTGACCTTAGGCCAAGGCCCAGGCATTGAAACTGGGCCACTAGGCTGGGCCTTGGCATCAGGCTGGGCTTGATCGCAACATCAGATCCCCGATGGAGAAGGTAAGTGTGTGTGTGTGTGTGTGGGGGGGGGGGGGGGGGTCACAAAAATTCCCCAACCCCAGTAAAATAATTCAGGCCTAGGCCTTTGTTCAGGTCTTGGCTGAGGCCCCGGTATCCAGTCTGAGCATAGGCAAGACTCTAGCGTCATGCTGTGGCATAGGTTATGGCCTCTGATTTGGGCCATTCCCTATGCCAAGGTGAAGACCCATCCTTGGGTCTAGGTCTGGACAGAGGTAACTAGGCCATTGCACCTGCTTTGGGTGTTAACCTATTCATTAGGTGAGACTCAGCCTTGGGATTAGGCCTGGGCTTGATGGATAAGAACATAAAAACATGCCATATGGGGTCAGACCAAGGGTCCATCAAGCCCAGCATCCTGTTTCCAACAGTGGCCAATCCAGGTCATAAGAACCTGGCAAGTACAGAAAAACTAAGTCTATTCCATGTTACCGTTGCTAGTAATAGCAGTGGCTAATTTCTAAGTCAACTTAATTAATAGCAGGTAATGGACATCTCCTCCAAGAACTTATCCAATCCTTTTTTAAACACAGCTATTCTAACTGCACTAACCACATCCTCTGGCAACAAATTCCAGAGTTTAATTGCACGTTGAGTGAAAAAGAACTTTCTCCGATTAGTTTTAAATGTGCCACATGCTAACTTCATGGAGTACCTTCTAGTCTTTCTATTATTCAAAAGCGTAAATAACCAATTCACACCTACCCGTTCTAGACCTCTCATGATTTTAAACACCTCTATCATATCCCCCCACAGCCATCTATCTTCCAAGCTGAAAAGTCCTAACCTCTTTAGTCTTTCCTCATAGAGGAGCTGTTCCATTTCCCTTATCATTTTGGTAGCCCTTCTCTGTACCTACTCCATCACAATTATATCTTTTTTGAGATGTGGCGAACAGAATTGTACACAATATTCAAGGTGCAGTTTCACCATGGAGCGATACAGAGGCATCATGACATTTTACGTTTTATTCACCATTCCCTTTCTAATAATTCCCAACATTCTGTTTGCTTTTTTGACTACCGCAGCACACTGAACCGACAATTTCAATGTGTTATCCACTATGACGCCTAGATCTCTTTCTTGGGTAGTAGCACCTAATATGGAACCTAACATTGTGGAACTAAGGCATGGGTTATTTTTCCCTATATGCATCACCTTGCACGTATCCACATTAAATTTCATCCACAATTTTGATGCCCAATCTTCCAGTCTCACAAGGTCTCCCTGCAATTTATCACAATCTGCTTGTGATTTAACTACTCTGAACAATTTTGTATTATCTGCAAATTTGATTACCTCACTCGTCGTATTTCTTTCCAGATCGTTTATAAATATATTGAAAAATAAGGGTCCCAATACATATCCCTGAGGCACTCCACTGCCCACTCCCTTCCACTGAGAAAATTGTCCATTTAATCCTTCTATCTGTTTCCTGTCTTTTAGCCACTTTGTAATCCATGAAAGGACATTGCCACCTATCCCATGACTTTTTACTTTTCCTAGAATCCTCTCATGAGGAACTTTGTCAAACGCCTTCTGAAAATCCAAGTACACTACATCTACTGGTTTACCTTTATCCACATGTTTATTAACTCCTTCAAAAAAGTGAAGCAGATTTGTGAGGCAAAATTTGCCTTGGGTAAAGCCATGCTGACTTTGTTCCATTAAACCATATCTTTCTATATGTTCTGTGTTTTTGATGTTTAGAACACTTTCCACTTTTTTTCCTGTCACTGAAGTCAGGCTAACCGGTCTATAGTTTCCTGGATCGCCCCTGGAGCCCTTTTTAAATATTGGGGTTAGCTATCCTCCAGTCTTCAGGTACAATGGATGATTTTAATGATAGGTTACAAATTTTTACTAATAGGTCTGAAATTTCATTTTTTAGTTCCTTCAGGTGTATACCATCTGGTGGTAGACCTGATTGACAAACTCTTCAGTTTGTCAATCAGGTCTACCACATCTTCTAGGTTCACTGTGATTTGGTTCAGTCCATCTGAATCATTACCCATGAAAACCTTCTCCAGTATGGGTACCTCCCCAACATCCTCTTCAGTAAGCACTGAAGCAAAGAAAGCATTTAATCTTTCCACGATGGCCTTCTCTTCTCTAAGTGCCCCTTTAACCCCTAGATCATCTAACGGTCCAAATGACTCCCTTATAGGCTTTCTGCTTCGGATATATTTAAAAACGTTTTTACTGTGAGTTTTTGCCTCTACAGCCAGCTTCTTTTCAAATTCTCTCTTAGCCTGTCTTATCAAGGTCTTACATTTAAGTTGCCAAAATGTATGCATTATTCTATTTTCTTCTTCCAGTTTTTGAATGAAGATCTTTCGGCTAAAATAGCTTCTTTCACCTCCCCTTTTAACTGTGCTGGAAATCGTTTTGCCTTCTTCCACCTTTCTTAATGTTTGGAATACATCTGGACTGTGCTTCTAGGATGGTATTTTTTAACAATGACCATGCCTCCTGCACACTTTTTACCTTTGTAGCTGCTCCTTTCAGTTTTTTTCTAACTATTTTTCTCATTTTATCAAAGTTTCCCTTTTGAAAGTTTAGCATGAGAGCTGTGGATATGCTTACTGTCCCCTTCCAGTCATTAATTCAAATTTGATCATATTATGATCATTATTGCCAAGTGGCCCCACCACCGTTACCTCTCTCACCAAGTCCTGTGCTCCACTGAGAATTAGATCTAAAATTGCTCCCTCTCTCATCAGTTCCTGAACCAATTGCTCCATATATTTCATCCAGGAACTTTATCTCTCTAGCGTGTCCCGATGATACATTTTCCCAGTCAATTTTGGGGTAATTGAATTCTCCCATTATTAGCGCACTACCAATTTGATAAGCTTCCCTAATTTCTCTTAGCATTTCACTGCCAGTCTCACCATCTTGACCAGGTGGACTATATCACTATAGTCTTCCGCAACTCACAAGGGATTTCTACCCATAAAGATTCAATTGTGCATTTAGTCTCATACAGGATGTTTATCCTGTTACACTCTATGCCATCCTGGACATAAAGTGCCACACCGCCTCCTAGGTGCTCCTCTCTGTCATTGCGATATAATTTGTACCCCAGTACAGCACTGTCCCATTGGTTGTCCTCTTTCCACCATGTCTATGAGATGCCAATTAAGTCTATGTCATCATTCACTGCTATACATTCTAATTCTCCCATCTTAATTCTTAGACTTCTGGCATTAGCATACAAACATTTAAAAGTTGTTTTTTTTTTAATTTTCATTTTGCTTTTTAATTGATAGGGATAAGTTAGAATTTTTTAGCTCAGGTGAGTTTTTAGTTACAGGCACTTGGACTACTTTTCTTATTATTGGAACTTCACTGTCAGGATGCCCTAATTCTAATACATCATTAGTATCCTTTGAAGATACCTCTCTCCGAACCATGTGCTGCTGAGTGACTGTCGGCTTTCCTGTTTGTTCTAGTTTAAAAGCTGCTCTATCTCCTTTTTAAAGGTTAGCACCAGCAGTCTGGTTCCACCCTGGTTAAAGTGGAGCCCATCCCTTCGGAAGAGACTCCCCCTTCCCCAAAAGGTTCCCCAGTTCCTAACAAAACTGAATCCCTTTTCCTTGCACCATCGTCTCATCCACACATTGAGACTCCGCAGCTCTTGGTGACCTGCGCGTGGAACAGGGAACATTTCAGAGAATGCTACCCTGGAGGTTCTGGATTTAAGCTTTCTACCTAAGAGCCTAAATGTGGCTTCCAGAACCTCCCTCCCACATTTTCCTATGTCGTTGGTGCCCACATGTACCACGACAGCCGGCTCCTCCCCAGCACTGTCTAAGATCCTATCTAGGTGATGCATGAGGTCCGCCACCTTCGTACCAGGTAGGCATGTTACCAGGCGATCCTCATGCCCACCAACCACTCAGCTGTCTACATTCCTAACAATTGAATCACCATTTATGACAGCCGACTTAACCCTTCCCTCCTGGGCTGTAGGCCTTGGGGAGGTATCCTCGGTGTGAAACGACAATGCATCACCTGGAGAGCAGGTCCTTGCTAAAGGATCCTTTCCTGCTGCACCAGATTGATGCTCTCCAATCATGAGACCTTCTCCCTCCAAGGCAGCACCAAGGCTGCCAGTCTGAAGTTGGGACTTGGCTACTATGCCCCTGAAGGTCTCATCTATATACTTCTCTGTCTGCCTCAGCTCCTCCAGGTCTGCCACTCTAGCCTCCAGAGATCAGACTCGTTGTCTAAGAGCCAGGAGCGCTTTGCATTGCATGCACATGTACAACTTCTCATCGGCGGGTAAAAAATCATACATGTAACACTTGATGCAAAAGACTGGGAAGTCCCCCTCTTTCTGCTGGACTGCTGCAAGGCACTACTAACAATCCCTACAGTAAAATCGGCAAAACTAACCCAAGTAAGAGAAAGGGCCTTATCTCTGGCTGGACCCTTTCTATGGAACACAATGCCCACTGAACTCAGATTACAGAGTGATATCAAATCCTTTAAGAAAACCTTGAAGACATGGCTCTATAAACAAGCCTTTCCAAAAGAAACAAGGGGGTAGAGAGTGAGTGAGAGAACGAAAAATACAGAAAAGTGCAACTGAGAATAAATGGCATTACAATATTACAAAGACATAATACAGTTAAGATGTAGACCAAAATAGAAGTATCTCAATAACTTTCCTGGACTAAACCACCACTACCCAAAATTTTGACTTTATTAATGATATTGTAACTGTTTGTAACTGGCACCTGTTAAATGTATGATAAACTACGTATATATACCTTATTTTGTGCCTATTTGTAAACCGTTGCGATGGTACATGAATTAACGACGGTATAGAAAAGTTTTTAAATAAATAAATAAATACATCTCAATTTTGTTCAGTTCCTAGTTTAGGTTTCTATGGGAGTAGGAATGTGTCTAATTAATGTCCTTTAAATGTATTAGTGAATTCACTATATGTCTGGTAGTGGCCTACAAGGGACAGATCAAACTCTTAATAAAGTTTTCTTGTTGTTTTTTTTTTTTTTTTGTTTGTTTTTTTGTGAAATTGGCACATGTCTATAAATTAAAGGATGAGCTAGGGGTGGGTGGGTTGGGAAATACAAACAGTCTAACTTCAGTTAGTCAGCCAGAGTGACTCACTGCTCTCTTGATTAACAAATGTTGGTACCTATTCAAACCAAATCACACTACCTCAACACCTTTCCAAGGTGAGTAACTGAACTGAAGTTTTAAACCTTTTTACTTAGGTATACACTGCTCCTAGCTTATTTGTAGCTTCTGGCTACTTTTTTTTTTTTTAAATACACTCATTTCTGCTTACTAGCTGCCTTACAGACTTTTAAACATAAACACACTTACTACTGCTTACTTGCTGCCTTACTGTCTATTTAAAAATATAGTCTAACTTGTTTATTCGCTACCTTACTGACTAGTAAAAGCTCAAACACACAAACACACTAAATAATATTCCCATATAGTTAACTTTGCCCCAATACTTTTAAAAAAGACAATGTTCCAAGCAAAAACTTACTCTTTCCTTTCAGCCACCAGCAAGGTGATCCTCTCCTCTCAGTGCTCCCACTGGAATGTCTTTATTGTTTTTTTAGATTTTCAAAATGAAACAAGATTCTCGAGAAAATTTTACTGGAATTTAACTTGTTTCATTTTGAAAATGATTTGAAACAAAATAGTAAATATTGTTTCTTTTCTTATTTTGTTTCTCCTGAATGCTCATCCATAATGCTTAGTAGTTTACTGTCTCATAGTCTATATATTAGAATTTTTATGGCCGTTAGTTTTATTTAACAGGATTTATGTTACCTACTGTTTCTTTTACATTTTTTTGTTATTATCATTATTACTGCACTTCACCTTGAGTTACTATTGTAATGGTAGAAATAAATATGAAAAAGCAAATTAATTAAATTAATTATTTAATTAATGAAACGATAATAATACCTCATAAAACAGTAAAAACCATAGGAACAAAAGAAGTAGAAGAAAATGATTCAAAGCAACAGAACAGCCTCAGGAAAAAAGCATGTTTTAGCTAGTTTCCTAAAGTGCAAATGCTTGGTGATCAAATGAGCTTCAAGAGACAAGTTGTCCAGCTATGAGGGGCAATAAAAGAAAAAGTACATTTTTTTGTGTATATTGGCTGAAGCTTTTCATAGAAGAGCCCCTTTAAGACAAAATCCTGTGATGAATGAAGTAAACATATAGGGCCAAATTTTAAAACATACACGCGGGCGTAGATTTGTATGCGCAAACCGGCACATACAAATCTATGCCCAATTTTATAACATGCGCACGCTGCCAAGTGCATGTTATAAAATCTGGGGTTGGCGCACACAAGGGGGTGCACACTTGTGCATCTTGCGCGCGTCGAGCCCTAGGAGAGCCCCAATGGCTTTCCCTATTCCCTCCGTGGCAACTCCAAAATCGGAACTGCCTCGGAGGGAACTTTCCTTCCGCCACCCCCCACCTTTCCCTCCCTTCCCCTACCTAACCCACCCCCCAGCCCTACCTACACCCCCATCCTGACCTTTAATCTTCAAGTTGCTCCTGCCTCCGGGCAAGCGTAGATTGCGTGTGCTGGCCGATGGCCTGCCCGCGAAACTTGACACAGCCGCAAATGGCCGCTGTGCCTCGAGGTTCTGGCGCTGCCCCCAGACTGCCCCTCCCACTCCCTGCCCCCTTTTTCAAGCCCCGGGACATATGCGCATCCCGGGGCTTGCGTGCTTCACCGAACCTATGCAAAATAGGCTCGGCGTGCGCAGGGGTAGGTTTTCGGGGTTACGCGCATAAGTTACACGCATAACCCTTTGAAAATCTGCACCAAAGACTGGAGAATACAAGTGGGGTTTTAAATCCGCACCATCACCCTGAAAGAGTTTGAACAACAGACAGGTGATCTTAAACCTTAAATAATATGACACTGGCAACCATTGTAATTTGGTTTGCAAGCAGCAGTGTTTTGACTTAACTGGAGACAGCAAACATATTTAGATGGTAATGTAATATTAACAAGAAATGTATTATGTTCAAGGATATACAAATATCATATGTGATCCTTCAACATAATACATCTCTTGTTAATATTGTCACTCATTTGTAGATCTTCGCAAAAACAATGAGAAGTCACAATAATTCATGCCATCTCGAATAATTCCAATTTAAAAAAAGAGACACTAGAATGATAACATCCCACAAAACAGATAAATCAAGAAGGATAGCTAAAATATATATAAAAGTAAAGACACGTTACCCTCCATTGTCTCAGGTACAAAATTAGATTGCAAGCACTGTGGGGATAGGGAAATACTTATAGTACCAGAATGTTATCCGCTTTGATATACACTTTGATGTGTCAAAATGTGGAATATAAAAACCTAATAATAAATAAATTATACATGGGTGCTAGAAGAAAATAGACATATAGGGATTTGAAAATTTTATTATTTTGTTTTGTGATAGTGTATGCTATTTCATTTAGGGCCTGATTTTCAAAAGCATTTAGATGCTTAAAAATGGGTTTTACACGTGTAAATATACTTTCCCTGCATAAATGAGATTTGAAAATTGCTACAGTAATTGCCATTGAATTGTATACAGGATTTGCCCACGTAAGTGCACCTTACTCAGGTAAATGGTTTGTCAAAATTGCTACAATAGTAGTTATATTTACACATGTAAACCATTTTGAAATTTACCCCTTAGTGTGCATTAATTTTATTGTGGAGTAAACAAAATAATGGGCCAGATTTTAAAAGGGTTACGTGCATAAGTTATGAGCGTAACTCTCTTAAAAGGCCCCTGTGTATGCTGAGCCTATTTTGCATAGGCTCGGCGGTGCACGCAAGCCCCGGGACGCGCGTAAGTCCCGGGGCTTTGCAAAGGGGGCGTGTCCGGGGCATGTCGGGTGGGCGGCGTGAATTTTGGGGTGGGGCAGGAGGCGTGTTGGGGGCATGATGCCGGCCCAGGGGCGTGGTCGAGGCCTCCGGACCAGCCCCCGGGTCGGGTGATGGCGCGCCAGCAGCTGGCTTGTGCGCGCAGATTTACGCCTGCCTCTGGCAGGCGTAAATCTGCCAACAAAGGTAGGGGGGTTTAGATAGAGCCGGGGGGGGGGGGGGTTAGGTAGGGGAAGGGAGGGGAAGGTAGGGGAAGGTGAGGGGAGTCGGAGGGAACAGGCAGCGCGCGCCGGGCTCGGCGTGCGCGGGTTGCACAAATGTGCACCCCCTTGCACGCGCCGACCCTGGATTTTATAAGATACGTGCGGCTACGCGCGTATCTTATAAAATCCAGCGTACTTTTGTTCGCGCATGTGCTGTTTTTGAAAATGTACCCCTATATGCGCTATTTTAATATATCATGTACTATAACTGGGCAGGCTGCCCAAAATATATGACACATATGCAATGAAACAGTTGTAATGCATAACTGGTAATAACAATGGCTGCAACCTTTATTAGATGCTTGACAAGGAAATCTAAGTTGGATGCTTGAGCCTTTCTGTGAACTAAGCTATGTCTCACATCACTCTTTGAAGGTCTGTCTGTTCCCTTGCAATTTCTGTTGTATCAAAGTCCAAGAAGTTGGCTTGACTAGGCAGGTTTTCACACAGCATGCCTGCCAGCCTCCCTTCTGCTGCCAGTGGAGCAAATCTTTGGATGTCCTCTCAGTCCAAGCACGAGTCGATCATCTGCTAATCCTCTCAGTCCATTACACCACATGTCAAAGCTGTTACTCGATCTGTGCCTTATCTCTTTCACACTACAGTCCCACCCATAACACGTTCCCTAGCCCTACCCCAGAACTAGACCTGAGTACCATGCTGCAACAAGGGTTACAAAATAGTTCTGCAATTAAATGGAAATGACCGAGCAAACAATGTTTCACTTGAGGGCCACAGGGCAGCATGGGAAGAAATTGTCTGGGTTCCAGAAAGACACAGGAGAGGGGAAGGGGATCAGATCCAGCCTGATTTAAATATACCACCAGCTCCATTCCCTCCCTGAACATTATCACGCCAGCCTGCAGCCAACTGTAGCCCAGTCAAATGGCAGTCCCATGCCCATGATGTCAGCATGCCATCGCGGCCATCAATTGTAGGTCTTCACCAGTTGCTATCATCAGCAGGTGCTGGTGCCACATAAGACCACATGCGAGCTGCTGGCGGCACCAGCATCATGCATCCCAGAGCCCACCAGTGTCAACCATTTCGATCTCCTCACCCAGGATTAATGGAGGTGGGTTTTCGACCCTATATGGGCAATCAAGGTGGCAACCAAAATTTTGGCAGAGGGGCTGCCCATTTTTTTATGGCATGATTTATTTTGAAAAAGCACATACTATTGCAAAATAACATGTGCTATCAGGAAACAAAATCTGGCTAAAGGAGAAAAAGAAAAGATAAATGAAGACTAATGAAAAAGATTAAAATGTTGGGCCTTCACACCCTTGTTTAGAGTTAGAAATATAAGTACAAAGTACTTGGTGCCAGTTGCTGACAGCATTTGCACCAAAATAATCATGTACCCTATTCATTCTTTTTTTTTTTTTTTAGGTTTTTCAAGCATAACCAGTATTAATTTATATTTATTTAATGTCCATTATTTATATTTTTATGTAATAAAAAACTGGTTCATTCCACCATTTCAACCTTTTGTGTCCAACGTGAGCCGCAGAAAACAATGGTTCAAATATGTGCATGTGATAGCTTTAATTAAGTGCATGAAATAAAAAGTGCTTACCCACATTTCGGCAATTTAAAAATATTCAAAATGTCCCTCATTTAAATAAGTTCAAAAGCATTTACATGGCCCAATTCCATATGAATAAATGGAAAATGAAAATCTAATTAAAAACATCTATCATTGCTTCTTGCTACAATTCTTTCAGTGATGAAAACATTAAAGACAATGGCCTACAGATGTTAAGAAAGGCAAGTAAAGGTAAGCAAAATGTCATTTATATTGCATATGTTGTTTTGGCCTCATTTCCTTATCAGCATTGTCCATCATGATAAATATTCCTTTCATAAATACATTAGTTTTTCACAACTCTGTTTCATTGCTTCTACTTCAATCCTCTTAGAATAAGAACATAAGAACATAAGATTTGTCATACTGGGTGAAATCAAAAGTCCATGAAGCCCAATATCCTATTTCCAACAGTGGCCAATCCAGGTCTCAAGCTCCTGGCAGGATCCCGAAAGGAAAATATCCATGCTGCTTATCCCAGGGATAATCAATGGGTTTTCCCAAGTCCACCTTAATAATGGTTTATGAACTTTTCTTCCATGAACTTGTTTAAACCTCTTTTCAACCCAGCTACTCTAAAAGATTTCATCACATCCTCTGGCAACAAATTCTAGAGTTTAATTATACATTGAGCAAAAACATATTTCTTCCTATTTGTCTTAAATGTATCACCTAGTAACTTTATAGAATGTCCCTTAGTCTTTGTACTTTTTGAAAGAGTGAATACTGATTTTTGTTTACCCGTTCCACTCCAATCATTATTGTATAGACCTCAATCATATCTTCATTCAGCTGTCTCTTCTCCAAACTGAAGAGTCCTAAACTCTTTAGTCTTTCCTCATAGGGGAATTTTTCCATCCCCTTTATCATTTAGGTTATGCTTCTCAGGTCCTTTTTCTAATTTTACTATATCTTTTTTGAAATGTGGTGACCAGAAATGCATATAGTACTCAAGGTGTGGTTGCGTCATGGACCTGTACAGAGGCATTATGATATTCACCATTTTATTCTCCATTCATTTCCTAACAATTCCTAGCATTATATTTGCTTTCTTGGCCGCCACACTAAGCAAAGGATTTCAACATATTATCTCCTTTTTTAAAGGTTAATGCCAGCAGCCTTGTTCCACTTTTGTTAAGGTAAATCCCATCCCGCCAGAATAGGCTCCCCCTTCCCCCAAATGTTCCCCAGTTCCTAACAAATCTAAACCCTCTTCCCTGTACCATTATCTCATCCACATATTAAGACTGGTGCTCAGCCTGTCTTTGGGGTCCTAAACATGGAATGAGGAGCAATTCTGAGACTGCAACCCTGGAGGTACTAGATTTCAGTTTCCTACCTAAGAACCTACATTTAGTCTCCAGGACTTCTCTTTTCCTATACTTTACTATGTGATTGATAACCCACATATACCATGACAGTCCTCCTCCTCAGCACTCTCCAACATCCTAACTAGGTGGTGCATGAGGTCTGCTACCTTCACACCAAGCAGGCAAGTTACCAAGTGATCCTTATGCCTCCCCAGCTACCCAACTATCATAATTTCTAATGATTGAATCACCCACTGTGAGTGCCATCCTAACTCTTCCCTCCTGGGCTCACGGCCCTGGAGACACATCCTGAATGAGAGATCATATGAAATTACCTAGAGGACAGGTCTTTGGTACAGGATCACTTCCTGCCACACTAAGGTGATGGTCACCTGCCAAGTGACCTTGCTTCTCCAAAATAGCACAAGGGTGGTTAGATTGGAGTATGGACCGCTCTACTATGTCCCTGAATGTTTCCTAAATATACCCCTCAGTCTGTCTCAGCTCTTCTAAGTATGCTTCAATTTATTCATTGTACAATAAAATACAAACTCTCCAAAGGGAAGGGAAGAGGTAAGGGTTATGGCAGGAAATTTGAAAAATAGTTATCTTTGTAAGTTCTCATTTTCAGGTTAACATCTAATTGCAGAATTGATCAATTGAATGGGTGTTTAATATACTTCTTGCCTTTAAGAATACATTATTGATACCTTGCATATATTGGGGGGAAAGTAGATAATCATGGATTCATCAAAGGAGTTAATGTTTCTGCACACAGAGATCAGATTAATGCTATTTGAATATCATGTCACCCTTTTCTAGAGGGCCAGCATAAAGAAATGTTTCCCACATTAGATATCACATGTACTTTGGCACCAAACATTCATAAAATAAAAGTTATATCAGACATGTTGGATCTATTAAGTAGAAGAATAGCCTAGTGGTTAAAGGAATGGTTCTATGACCCCTGGAAACCACTATTCAAATCCCACTGCTGCTCCTTCTGAACATGGGCAAATCACTTTAGTCTCTGTTGCCTCAGGGACAAACTTACTGGGAGATAATGAAGCCATAGTAGGGCTCTTATGTGTGTTAAACAGCATATATCATAATATTTTGCATGGTCATGCCCAGGTTCCCTCCCCTATTGCAATGAGCTGCTTTGCATGCTATTTAAATGCATGAATAATACAAATGCATGCAAAGCAGCCCATCAGTAGGCAATTTCATGGTAATATTTTATCGTACCGACCGAGAACTTGGTTAGCTACAATAAAATAACAACAGCTACTGGGGAATCTTTAAATGTAAAGGGGGAGCCCGAGGTCCCCCCGGGAGGAGCCCGTAGGGACCCGGGCTGCTTGGACTTAGGTGGGCCTCGCAGGGTCTCCTGAGAGAGTGAAAGTCCGGCATGCCCACAGGCAGGAGGAGAGCACGGTCAGGTTCGAGACTGGAGGTCTCCTGACTCCTGGACTCTGACCTCTGCCTGCTTGACCATGCCTCCAGATTCTGGCTTTGTTCCTAGCCTTGTCATCTCCTACGCTGTTCTGATCCTTGTCCCATCTGACCTCCAGTGAATGATGATGATAAATATAAAATGAGTCATGAGGTTCCCATGTTATATTTAAAATGCCTTGAAAAATTCAAAAAGGCCAGCAGCAAAAGAAGTTGAGCGGAGGTCAGGGCTGACCCCCAGCTCAACACAGGGCCACCACAAGATGCATCCCCAATATCCCAAAGTGCAAAAATTAGATTTAATTCCACATGCGGTGACAGCCCCTCTTCCCAAACCCAAACATGTCCTCATAAAATAACTGTGCCCCCCCATTCCAAATACTTAAAGACTGTCAATGGTCCCCCTCCTCCCACTCCAATTAGGAATCTAAAACATTGGAGGTATAGTGCCCCCCTCACTCCCCCATCATATGAAAAAGTCATTGGAGTTCATAATTACTGTGGATTTGAACTCTGCTTTTCAAGCCTGGGATACAAAGCACTAGGCTACTCCTGCACTAGAAGTAATTCAAATGGTAGCTGCCAAAATATTCCATATTTTAAGTTTTACAAGGAGACACATAAGGAGCTGAATATACATATTTTTGACTTTTATAAAATTTGCAATACACAAGCAGAAGCTACTTACCTGTATATATGCTAATTTTTTATGCATGTTTCATTTTGAAAATTCACCTAATAATGTACAAGAAGCAAATCTTTTCCAAGGGAAATTATGTTTTGGAACAAGGGGTCTTGATGTAAGGCTTTGAGGAGGTGAACGCAGGAGAAATATCAGAATATACATTATTTTTCATGGAAAAGCTGTTGGAATTGTGTAACACCCTCCCTGGGTGGTGCTGGTGTATAAAAGAAATACCAGAGTTTAAGAAGGCAAGAGATAAACAGAAAGAACCCTTAGTTGCTAAAAGTGTAGAAAGCAGAAAGCATGACTTAACATATATTTAAGGGAGAAGGGAAAAAAGGAAGAAGAACCAGGAATCAATACTGGTAAGAAAAATTGCAGGGCTTTTATCACGGGGTGAATACATAACAGCTATGCTGAGGGATAGAGGGGAAAATTGGCACATGATATGAAATTTAAGTGAAGAAACATAATGGAATTTTGGGAATGAGGAGGGAAAAGAGTTTGAAATTTACAGAAGGAGGTAACAGACCAACAAGGACAACCAAGTGTAATGTGTGAAATAAAGATAGCCTGCATGAAACAGAGCAGCAACTAAGACAAAGTCATCATGGGAAATCCAGATTTTAGTCAGAGCAAATTATGGAGTGACTAATTAATAAAGAAGTCATGAATGTAGAATAATAAAACAGTGGAAAAGCTAGTAATATGTTCAAGTAGATAAGGCTAATTTTTATCAGCAGAACAATGTTATATCTTGAGTGCTGAGCTAATTACTGAAGATCATACCTTAGTAAGGACAATGAAAACATGATAGCAATTCAGAAGAGGGCTACCAAAACTGAGCATGACCTGTAATACAAACCCTATACTGAGATGCATAAAGAACTCAAAATGTACTCTTGAGAGGAAAGCAGGGAAAAAGAGATATTATACTCTATTTCAAATATGAAATAACCTTAACGAAAATGCAAAAAAAAATGTCTGCAGGAAATTCTGGCCAATAGCTAACTATATAGAGACAGAAGGAGGAAGTCTTAAAGGCAAAAGATTTATATGTATTCATTAATTTAAATTTGATTACCTACTTCTTGCAAAAGGTACACAAAGCAGATTGCAACAAATCTCAATTTCAAAATCATTTGCAATCATCAATGGACTTATCTCCCTCCCTTCCCTGCATATCGCAAAATAAATATACCCCAAATATAAGGAAATAAGAGGGTGTTAGATACTAGGGATGTGAATCGTTTTAGGACGATTAAAATTATCGTCCGATAATTTTAATATCGTCTTAAACGGGTTCCGGCGCCTCGCTGAACGACCTCCTGCAGTCGATCTCCTGCCGGCGCCATTTTCCGTACGAAAACGATTCACGGCGGGAAATCGCTCCCTGACCCCCGCTGGACCTCCAGGAACTTTTGGCCAGCTTGGGGGGGGGCCTCCTGACCCCCACAAGACTTGCCAAAAGTCCAGCGGGGGTCCGGAAGGACCTCCTGCCGTCCAATCGTGTTCGTCTATGGCCGCCGCCATTTTTCGGCGCCATTTTGGAAAATGGCGCCGGCCGAAGACAACAAGATTCAGTAGTAGGAGCCCGTTCCGGACCGCTGCCGTTCCGGACCGCCGCTGGACCCGCAGGTTATTTAAGTCATTTGGGGGGGGGGTTCGGGAGGGTGGGGGATTTAATTTAAAGGGTTGGGGGTGGGTTTTAGGGGGTTTTAATGTGCCGGTTTTGCGATTTTACGTTTTTTCGATTTTTTACGATTTTTCACGATATTTTAGCCCCCCAAACGGCAACAATACGATTCCCTCCCCCTCCCAGCCGAAATCGATCGTTAAGACGATCGAGGACACGATTCACATCTCTATTAGATACCTGAAATAAGCTGTCTATTGCAGTA
This sequence comes from Rhinatrema bivittatum, assembly GCF_901001135.1. NCBI lineage: Eukaryota > Metazoa > Chordata > Amphibia > Gymnophiona > Rhinatrematidae > Rhinatrema > Rhinatrema bivittatum. Next base: position 105,190,588 of record NC_042615.1, on the reverse strand, counting down.
ACAAAATAAGGAGAAAAAAAATACAAATAAACTTGACACATACTGTATGCAGTGGATGATGATAAAAACAAAATGGGATGATGCGGGCTAAAAGAATAGAGAGCCATGAGTTTTATTGTAAAGTTAGGAATACATATTCTCACCTATACAGGAGTACAGAGTCAAACAAGGGGAAGGCACAAAGCAGACATAAAATAATATTTCAATTACATTGAGCATCCAAGAAGATATAGCAACGTAGAGCAGCATGAAATGGTAGAGCTGTGACAATCTTTGGATATACATGAGGCGAGGTGGCAGGTCATGTGGAAGGTGTAACAGGATAACCTGGTTTTACACCTCAGTTAACAGGAAAATGTATAAAGGACAACATTGGGCAGCCCATTAAGCTTGTCAGCTGACATCTGAAGGATCTTCCTTAATGCAGAGACTGGTAGTAAGGATAAGTAAGAGTGAATGATGGAAGGATGTGAATCGTTTTTCAACGATTACAATTATCGTCCGATAATTTTAATATCGTCTTAAATCGTTAAAGAACACAATACAATAGAAATTCTAACGATTTATCGTTAAAAATCGTTAAATCGTGTTAGTGCACACTAACTCCCAGTTAGTGAGCACTAACTCCCGTTAGTGCTCACTGACAGAGAATGATACAAATTGACACTTTCCAGGTCAGTAAAGGTCAGTTAGGAATGAATATGTATTCCTATTGGCTGGCTGCCCTCTTATCTATTGATGTTACCAAGGTTCCCACTAAGGTGATGGTTGGGGGATGGGAAATGCAAACTGTTGGTAGTTGACAAAAAAAGTAATGTGATCAGTCAATGTGACTAGAACTTGTGCCCTATTCCTGATACCAGGGGTGTTGTGATCTTCCTGCACTCAGTGCCCTATCCCTGATACCAGGGGTGTTGTGATCTTCTTGCACACAGTGCCCTAACCCTGATACCAGGGGTGTTGTGATCTTCCTGCATGCAGTGCCCTAACCCTGATACCAGGGGTGTTGTGATCTTCCTGCATGCAGTGCCCTAACCCTGATACCAGGGGTGTTGTGATCTTCCTGCACACAGTGCCCTAACCCTGATACCAGGGGTGTTGTGATCTTCCTGCACACAGTTCCTTAACCCGGATACCAGGGGTGTTGTGATATTCCTGCATGCAGTGCCCTATCCCTAATACCAGGAGTGTTGTGATCTTCCTGCACTCAGTGCCCTATCCCTGATACCAGGGGTGTTGTGATCTTCCTGCACACAGTGCCGTAACCCTGATACCAGGGATGTTGTGATCTTCCTGCACACAGTGCCCTAACCCTGATACCAGGGGTGTGTTGTGATCTTCCTGCATGCAGTGCCCTATCCCTAATACCAGGAGTGTTGTGATCTTCCTGCACACAGTGCCCTATCCCTGATACCAGGGGTGTTGTGATCTTCCTGCATGCAGTGCCCTATCCCTATTAATACCAGGAGTGTTGTGATCTTCCTGCACACAGTGCCCTAACCCTGATACCAAGGGTGTTGTGATCTTCCTGCACACAGTGCCCTACCCTGATACCAGGGGTGTTGTGATCTTCCTGCACACAGTGCCCTAACCCTGAATCCAGGGGTGTTGTGATCTTCCTACATGCAGTGCCCTATCCCTAATACCAGGAGTGTTGTGATATTCCTGCACACAGTGCCCTAAACCTGATACCAGGGGTGTTGTGATCTTCCTGCATGCAGTGCCCTAACCCTGATACCAGAGGTGTTGTGATCTTCCAACACACAGTGCCCTAACCCTGATACCAGGGGTGTTGTGATCTTCCTGCACACAGTTCCTTAACCCTGATACCAGGGGTGTTGTGATCTTCCTGCATGCAGTGCCCTATCCCTAATACCAGGAGTGTTGTGATCTTCCTGCACTCAGTGCCCTATCCCTGATACCAGGAGTGTTGTGATCTTCCTGCATGCAGTGCCCTATCCCTAATACCAGGAGTGTTGTGATCTTCCTGCACTCAGTGCCCTATCCCTGATACCAGGGGTGTTGTGATCTTCCTGCACGCAGTGCCCTATCCCTGATACCAGGATTGTTGTGATCTTCCTGCACTCAGTGCCCTATCCCTGATACCAGGGGTGTTGTGATCTTCCTGCACACAGTGCCCTACCCTCATACCAGGGGTGTTGTGATCTTCCTGCACACAGTGCCCTAACCCTGATACCAGGGGGGTGTTGTGATCTTCCTGCACACAGTGCCCTAACCCTGATACCAGGGGTGTTGTGATCTTCCTGCACACAGTTCCTTAACCCTGATACCAGGGGTGTTGTGATCTTCCTGCACACAGTTCCTTAACCCTGATACCAGGGGTGTTGTGATCTTCCTGCATGCAGTGCCCTATCCCTAATACCAGGAGTGTTGTGATCTTCCTGCACTCAGTGCCCTATCCCTGATTCCAGGGGTGTTGTGATCTTCCTGCACACAGTGCCTAACCCTAATACCAGGAGTGTTGTGATCTTCCTGCACACAGTGCCCTATCCCTGATACCAGGGGTGTTGTGATCTTCCTGCATGCAGTGCCCTATCCCTATTAATACCAGGAGTGTTGTGATCTTCCTGCACACAGTGCCCTAACCCTGATACCAGGGGTGTTGTGATCTTCCTGCACACAGTGAACTACCCTGATACCAGGGGTGTTGTGATCTTCCTGCACACAGTGCACTACCCTGATACTAGGGGTGTTGTGATCTTCCTGCACATGGTGCCCTAACCCTGATACCAGGGGTGTGTTGTGATCTTCCTGCACACAGTGCCATATCCCTGATACCAGGGGAGGTGTGATCTTCCTGCATGCAGTGCCCTATCCCTGATACCTGGATGTGTGCAAGAAGATCACAATACCCCCGGTAACCGGGATAGGGCACTGCATGCAGGAAGATCACAACACCCCCGGTATCAGGGATAGGGCACTGTGTGCAGAAAGATCAAAACACCCCTGGTATCAGGGAATAGGGCACTGCATGCAGGAAGATCACAGCACTCCTGGTATCAGGGTTAGGGCACTTTGTGCAGGAAGATCACAACACTCCTGGTATTAGGGATAGGGCACTTTGTGCAGGAAGATCACAACACCCCTGGTATCAGGGTTAGGGCACTGCATGCAGGAAGATCACAACACCCCTGGTATCAGGGTTAGGGCACTGTGTGCAGGAAGATCACAGCACTCCTGGTATTAATAGGGATAGGGCACTGCATGCAGGAAGATCACAACACCCCTGGTATCAGGGTTAGGGCACTGCATGCAGGAAGATCACAGCACCCCTGGTATCAGGGTTAGGGCACTGTGTGCAGGAAGATCACTGCACTCCTGGTATTAGGGATAGGGCACTTTGTGCAGGAAGATCACAGCATTCCTGGTATCAGGGTTAGGGCACTTTGTGCAGGAAGATCACAGCACTCCTGGAATCAGGGTTAGGGCACTTTCTGCAGGAAGATCACAACACTCCTGGTATTAGGGATAGGTCACTTTGTGCAGGAAGATCACAACACCCCTGGTATCAGGGTTAGGGCACTGTGTGCAGGAAGATCACAGCACTCCTGGTATCAGGGTTATGGCACTTTCTGCAGGAAGATCACAACACTGCTCGTATTAGGGATAGGGCACTTTGTGCAGGAAGATCACAACACCCCTGGTATCAGGGTTAGGGCACTGTGTGCAGGAAGATCACAACACTCCTGGTATTAATAGGGATAGGGCACTGCATGCAGGAAGATCACAACACCCCTGGTATCAGGGTTAGGGCACTGTGTGCAGGAAGATCACAGCACCCCTGGTATCAGGGTTAGGGCACTGTGTGCAGGAAGATCACAGCAGCACTCCTGGTATCAGGGTTAGGGCACTTTGTGCAGGAAGATCACAACACTCCTGGTATTAGGGATAGGGCACTTTGTGCAGGAAGATCAGAACACCCCTGGTATCAGGGTTAGGGCACTGTGTGCAGGAAGATCACAGCACTCCTGGTATCAGGGTTAGGGCACTTTGTGCAGGAAGATCACAACACTCCTGGTATTAGGGATAGGGCACTTTGTGCAGGAAGATCACAACACCCCTGGTATCAGGGTTAGGGCACTTTGTGCAGGAAGATCACAACACTCCTGGTATTAGGGATAGGGCACTTTGTGCATAAAGATCACACACCCCTGGTATCAGGGTTAGGGCACTGCATGCAGGAAGATCACAACACCCCTGGTATCAGGGTTAGGGCAGTGTGTGCAGGAAGATCACAACACTCCTGGTATTAATAGGGATATGGCAGTGAGTGCAGGAAGATCACAAAACCCCTGGTATCAGGGTTAGGGCACAAGTTCTAGTCACATTGACTGATCACATTACTTTTTTTGTCAAGCTACCAACTGTTTCCATTTCCCATCCCCCATATATTGTCAGTGGGAACCTTGGTAACATGAATAAATAAGAGGGCAGCCAATATGAATACATATTCATTCCTAAACTGACCTTAACTGACCTGAAAAGTGTCAAATTGTATCATTTTCTGTTAGTGCGCACTAATCGGAAAAAACAATTTTTTAACTAAAAAATCATGCCAAACACGATTTTCTTCTCCTGCCAGACGTTTTCGATCGTCAAGACGATAGGGCACATGATTCACACCTCTAGAAGGTAGAGTAATGTGAGCAGAAACAACTAGAGACTGGATGTCAATGGTCCCTATCTTTCAATATCTACTATGTAACATTACTATGCTTGCATTCATATTCTTTCAGATACATCTTTATTGTTTCTCTTTGCAATATGATCCAACATCAATAAAAATATTGTAAAATTTTGTAATGCAATGATTTCTATTAGTATTTTACACCATTATTATTTCCTTTCTCAGCCACTCCATTTGTCATCCATTTTCTATTTCTGAAGGTGTTATAATATTGGTCATTAAAAAGGTTTTATAATATTGATCATTAAAAATGTTTTTTTTCTCAAATAATTTAAGTACTTAGTACTTTCACTCTTAAATTTAGTTTTCCATTTTGAAATATTGCTTCTTTAATTGTAGGAGTTGCTGGGGGAGGTCTGGAGGACTTCAGTCCTACAGCTCCAGTGCTAGCAGAAAAAGGAAAGAGGAATACATTTATACCCTATGTCCAGCCCTATCCCCTTAGACCATACTAAAGTTAGGAGCATCATAAGAATATAAGAAATTGCCATGCTGGGTCAGACCAAGGGTCCATCAAGCCCAGCAACCTGTTCCCAACAGAGGCCAAATCAGGCCACAAGTTCCCAAACACCAAGAAGATCCCATGCTACTGGTGCAATTAATAGTATTATAGCACTGGCTATTCCCTAAGTAAACTTGATTAATAGCAGTTAATGGAATTCTCCTCCAAGAACTTACCCAAACCTATTTTGAACCCAGCTACACTAAGGGCCAGACATTTAAAACTACATGCGCGGGGTACATTTGTGCACACTACCTGACACGCACAAATGTACGCCCAATTTTATAACATGTGCACGCAGCCGAGGCATGTTATAAAATCCGGGGTCGACATGTGCAAGGGGGTGTACACTAGTGCACCTTGTGCGCGCTGAGCCCAAGGGAAGTTCCAATGGCTTTCCTCGTTCCCTCTGAGGCCGGTTTCATCATGGTGCCGATAGCCTTTGTTACAGGGGCTACCGGTGCCATTGGTCAGCCCCTGTCACATGGCCATCGGCACCATCTTGTGCTCCTACCATGTGACAGGGGCTGACCAATGGCACCGGTTGCCCCTGTGACATAGGAAGGGCAAAGGCTATCGGCGCCATTTTGAGTACTGGATTCAGATGGTCGGAGTGCAGGAGGTCGCTCCAGGACCCCCGTTGGACCCCCAGGGACTTTTGGCCAGCTTGGGGGGGCCTCCTGACCCCCACAAGACTTGCCAAAAGTCCAGCAGGGGTCCGGGAGTGACCTCCTGCACGTCGGCCGTCCGATGCCAGTACTCAAAATGGCGCCAATCGCCTTTGCCATCACTAGGTCACAGGTATTGACGGTCGGCCCCTGTCACATAGTGAGGGCAAAGGCGATCGGCGCCATTTTGAATACTGGCAGCAGATAGCATTTGCCCTCATCATGTCACAGGGGCTGACCGTCGGTACCTGTGACATAGTGAGGGCAAAGGCAATCGGCGCCAGTTTGAGTACTGGCATCGGATGGCCGGCATGCAGGAGGTCGCTCCTGGACCCCTACTGGACTTTTGGCAAGTCTTGTGGGGGTCAGGAGGCCACTCCAAGCTGGCCAAAAGTCCCTGGGGGTCCAACGGGGGTCCCGGAGTGACCTCCTGCACTTCGGCCATCCGATGCCAGTACTCAAAATGGCGCCTTTTCCCATACTATGTCACGGGGCTACCGATGGCATTGGTCAGCCCCTGTCACATGGTAGGAGCACAAGATGGCACTGATGACCATGTGACAGGGGCTGACCAATGGCACCGGTAGTCCCTGTGACAAAGGCTATCGGCGCCATGATGAAACTGGTACCGAGGGTGTGAGAGTGCAGGGGATGGCTCCCGGACTCCCCGCTGGACCACCAGGGAGTTTTGGTAAGTCTTGGGGGGTCAGGAGGGTGGGGGGTTGTAGATAATTTTAATTTTAGCTGGGACAAGAATAGAAATCGCTGTATTAACGCATCGGGGCGCCATACGGCCGAATGCAACGTATCTGCTCCCCGACGAATCCAAATCACGAATGCAACGTATGGCATCCCTCTGCACATCCCTAAAGGTTAATGATAGAGATGTGCAATATCTTCTGTACTTAAGAAATGATTGCAATTTAGGTGGGTACTGTCCCTGAAGCACAGTAGAGTTTTAAGTTCAAAAATTCTAAATGTATGAAGCTTATACATGTTGCACACAATTGATCATCTAACCAATGTGAATCTATGAAAAATATTTCTGGAGAAAAATAGCTTTTTTAAGAGTTATGAAGGAATTTATAATATACAGATAAAATTAAAGGAGTAACAAAATAGTGACAATGTATAGAGGCAGGAGCAGACTGACCATGATCTGGGCCCTCGGGTAATAAGGGGCCTTGGCCCTTAAGTACCTACCTAAGGCTAGGAGAGACTGCTATATGCTCCTGGGCACTGCCCTATTGTGTGAACAGTCAGTCCACCCCTTTATAGAGTTCAGTTTGCAAAAAGCCATCAAACCACAAATTTATCCATGTATATTTATGCATTTAAATTAAATTTTCAAAGATATTAAGTGCAGACTTACCCAGATAAGTCTACACCAATATAGGGATAGATTTTAAAAGGTTGTGCGTGGGCATACATGTGTACATGCTACCTGGTGAACGCACATGTACTCCCAATTTTATATCATGGTGCGTAGGCGCGTGCATGTTACAAAATCTGGGGTCGGCGCGTGCAACGGGGAGCACAATTGTGCGCCTTGCACGTGCCAAGTCCGCTCCGAGCCGTGCTGCCTACCCCCCCCCCCCCACCTTCCCTTCCCCTATCTCTCCTGCCCTTTCTCCCCTACCTTTTTTTTCCTTAGTTTTGTTCCAAAACTTACTTCAGCCCTTACTTGCCTTCCTGTGCATGATCCCCAGCACAGCGGCGAATATGGCCACTATGCTGGGAGCCTGACCTCACCCCTGCCACTGCCCCTTCCCCCGGACCATCCCGCCCCACCCATACCCTGCCCCCAGACCACCCCTTTTTGTAAGCCCCTGGACTTACGCGCATCCCAGGGCTTTACTCGCATCGCTGGGCCTTTTTAAAATAGGCCCAGCGAGCATAACCCTTTTAAAATCCGGCCCATATTATCTGGATAACTTTACCTGGGTAAAATTAGGGCATCTATATATATGCATAACCTTAGCCTGAGAGCATTCAGTATTTGTTCTAACTAGCAAACATTTATCCCTGCCCTCCAGAATGACTCCAGTAGTGTCTCTCTTTTATCTGACTATATTTTGATTACCATAGGTTCTAGACCAGGGGTGGGCAATTCCAGTCCTCGAGGGCCACAAACCTGTCAAGGTTTTATTTTAGGATATCCTAATGAATATGTATGACATAGAATTGCATACAACTGAGGCAGAGTGCATGCAAATCTCTCTCAGGCATATTCATTAGGGATATCCTGAAAACCAGACTGGTTTGTGGCCCTTGAGGACCGGAACTGCCCACCCCTGTTCTAGACTGTGACACTGAGACACCTCTTCCCCCAAATGATATTCACACAAAATACCTTTGCTTCATTGGAAAAATTGAATGCTCTAGAAATGCAGTCTGAAGTTTCAGAAATGAAGAAAGATACTCGTATATAAAATCCTCAAATCACAGTTAAAAGATCTCAAAACAAAAAGCTCTATCTCTGTCTCTATTATCAAAGGCATTACCTCAGAGACACATTTAGAGGGGCACAAAAAGATAAAATGTCTTCCAGAATTTTCAGCTAACAGGAACATAAACCAGAATGTAGGTGAAATCAGGTAAGAAAGAAAAGATTCCAAAACTGAGTTTATAATCCACTTTGGGACCAACACCCTGGCTAAAATCAATGTCAGTATAGTGCAGTGAGATTTGCAGAACCCCACAGAGGGTCTTCAATACATGACAAAGACCATGACTTTTTGAAGAGGTATTTCCTATTCTTGAAAGGGAAGAAGAAAAACAAATTCATATAGCCTGCTTCAATAAAAGGTTCATAACCTAGTATAACAAAAAGGTTTTAGGTCATATATAGAACAAAGAAATACTGTCAGGGATTGCTGATAGCAGAACCTTCATCTGCTGGTGGTAAGATGGACTTGCAGGGAAAGAGAACTTAAGCCTTGAGAAAAATATTCTTGGAGGGTTAAAATATTACTATTTTCACTGAGTGCTGGTAAGGCCAGCAATTGATTTCCAGTATTAGAAATGTGTGTGTTCTAGGAAAATAAACTTTGATTAATTTTGTGAGCTAATTTTGTTTGCCAGTGTTAGAGATGTGTGAGTACTGAGAAAAGAGACTGATTAACTCTATGAGCTAATAAAATTTAGTATGAGAATTGTATATGTATAGGGAAAATACATCTTGATTAATTCTGTGAGCTAGTAAAAGTTAGTATTTGTCAGATCTAGAATGGTTTGTATACTGGAAAAATAGACTTTGACTAATTCTGAGAGCTAATTTATTTATTTATTTGAGTAATTTAAAGGCTGCACAATCCAAATGACCTTGATGATTAACAGAAATTACATACATAGCTGTTATATAAAGAGAATAGCACAATAAGTCCATAAAGCAATAGAACTAGAAAAGATTAAAAATCTGTGCAAATTAAAAACAAAACAGAATAAAAATATAACATAAAATGATAAAATGACAAAAAATAAAACATGGTGCTGTTAAAAACTTCTTAGAAAATAAAATTTAAAAACATTCTTATTTCCTAGATGGGATATCAAGCAAATTATGGTCTGGTAATCTCAGACAAAGGTTATTTTTTGTTTGTTTGTTTTTTGGCCGTGTTAGAATTGTGTTTGCAAAGGTCACTTACTTAATCTGAGAAGGTGAGATTACTGTTTCCTGGGCAACTAGTAACTAGTTTGATTTCTACCTTCCCACCCACCATAGTCACTTTTCTGATGTATAGATTATCACCCAACTAGGAGGAAAATCTTCAAAATAAAAACCAACTGGCAATTTAGAATAACAACGCAATCCTATACCTCTCCAAAGGCTCAATTGGTAGTGTGACGGCCTCCTAGTTCTGGGCAATGTTGACACCATTTTCCAAATTGACATTGATCTAGCTATATGACTTAGGCCTAATTTTGCTATAGATTTCACATGCCTAATGTGTGTGAGAGAGAGCGAGAGAAAGAGAGAGAGAGAGAGAGAGAGACTCTTTAAATGGATCTCCTATAAGTAAACTATATCACTGTAGGAGGGTCAGAAAATAACTCAAAGTGCATTTTTGGTGGTGAGCTAGGGTTTAGGGCAGGGGTCAGGAACCTATGGCTCGGGAGCCAGATATGGCTCTTTTGATGGCTGCATCTGGCTCGCAGACAAATCTTTAATAAAAAAGTAAAAATCTAACAAAATCCCCCACCCTCCTGACGCCCCCCAAGACTCCAAAATTAATTTACTACAACCCCCATCCTCCTGACCCTCCCAAGACCTGCCAAAAGTCCCTGGTGGTCCAGCGAGGGTCCGGGAGCAATCTCCTGGGCTTGGGCTGTCGGCTGCCAGTAGTCAAAATGGCGCCGACGGCCCTTTGCCCTCACTATGTCACTGGGGTCGACCAATGGCGGCGGTAGCCCCTGTGACATAGTAAGGGCAAAGGGCCGTCGGCTGCCAGTAATCAAAATGGCGTCGACGGCCCTTTGTCCTTACTATGTCATAGGGGCTACCGCCGCCATTGGTCGACCCCAGTGACATAGTGAGGGCAAAGGGCCGTCGGCGGCATTTTGACTACTGGCAGCCGACAGCCCAAGTCCAGGAGATCACTCCCGAGCCCCCGCTGGACCACCAGGGACTTTTGGCAGGTCTTGGGGGGGCGTCAGGAGGGTGGGGGGGTTGTAGTAAATTAATTTTGGAGGTCTTGGGGGGCGTCAGGAGGGTGGGGGGTTTTGTTAGATTTTTACTTTTTTATTAAAGATTTGTCTGCGAGCCCTGGACCCCTGCTGGATCACCAGGGACTTTTGGCAGGTCTTGGGGGGGGAGGGGGGTTTAGGAGGATGGGGGTTGTAGTAAATTAATTTGGCAGGTCTTGGGGGCGTCGAGTAGGGGGTTGTAGTAAATTAATTTGGTAGGTCTTGGGGGAGTCAGGAGGGTGGGGGGTTGTAGTAAATAAATTTGGCAGGTCTTGGGGGCGTCAGGAGAGTAGGGGGTTGTAGTAAATTAATTTGGTAGGTCTTGGGGGAGTCAGGAGGGTGGGGGGTTGTAGTTAGTATGGCTCTCACGGAATTACATTTTAAAATATGTGGCGTTTATGGCTCTCTCAGCCAAAAAGGTTCCCAACCCCTGGTTTAGGGGGACAGTTTTACCTTCACAGTCAGAGGTACAAACAGCACAGTACGCATCAGTGATGATTTGATGTGATTTGGAGGGAGAAAAGGGAAACAAAGATGAGATTTGTGCAATGTACTTTCTCTCTAGCTTGGTTTGTATACTGTAAAAATAGACTAGCAGCTAGGTAGAGAGTACATCAAACTAGGTCAAGAGTAAAATGAACAAAACTAATCTTTGTGTACCTTTCCTCACTCCAAATCATATCAAATCTTCTCTGATGTTTACTGTGCAGTTAGTATCTATGATAGTGCATGTAAAACTGCCCCCCAAAACCTAGACCACCACCAAAACCTTACCTTGAGTTACTAGATGACCCTATTATAGTTATATAAATAGTTGACTAATTAGTTGACTAATATGTGTGCCATCCTAGAGGCTCTCTCTACTCCACACACTCTCTCTCCCCCTCCCCCTCCCAAAACAGAATTTGTGAAAAATCCCCTTTCAGGCATAACACACAGCTATTGCAGGTCATAACAGTAGGAAAAAAGGTGTAGTTATTTCCAGCATCATTGCCCACAATAGCACATATAACACATTCACAGAATCATTCTTCAAAATGTGTTATGGGAGTAATACATGCGTTAATGTGTTTTCACATGCATAAAATGCTTTAATGAATGCGATAAGCACCATAACGTATGGTGATTTGCAAATTTTTAAAAGGGGAGAGATTGTGGGTGGGATTTCCGAAAAAGTGGGCTGGCTTTGCAAAGTGCAAAGCCATAACACTGAAAATAACTATACCTTTTTCAATAGCATTAAGTTGAATGATATGCCCATTTTTTAGGCTGGCTGAGAGTGAGAGAGAGAGAAAAAAACCCTAACTACAATGCCCTTGTAATAGTTATTTATATCTCTATAGGAGGCATTTAGGTAGTAGTGTAGGGGTTAGGGGCCACTTTTACATGCAGAGTGAGACTTATGAACAGAACTGTACACTCTTGTGCAGATTTGATGTCCTTTGGAGTAAGGAAACTCACACAACAATGAGATTTGTACAATGTTCTCTCAATCTAGCGTGATGCAAAAATTTAAAAGGGGAAGGACTGTGGGCGGGATTCCCAAAAATGTGGGCTGGCTTTGCAAAGTGCAAAGTCATAACACTGAAAATAACTACACCTTTTTCATTAGCATCAAATTGTATGATATGCCATTTTTTAGGCTGGATGAGAAAGAGAGAGATAACCTATCTACAATACCTTGTAGTAGTTATCTATTTATATCTCTATAGGAGGCAGTTAGGTAGTAGTGTAGGGGGTTAGGGGCCACTTTTACATGCAGAGTGAGACGTATGAACAGAACAGTACACTCTTGTGAAGAATTGATGTGCTTTGGAGTAAGGAAACTCACACAACAATGAGATGTGTATAATAGGGATGTGAATCGTTTTAGGACGATTAAAATTATCGTCCGATAATTTTAATATCGTCTTAAACCGTTATGGAACACAATACAATACAGATTCTAACGATTTATCGTTATAAATCGTTAGAATCGTGAGCCGGCACACTAAAACCCCCTAAAACCCACCCCCGACCCTTTAAATTAAATCCCCCATCCTCCCGAACCCCCCCCCCAAATAACTTAAATAACCTGCGGGTCCAGCGGCGGTCCGGAACGGCAGCGGTCCGGAACGGGCTCCTGCTCCTGAATCTTGTTGTCTTCAGCCGGCGCCATTTTCCAAAATGGCGCCGAAAAATGGCGGCGGCCATAGACGAAAAAGATTGGACGGCAGGAGGTCCTTCTGGACCCCCGCTGGACTTTTGGCAAGTCTCGTGGGGGTCAGGAGGCCCCCCACAAGCTGGCCAAAAGTTCCTGGAGGTCCAGCGGGGGTCAGGGAGCGATTTCCCGCCGCGAATCATTTTTGTACGGAAAATGGCGCCGGCAGGAGATCGACTGCAGGAGGTCATTCAGCGAGGGTTCCGGCGCCTCGCTGAACGACCTCCTGCAGTCGATCTCCTGCCGGCGCCATTTTCCGTACGAAAACGATTCGCGGCGGGAAATCGCTCCCTGACCCCCGCTGGACCTCCAGGAACTTTTGGCCAGCTTGTGGGGGGCCTCCTGACCCCCACGAGACTTGCCAAAAGTCCAGCGGGGGTCCGGAAGGACCTCCTGCCGTCCAATCTTTTTCGCCTATGGCCGCCGCCATTTTTCGGCGCCATTTTGGAAAATGGCGCCGGCTGAAGACGACAAGATTCAGGAGCAGGAGCCCGTTCCGGACCGCTGCCGTTCCGGACCGCCGCTGGACCCGCAGGTTATTTAAGTTATTTGGGGGGGAGGGGGTTCGGGAGGGTGGGGGATTTAATTTAAAGGGTCGGGGGTGGGTTTTAGGAGGTTTTAATGTGCCGGTTTTTCGATTTTTCGATTTTTCGATTTTTAACGATTTTTCACGATATTTTACCCCCCCAAACGGCAACAATACGATTCCCTCCCCCTCCCAGCCGAAATCGATCGTTAAGACGATCGAGGACACGATTCACATCCCTAGTGTATAATGTTCTCTCAACCTAGCTTGATGTTACCCAGGTAGAGAGTCCATCAAGTTAGGTTGAGAGAACATTGTACAAATCTCATCTTTCTGTGAATTTCCTCACTCCGAAGGACATCAAATCTTTACAAGAGTGTACTGCTCTGTTCGTATGTCTCACTCTGCATGAAAACGTTGCCCCTAACCCCTTCACTACTACCTGTACCTCCTATAGTAGGATAAATAGCTAACTACTACAAGGGTCTTATAGGCAGTCTCCTTCTTACTCTTGCTCTCTCTGCAAAAAGTAGGGTTTATTGCATTGTGTTGTAAACTTACTGCACAGTGTGATAATACTGATGCAAAGCAGTAAGTTACTGCATGGTGTGGTAACTCCAAAATTTCCTTAAACATGTCCCTTTTTCTTAGCATGGGCAGTTATCACTGCATTATTAAGACTTTTTAATGAATCTAGGGGACATTTTGCTATCACACACAGCATTACCACATCTCATTTTCATTTACTTCTCCCAAAATCCACCCACCTGAATAAATTTTGCAAATTTGCATTCACAGCACACGCTGCAATAAATAGCACATGTGTTATAGTGTTATTGCAGGCATTAGGGCCCTAACACAATTTGATGAATAACCCTGTTAGCCAGATAAGTAGCAAAGTTCCTACTTAGTGGATAAATTGGAATTTTTCTGGATAAGTAGCATACAACTGCTATTATATGTGTGGATATGTTATCTTCATAATTTACTTGTGTTTACTCCAGTAAGTTGAGAGTTTCTAACATACGAGTGGCAATAAATTTACCAGTTTTACCATTTAATCTACCAGTTCACTTAGCCTATCTGTAGGTCACTGAGACCTCAATTCCCTCCATTTTACCCACACCTTCCACCAGGTCAGTATTATACTTTTAAGACATTTATGATCACTTATTCTATTAAGAGAGCAGGTGCAAATATACTCAAGTAAGCTGCCAAATATACATGAGTAAATTGCTTATAAGATAGCAACTTTCACATATAAATGTTGCTCCTGCCCCCAAACTCCCCTGCCCACCCCTTTTTTGTATATGCAAATTTACTCATGGAGCTTTACTTTCGAGTGTATTTTGATGTTTGTAAATTTGCACATAAGAGAGTATATGCTATTTACACACACATATACTATTTGCATTTGGGACCTTTGAAAATTCACCTGAATGTTAGGAGGTTAGCACTGATTTTTAGAACTAGACACATAACTTAGAAGTCTAAATCCATACAAATGAATATCAGGCCTAAATTTAGGAACCTATGATTTAGTGTGCTAAATGTCTATGATTTTTCATCTGAAATCTTAGGCTCCTATGTCCAACTGAAAATAGTAGGGGTGTGCATTCGTTTTTGATGAATTGGCAATCTGCAATGTATATGTCCCTATTTGTTGTATTCGTGGGGTAACAAAGCGTATGGCGAACCCCCACGAATACAACGTATCTAACAAATAAACCCCCCACCTGACTCACCCAAGACTTGCCAAAAAGTCCCTGGTGGTCCAGCAGCAGTCCTGGAGTGATCTCCTGCACTCAAGCCATCGGCCATCAGGAGTCCCCTCCAAGACTTGCCAAAAGTCCCTGGTGGTCCAGCAGGGCTCCTGGAGCGATCTCCTGCCCTCGCACCATCGGCTGCCAGTATTCAAAATGGCGCCGATAACCTTTGCCCTTACTATGTCACAGGGGCTACCGGTGCCATTGGTCAGCCCCTGTCACATGGTAGGAGCACAAGATGGTGCCAGCCATCCATTGCTTCTACCATGTGACAGGGGCCGACCAATGGCACCATTAGCCCCTGTGACATAGTTAGGGCAAAGGCTATCGGCACCATTTTGAATACCGGCAGCCGACAGCCCGAGTGCAGGAGATCACGCCAGGACCCCCGCTGGACCACCAGGGACTTTTGGTAAGTCTTGGGGGGGTCAATAGGGTGGGGGGTTGTAGTTAATTAAATTTAAAGGGTTGGGATGGGGCATTTTGGGGAAACAAATACATATGTAACTAATGAACGGATTGGGGTCCCCCAAGAACGGATGCAACAGATTTGGCTCCCCATGAATACGAATACCGAATGGGACGAATCATCCCTGCTGTACATCCCTAGATAATAGGTGCTTAACTTAGGGCCCTAACTTGGGAGCATAACTTTATTTGAATAACTGCCCCATAATATACACTAATAATAAACATATACCAAAAAAAAAAAAAAAAACAGTTTTTTTTTAATCTTTCAAATAAAACTACTTCATACACTCACAAAGAAATCTCCCAGAAATTCAAACTGAAGCTGTTCACTAATGTCATCAGAACAATTTGGTAACTTAAGTTTTAAAGTTATAACCAGGAATGGGAAATGTCCACGTGATTCCATCTAGCAGCACAGGTGACATTTTCTCTGGTTCTATGTCCTAGCAGTTTCTGAAACTCTTTCACAGATTGATTTAATTGTCAAAAATAATCAGTTAGGTCAAAATAAGATGTTGCTTTAATACTGTTGGGAAAAGTATAACGTTCATAGTTTAGATCTTCCGTTCAGGGGACTATCTCCAAAATCATTTTTAAAGGACAAAAATAAGCAAGGCAAGTAGTAGGTATAAGGCAGGAGCACACCAAATCTACAGCCATAATCGGCAATCGTACATTCACTCCTAGTCTATTTTTTTCTTGACTAATGCAGTAGTGTTATTTGGAAGCAGTCCATTGCATGCCAAGTCTGATCAATCACAGTATCTAATGGGATTTGAAGAAGCAGAACAATCTATGCATCTAACCCTTGAAAGCATTCCAGATGTCTGTCTTGACCCAGATTATGATACACTGCCTGCTCTAAACCACAGCTGCCAATCTGTTTTTTATTTTTCTGCATGCAGAAAATTACAGCCAGTGCTGCTTATGAGGAAGCTGTAGTGTATAATACAGACAGTTAAAGAAAAAAAAAGGCTGCATCAAGTTTTTTAAGTTTAGTAGCTATTTGGTAGAGTTTATTTATAGATACAGATGTTAAATTATATATTTTACTATTGTGTATACATAAATATTCCAAATACATGTACTTTAGCGTTTCCAAATACATGTACTTTAGTGTTTTGATAAAGAAGTAATAACACAATAGCCATACTCATTGATACATAGTTGTTTTACTGTCTCACAGGCTTGTTTCATGTCTGATAATATTTCTGAGCACTAATTGCAGCATTATTATTTGTGATACTTTTTCTAGTTCACTCAAGCAAATATGTTTATAAAAAGGTTTTCAAAATGTAATGAGTAAAAGGTTGGAATAACCCCTATAAAGCTTTGACCACAAACTCATCAGAAGAACTTTTTTTTTGCTTCATTACTTTCACACTTGCAGCTATAGAGGTTGGCACATATTTCACTGAATATCAAGCATGCAAAGCAATTAATGCAATAATTACAGAGAAAAGTCATTGATTTGATTTGAATATAGATTTCCAGGATTCCAAGAATATGTTGAACCAATTGAGATTGAGTACTGAACCTTGATTAATTCATGAAATGCAGAGCTTTTAATATCTTACAATATACTTTCATAGATTGTTCATTTGAAACTGCTTCAGTTAAGCAAAGTGGAGTGGTGGTACATAATACATGAATGCATTATAGAATATTTCCATTCCTTATCTCTTTAGAGAGCAATTTTCAAAGTCGCTTACCCGGGTAAATAGCAATTTACATAAGTAAATTGGCCAGTCTGATAATGGCCTTTCTCTGCCCAGCATAAAGTACCTATGGGTTTTCACAATGGGTGTACTTTTAGTCAGGTTAAAAAAGTGAAATTCCTTGGGTGTCAGAAGAGAGGAAAATGCCATGTATACATGGGAATTTCGAAAGCAAACATTCTATATTACTCTCCCTTTCCCAGCCATATGAAAAATTAACTGGTCAATAGCATACAAACATTGCAGGAAGCTGAAGTACTCTCTGGCAAATGTATTTGTGGAAAACAAACTGGGATCATGGGACATATATTATATGATTGGGGAGGATTTAAAAATCATGGAAATGGCTTCATGGGGATTTTGTGTCAATAATTGTGGACTTATTGTAAAAAACTTAACTACACCACTATTTGTGTGATTTTTCTGTGAAGTCACTTATGAACATGATTCTTTAGTTCATTGGTGATTTTGCATAATTTGAGAAGAACTTCGCAAACATAAAATGATGCATGGATAAAGCTGCAAATGGTGTGTGTAAAAATATAACAATCTGATTGTGTGTACAATTTTCTGTTTTCCACACATATTCACGAATAGGAGGCCATGCACACTTTCGTACATTGTCCTCTTAAGGCCAGATTTTAAAAGCCTGGCACACGTAAAAATCATCTCTTACGCATGTGGCTGGGCCCTGCACATGCTGCGTGCATTTTCAAAAGGGCCACGTGTGTAAGTGGCGATACGCGCACAAATGCCAGGCCCTAAAAAAAGAGGCAGGCCAGGGGCGTGGCCTGGGCAAGGAGTGGCAGGGCAGGACGGAGACCAGCTGGGACACCAGCCATTAGCCACTGTCCCGGGGAAGCGCACCAGCAGCCAGCCGGCACAAGTAACTTACTTCTGCTCCTGAGGAGCAGTAAGAAAACATAATTTTAAAATGGTGAAAGGTAGGTTAGGTTTAGGGGGTGGGGAGGAGAGGGGAAGGGGAAGGAAGGTTTGGTAGGGGGTTAGGGAAGTTCCCTCCCAGTCTGCGCCTTAATTGCAGTGGACTGGGAGAGAACTGAGGAAGGCCCCATTGTGTCGCCACGCAAAATTTGCAAAAATTCACCCCTCATGTGCACTGCCCGCACATGCACGCGCAGATTATAAAATCTGATGCGCAGGTGCACATGGCGAGCGCATGTTATAAAATGGGCACGTTTGTATTAATATCTAACCCTTTATGAGCATCCTCACAGTAGCTAAGTATCAAAGAAAAACTTCCTGTGTATCTTCTCCTTGAAAATTAGCTGCATGCACATGCAGTAAAAGAACTCACAAATGTTACCACTATTTTACCACTATGTGAGCTATTTGAATGTAGCCCCCTTAATATACAAGCATCTAACAGGAAAATAAAAACTTCAATTTATGGCATATTTTATGTATTTATCTATCTATTTATTTATTTATTTATTTTTGACTTTTATATACCGATATTCCTGTACAAAACTACAAATCACACCGGTTTACAGTGAACAAAACTTTGCGTAAGAGCGTTACATGGAACAATGTGAAAGACAAGAAAATGCTTAAGAAACCAAGGCTAAGAACTTGCCCGGTGCCAAACAATAACAAAAGGCAATATTCAACATAGCTAATATATAAATAAATACTTTCGAATGGGAAATGATAAGTACTTAATAAATCTGAAATTAACAAGATTCTAATTAGGATAAATATTTTAGGTAAGCATAACTGCTAAAGGAAAACTCTTTGACATCTGAAAAATAAGGAATTCACTTATGCCTATACCAGAAGTAGGCAACTATGGTTCATGAGTGCCACATGCTGGTCATGCTTTCAAAATATCCACACTGAATATACATGAGAGACATTCACATGCACTGCCTCCATTGCATGGAAAGGCATCTCTTGCATATTTCACTGTGAACACCTTGAAAACCTAACTGGCTTGTGGCAAGCTTGGACTGGGCTATACGTACACAGAAGGGGGTGACTGCAGCACCTGCAGTGTTTGGGTGCTTCCAGTAATGGGGCACCCATTCCTCTTCCCCCACCCGTCCTCCATGACTAGCTTGATTTTTCCACCTCCCTTCTAGATAAAGAGGGGAAGAAGGTGGGAGACTCACCAGTAGAGTGACTGGGCCTTCTGGTGTGTTCGTGTGTTTGTGTGTGTGTGTGTGTGGGGGGGGGGGTGTTTCAGGGTGGGGTGCAGTGAATGTGCAATTGCCTTTTCTCTCCCTCTGCACAGCAAGTAACCATGCTGCACGGGCTTTGTGACTTTTTCCAGGCACCATTCTCGGTGTGCCATGTGGTACCTGGAAAAAGTCACAAAGCCCGTGCAGCCCAGTCACTCTACTGGTGAGTCTCCCGCCTTCTTCCCCTCTTTATCTAGAAGGGAGGTGGAAAAATCAAGCTAGTCACGGAGGACGGGTGGGGGAAGAGGAATGGGTGCCCCATTACTGGAAGCACCCAAACACTGCAGGTGCTGCAGTCACCCCCTTCTGTGTACGTATTGCCCAGTCCAAGCTTGCCACAAGCCAGTAAGGTTTTCAAGGTGTTCACAGTGAAATATGCAAGAGATGCATTTCCATGCAATGGAGGCAGTGCATGTGAATGTCTCTCATGTATATTCAGTGTGTATATTTTGAAAGCATGACCAGCTTGTGGCACTCATGAACCATAGTTGCCTACTTCTGGTATAGGCATAAAAAAATGTTAATTAAAAAGAACTTGTTCAACAATTGGTTGTGCAGGTTAGTTACCTATATCAGTGCCCAGAGAAAGAGGATTCCAGTGTGGCAAAAGAGAAGTGGCTGGGTCAGGGCATTTCTTCAATAGTCCTGGAAATTTCACCTGGATCAAGGGCTGGTTCAGGACCCTCCCAAGGAGGGTGATGGGCAGTGTTGTCCATAGGAATGTTATTCCCATGGGAATCCCATGGGACACGTCCCATGGGATGGGATGGGATGGGACGGCACACATTTGTATTTCCCATGGTAGTCGATACTTGATATTGTAAAATAAATTGTCATACTTAGATTATACTTTTGAGTGTTAAAGTTAATATAGTTAATAAATTTTGTCGTTTTGCATGTCTCTTTGTACATGTAGTCCTATTTAGTAGACACTAAACGTAAACTTTCATAAATTTAATAATTTTATTTGAACTGTATTCCATATTAATATTGTAATGGGAATCCCATGGGATGGGATGGGATGGGACAGGCATAAATTGCCATGGGATGGGATGGGATGGGAGAGAAAAATATGTCCCATGGACAAGCCTGGTGATGGGAGAAGGGGGTTTGGAGTATAGAGGCTTGGTGTTCATATCGATGTTAATAAAGTTGTGATCATTATAGATTCCAAACTGATCTAATGGTCTGTGCATATTCTGTTACCATTATCTTACTCTGTTGACTTGCTGGTATCATGGGGGAGGGTCCCAATCAGGGGACAGCTGCAGTGCCCGAGATGCATGGGCCCTGCTTGTAATAGGGCGTCCTGGTATCTTTCACCTTCCCCTCATGGCAGGCTTGATTTCTCCTCCCCCCACCTGGCTAAAGGGGGGAGGGTGGTAAGACACTCACCGGTCCGTCCATCAAGCCTTTCGGTGGGTGGCAGAAGGAAGTCATGGTGCTGTGTGGGGAATGGAGGCAGCCCTTTTCCACTCCTCCTGTATACATTGCAACTATGCTGTATGATTTCTTCCAAATCCTATTCTCAGTATGGCATGTGGCCACACAATAACCTCACCAGACAGCCCACTTCAGAAGGGGGTACAATTGGTTAGCTGGCCACGAAGGGGGAGGGAGCTGGCAAGGAAATAAAGGGGAAAGGAACCTCCTTTGGATGATCATCTTCCCTGCCAGGGGCACCATCCCTCCCTCCTGCCCACCCTGTTCCGTTTCTTGCTAGTTCACTTTTGTATTAGGCATACAAATGTTAGATGTTAGGTAGAATGCAAGTGCGGTTTATCGTATTTTAGAACTGTTGCAGTGGGGTCTAAGCCTTGGTTGCTAGAACATGGTTAGCTGCCTCTAGGATAGTGAGCTTGGGAAGTTTCTGGTTCAGGCAGTTGAGGAGCAAGGCCTTGTGATCCACAGCAGGCCTTGGAAGAGTTCTGCCTTGGGCAGGAATAGGCTAACGCTCACAAGGAGCCATACAACATGCCACAGAAATGACTGGGTGAGAACACATTGTCTCACAGCCCTGGAAACTGCACCTGAATCAAAGGCAAGTACAAGAGCCTTCCACAGAGGGTGGGGGAGGGGGATGGGTTTCGAGTACAGAGGCTCAGCTCTTAGGGTCAGATCTTAAAATCTACGCATGGGCGTAGATTTGTTTGCGCAACCTGGTGCGAACAAATCTATGCCCGCTTTTATAACATGTGTGTGCTGCTGCGCGCATGTTATAAAATCAGGGCTCGGCACGCACAAGGGGATGCACAAATGTGTACCTTGTGCGAGCTAAGCCCGAGGGGAGCCCCGATGGCTTTCCCCATTCCTTCCAAGGCAGCTCTGTTAAGCACCTAAAACTACAATGTATCTTTCTATTTATCAATTCATAATGTAGGGGTGTGTATTTTTTTACCAACAAAATGAAAAGTTCAATCAAAACCTTTCATTTGAAAATTAAATTTAAAAAAAGCATCACTCAGATTTATTTTATTTTTGTTTTCATTGATTTTTGTTTAGGAACGAGAAAGTCAGCAATCAGCACCCCCCCCCCCCCCCCCCGCCAAGGTTCACCATCTTTTCTAAATGTAACCCCACCCGATCCTTCCCCTCTTCCCACAGGCAGTAACTTACCCTAACCATGGAGGTCATAACAGTCCAATTGGGGCAGGAACATTCCTGGGCCCCAGTTGCAAAATAGCATTGTCCATCCCTGAGGCTGGCACAATTTTATTTTATGGCCATAAACGTTATGCCATTACCCTTAGGGCCCTGAAACTGGCACCATTTTGATGCTCATCCATATTGCACATGGCTGTCCAATAGAATGGCATCAACCTCAGGACTGGCTGGAGACTCTTTGATACAAAGACCTGGTGAGGCTGATGGAGCTGGAAATTTCTCTTGCCTCATTTGGGCTGCTATGACCTCCTGGGTGGGGTAAGCTATGTGGAGGGCGAGGGAAGGGAAAGGCCAAGGCTTATTTATTTTTATTGTGGCAATGCTGGAGGGAGGTAGATGGATGGAACCATCTTGTTTTCATTTTTTGTTGGGTTTTATGTCTTTTCTATTTCTTTTTCTTTCAGTTTTCTATGTATTTCATTTCAACAAAACAAAATAGACACAAAATTAAATGTAAAACAAAGAAATCAAAAGAAAATGAAAAAAAAAAACAAACCAAAAACAAAATTTTTGTATGTGCACATTCTTTATTGGTGATACATATATTAAACTAAAGGAACATGATTAAGAATACTAGGTCATGTACAATTAAAGGTGATTTAACAGTCCACTGTGTGCCAAAACCAGGAGGTACAAGTCAGGCCCACGTGTGCCCAGTGGATTTCAAAGGCTGGCCAGATATGTGCCTTTGCCACTGCGCAAAAAAGGGACGGAGTGTGGGTGTTCCTGGATTCAAACTTTAAAGTTGCTTGTTCATACTTGTACGTACTGGCACATGCTGGGGTCCCCTGCTGCGTAACTTTATTTCTGCTAAGGGTGATGTTTAAGTTTCAAAACCAAAACATTTTGGCATATGAGCAGGGTTTAAGGTTTGGTGCTAACACGAGAGAAGGGAGGCTATTAAACTAGGGTGGATTGGAAGATCTATCTCTTACCTGGATGAACTGGGAAAACTGGTAATGGTGCCGCATGGTAAAAGTGGCATTTGCATGCATAGGCATACGTCCATTTAAATTGTGCACACATGTGCATGCTGTCAGGCTATTTTATAACATTGTTATGTCCCTAGGCATGGGCCATCAAACATGCACACATGTGAGCCAGCACGCCGGTTTAAATGTAAACCATCTTAATGTATCTCTGACACTTCTGATGAGTCAATGAGCATTCTACTAACTGACTATCCTTCTAGTACACTTTCACCAACCCTCTGCTATTGTATTTTCAGCATAATTAAATAAGTACCGAGTAAAAATGCAAAAGGTTTTTTTTTTTCCCCTTTGCCAAACCAAAATATAAATTTGCAAAGTTATACAAACACAGGGTTTGTTTTATTCAGGGAGTTCGTGCTATCGAGTACGGCAACTTTTTCTTCAGCCTGCTTGATTTTACCTATTGTTTCTCAGAAAGAAAAAAAAATGCATCCCGCATATCACCACCTTTTATTTTCATTTGCTAACAAAAAGATAAGGACATTTTAATTGTTTTTCTTGTAGTCGGGAAAAGTTTAATTTAGGAACAGGAGTCAGAGAGGAAATGGAACTGTTATACTTACTATTGAGAACACATTTAAGCATGAGTACATGAAGAATGAAGCTGGGGGGAAATTTTTAAAATGAGAATAATAACAAAAGAAAACATATTCTTTTGTGGTTATTGCCAAGTCCCTTCTTCAAAATTCCCCCCTCAACTTAGGTCGTCAATTAATCTTGCTTTGCCTATGCTTCTAAGGAAGTCAAGCATAACAGCACCATAATGAACATACTCAGGTAATGTTCAGCTTGACCGAGTTGGAGAAGTCTTAGCATTAAAATGAAGAATAATTATTTTAACCACCAGCCACATTATCTAAGAATTACACAAATGGGTTGTCCAGTTACCTTTCGGATTTAGACAGATCATTTCTCCTATATAAAATGTAACCAGATAGCAGTGGGGGCACTCTCAGCTCATGGATAAACTTTCATCAGTTAGCACTAGGGATGTGAATCGTTTTTTGACAATTTAAAATATCGTCTGATATATTTTAAATCGTCAAAAATCGTTAGGGCCACGATACAATACCAATTCCCCAGATTTATCGTAAAAAAATCGTAAATCGGGAGAAGGGGGAGGGCAGGAAAACTGGCACACTAAAACCCCCTAAAACCCACCCCCGACCCTTTAAATTAAATCCCCCACCCTCCCGAACCCCCCCCCCAAATGCTTTGAATTACCTGGGGATCCAGCGGTGGTCCAGAACGGCGGCGGTCCGGAACGGCCCCCTCAATTGAATCCTTTTGTCTTCAGCCGGCGCCATTTTGCAAAATGGCCACCGCAAAATGGCGGCGGCCATAGACAAAAACGATTCAACGCAGGAGGTCGTTCCGGACCCCCGCTGGACTTTTGGCAAGTCTTGTGGGGGTCAGGAGGACCCCCAAGCTGGCCAAAAGTTTCTGGGAGTCCAGCGGGGTTCAGGAAGCGATTTCTTGCCGCAAATCGTTTTCCGTACGGAAAATGGCGCCGGCAGGAGATCGACTGCAGGAGGTCGTTCAGCGGGGGTTCCGGACCGCCGCTGAACGACCTCCTGCAGTCGATCTCCTGCCGGCGCCATTTTCCGTACGGAAAACGATTCGCGGCAAGAAATTGCTTCCTGAACCCCGCTGGACTCCCAGAAACTTTTGGCCAGCTTGGGGGGGCCTCCTGACCCCCACAAGACTTGCCAAAAGTCCATCGGGGGTCCGGAACGACCTCCTGCGTCGAATCATTTTTGTCTATGGCCGCCGCCATTTTGCGGCGGCCATTTTGCAAAATGGCGCCGGCTGAAGACAAAAGGATTCAATTGAGGGGGCCGTTCCAGACCACCGCCGTTCTGGACCACCGCTGGATCCCCAGGTAATTTAAAGCATTTGGGGGGGGTTCGGGAGGGTGGGGGATTTAATTTAAAGGGTCGGGGGTGGGTTTTAGGGGGTTGGCTCACGATTTTAACGATTTTTCACGATATTTTTAAAACCTAAACGGCAACAATACGATTCCCTCCCCCTCCCAGCCGAAATCGATCGTTAAGACGATCGAGGACACGATTCACATCTCTAGTTAGCACTGATATTCAGTGCTTGCCGGCCAAAGTTACTCAGGTTGGCCAAATAGCAGCAGGCCTAAAGTTAACCGGACAACTTTGTTCAGTTAACTTTTGTCTGGATATTTAGCTCAAATTTATTTAATCTGAATATCCAAATAAAGTAAACCGGATAAAGTTGTCTGGTTAACTTTCTCCACACATGGCCAACTAACTATCAGGCTCAAAGGTGTTTTGCTTGATTAAAAATGTTTTATTTTCCATTCAAGAAAATGTAATCCTAATCATATTCTCAAATTTACAGTAGAGCTGACTCTAAAGAGGAATTTGGTAAGCTTCAACTTTTTATTGACTATACCAGGACTCCAGTCATTAATCAGCTGAAATATAAAACAATACTGCATGGCTTAATCTTATTCTGTAGTCTTTATTATAAGAGTAATTTTAGACTTTAAGTGACATTTTAAGGAACTAAGCAATCCAAAAAATGAGACTGGCTTGATTATAGCAGAAGCACTCAACAAAGAGCAAAAGATGAAGTGATTTGTATAATGCTTCATATTAAAGTACTTCATATTACTGAGACATAATAAGCAAAGAAAAATGTTTTTGTAACCATTCATGGAGCACTCAAACATTAATTAAACAATTTAAAGAACTGCAATTACATTTCTCTGTGACATTTTATATATCAACCTGGATATGTTTCTTTTTGAAGTGAATGAGGTTTGTACAAATTAATTTATGGTACATCATTTTAGAAGAGCTAAAATTATACATACATTTTTAATTCAAAAGCAACTTTTGGACAATTTTTGTGAAACTAAAATATACTATCACACATTTATAGTGGGATATTTTAATTGACCTTTGGTTTTTTCTTTATGTTTTCAGGAATGTGCTATTGACAATAAATGAAGAGGAAACTAGAATTTTTTTTTTTTAAGAAAAAGACATTCTAAGCTCTCCTGTTCATTGGTTACATAGGGGAGATTCTAAGCTCATTGGTAACATAGGGGAGATTCTAAGCTCTCCTGGTCCTAAAACCTTCATTGCTTTTTATATAATAATCATTGGTCCAAAGTTCAAATGTATTTTTTTGGTATTTTTTTGCAAATAAAATGAAGAAGAGCAAGGACTTTCGAGGTAAAAACTTTGTATCAGGGATTATCTTAACTCACACCGATACTGAAATAAAAAGAGTGCATTAGAACTGACTACTAGCTTATAACATGACAAGTAAAGCAGCATACACACCATTCATATAAAGTTTTAACTGCTCCATGGATTCTGTTTCTCACGATCAACCTTTAATTGCCTATTTGAGAGAAAGAAACCTAAAGGATGATTTGGTAAAATCTATGTATTCTGTCCCAAATTATACACCACACTCAAACCTATTGGGATGTGCTCCATGTGGAAATTGATCAATGTGTGTTCTCACAACTTCATTATCCTCAAGGCAAGATCCCTCTTCTGGCTGTACCTTTCAACAGAAATGACAAACTAATTGCACATCAAAAAATGTGGTTTATGCCATTCACTGACCTTGTAACCTTTTATATATTGAACACACCAAACACATAGTTAAAACCCAACTTTCAGAACATAAAAGTTGCTGGTCTACAAAGAAATTATAAGCTGCAATAGTTGCTCACTGTATTGAAAAATCACATTTCTCAGATCTACAATCATGGATTATAGAACAGATAGGACCCTCTGATTGTGCTTTAAATATGGAAATAAAACTTAATTTTTGAGAACAATTCTGGATTTTCTTTATATATTCTGTTGTTCCTTATGTTCTGAATGAGGGGATTGATTGGTACTCTTTGACTTGAGCATTTACGATTGTTTGGATTACATTCTCGCTTTATTTATGGCAACTAATGACATCATGGATCCTTTTTAATCTAGCCAATTGGAAGTTTAATTTAAATAATTGATAAGCTTAAATTCCAGAGTGCTTCCTGGGTTTGGGCTAGAACCCATGAAGCAGTTGAAGCTTTATATGAATGGTAATCAAATTTGCAGATGATACAAAATTGTTCAGAGTAGTTAAATCACAAGCAGATTGTGATAAATTGCAGGAAGACCTTGTGAGACTGGAAAATTGGGCATCAAAATGGTAGATGAAATTTAATGTGGATAAGTACAAGGTGATGCATTTAGGGAAAAATAACCCATGCTATAGTTACACAATGTTAGGTTCCATATTAGGTGCTACCACCCAAGAAAAGATCTAGGTGTCACAGTGGATAACACATTTAAATTGCCAGTTCAGTGTGCTGCGGCAGTCAAAAAAGCAAACAGAATGTTGGGAATTATTAGAAAGGGAATAGTGAATAAAACGGAAAATGTCATAATGCCTCTGTATCGCTCCATGAATACTGTGTACAATTCTGGTTGCCGCATCTCAAAATAGATATAATTGCAATTGAGAAGGTATAGAGAAGGGCAACCAAAATGATAAGTGGAATGGAACAGCGCTCCTATGAGGAAAGATTAAAGAGGTTAGGACTTTTCAGCTTGGAGAAGAGATGGCTGAGGGGGGTTATGATAGAGGTGTTTAAAATCATGAGAGGTCTAGAATGGGTAGATGTGAATTGGTTATTTACTCTTTCAGAAAATAGAAAGACTAAGGGCACTCCATGAAGTTAGCATGTGACACATTTAAAACTAATCAGAGAAAGTTCTTTTTCACTCAACACACAATTAAACTCTGGAATGTGTTGCCAGAGGATGTGGTTAGTACAGTTTGTATAGCTGTGTTTAAAAAAGGATTGGATAAGTTCTTGGAGGAGAAGTCCATTACCTGCTATTAATTAAGTTAACTTAGAAAATAACCACTGCTATTTCTAGCAACGGTATCATGGAATAGTCTTAGTTTTTGGATATTTGCCAGGTTCTTATGGCCTGGATTGGCCACTATTGGAAACAGGATGCTGGGCTTGATGGACCCTTGGTCTGACCCAGTATGGCATGCTCTTATGTATGGGCTAGTATTCAGTTCTAATCCTTTTTTTTTATTTCTGTATTGGTGTGATTTAAGATAATCCCCTGATGCAGAGGTTTTACCTAGAAACATGATGCATTTCGGTATTGCTGGGATTTTCATACCAACAAAAAAAGGGACAAAGTTAAGTGCTTGCTCTTCTTTATTTTATTTGCAAAAGAATCCCTAAAAATACATTTGAGCTTTTGACCAATGATTATATAAAAAGCAATGAAGGTTTCAGGACAAGGAGTGCTTATTATGATGGTCCTTATGTATTTTTCTTAAATAAATAATTCTAGTTTCCTGTAGGGATGTGAATCGTTTTTCTGATGGATGAAAATATTGTACGATATTTTCTCATCCGTCAGGTAACTGGGGTCCCCTAAAGCGATAGGAAAACCCCACAAAAGTTTTGTGTGGTTTTCTTATCATTTTTTTTTTTTTGGGGGGGGGGGGGGGCGGGAAGAAAGGGCACACAGAAAAAAAACCCCAAACCTACCCTGACCCTTTAAATCAAATTATTTAGAATCTCCCACCCTCCCAACCCCCCCAAAAAAATGTTTCTAAAGTACCTGGTGGTCCAGCGGGGGTCCCGGGAGTGATCTCCCACTCTTGGGCCATCGGCTGCCACTAATCAATTGGCGCCGATGGCCCTTTGCCCTTACCATGTGACAGGGGCTATTGGTGCCATTGGCCGGCCCCCCATTTTTTAAGATGGTGCCGGCCATCCATTGCTCCTACCATGTGACAAGGGCTGGCCTATGGCACCGATAGCCCCTGTCACATGGTAAGGGCAATAGGCCATCGGCGCCATTTTGTTTACTGGCAGCCGATGGCCTGAGAATGGGAGATCACTCCCGGGACCCCCGCTGGACCACCAGGTACTTTAGAAAAGTTTTGGGGGGGGGTCGGGAGGGTGGGGGATTCTAAATAAATTTAAAGGGTCGGGTGGTTTTTTTTTTCTTCGGCTCGGGACAGCCAAACAAAAGCGCTCAGAACTGCAGGAATCGAAGGTTTCCTGTGCTGGTTCTAAGAACACGATACTGGAAACGAGTCCGGTACCGATTCACATCTCTAGTTTCCTGGGCATTTTAGCGGTAGGGTTTTTTTTTTTTGTTGGTTGACTTGTTTATTTACTATAAATGAAGAGGTCCCTATTCAGAAGCATTTAGCCAGATAGCTCAGAATTTGTCCTGCTAAATTAATTTTTGGACTCTTATCCAGCTAAATTCTAGCTGGATAACAGTATCCAGTTTAAAATTCAGCCATTTAACTAGGAAGAGCAGTTAACTAGATAAGTTATTCTCCTAACTCTAATATTCAGTTAATTTATCTGTCTAAGGGCTGTATTCATCAAACTAGCATGCAATAGGGGCATGTTTTATGGTAATAGCTTATTTATCACAAAGCATGCTATCTTAGCATAGATATTACCCCAGAGTATGATAACTTTTCATACTTTGTAGTAAATGCCACAATTGTTGTAATTCCTCCTTACCATCACACTGAGAGGGAGGGAGAACCTAGCTATAAGATGCTTACAGTAGTTAGGTATTTATACCTCTAGAGGAGGCCCACCGAGTTAATCGAGGTGAGGTTTAGGTATTAGTGTAGGGGTTAGGGGCCACTTTGACATTCAGAGTGAAATGTATGAACAGAACAGTGCACTCTTGTGAAGATTTGATGTCCTTCAGAGTGAGGAAACTCATCCAAAGATGAGATTTGTACAATATTCTCTCAACCTAGCTTGATGTTATCCAGGTGGAGAGTCCATCAATCTAGGTTGAGAGAACATTGTACAAATCTCATCAAGCTAGGTTGAGAGAATATTGTACAAATCTCATCTTTGGATGAGTTTCCTCACTCTGAAGGACATCAAATATTCACAAGAGTGCACTGTTCGGTCCGAACGTATCACGTTGAATGTCAAAGTGGCCCCTAACCCCTACACTAATACCTAAACCTCACCTCGAGTAACTAGGTGGGCCTCCTATAGAGGTATAAATACCTAACTACTATGAGGCTCTTATAGCTAGTCTCTCTCTCTCTCTCTCTCTCTCTCTCTCTCTCTCTCTCTCTCTCTCTCTCTCTCTCTCTCTCTCTCTCTCTCCCATTCCCATAATGGATCACCCTGAACTTCCATTGAGCCCAGTATCCTGTTTCCAACATTGGCCAATCCAGGTTACAGCTACTTGTCAGGATCCCACACTACATATATCCCATGAAACTAATACCTAGGGATAAATAATGGCTTTTCCAAATCTATCTGGTTAATAACAGCATATGAACTTATCTAAACCTAGCTATGCTAAGTGTCTTACTACATCCTCTAGCAATGAATTGCAGATTTTAGAAGAACATAAGAAAATGCCATACTGGGTCAGACCAAGGGTCCATCAAGCCCAGCATCCTGTTTCCAACAGTGGCAAATCCAGGCCATAAGAACCTGGCAAGTACCCAAAAACTAAATCTATTTCATGTTACCATTGCTAATGGCAGTGGCTATTCTCTAAATGAACTTAATAGCAGGTAATGGACTTCTCCTCCAAGAACTTATCCAATCCTTTTTTAAACACAGCTATACCAACTGCACTAACCACATTCTCTGGCAACAAATTCCAGAGTTTAATTGTGCGTTGAGTAAAAAAGAACTTTCTCTGATTAGTTTTAAATGTGCCCCATGCTAACTTCATGGAGTGCCCCCTAGTCTTTCTACTATCCGAAAGAGTAAATAACCGATTCATTATACATTATACATTATACATTGAGTAAAAAAGAATTTTCTCTGATTTGCTTTAACTGTGCTACTTAATACTCTCACAAGATGGCGCCAGCAATCCCTTGCTCCTACCATGTGACAGGTGCTGAACAATGGCACCGGTAGCCCCTGTGACATAGTAGGTCAAAGGCTATCAGCGCCATTTTGATGCGAGGCAGGCCCGATGGCACGGAGGGAGAAATTGCTCGCTGGACCACCAGGGATGTTAATAAGTCTTGGGGAGGGATTGGGATGGTGTGTGTGTGTGTGGGGGGGGGGGGGTGTTGTATTATAGTAAATTTTAATGCTTGGGTTAGTTTTTTATTTAAAAAAATAAAACGTGCCCCTTCCCCCGTACAAACCCAAAAAACAAATTTTCCCCAAAGTTTGGGGAAAATCCGTTTAACGGTTCGGGGCCTCCGACCCACGACGAATTAGGCAATTTCGAAAAACTTGCCTAATTCGTGATAAACGAATGCACATCTCTACTTGTATATAGTTTTTCCATTTCATGTCATGTTACTTGCATCATTTTATTCCTTTGATTAAGCTATCTAACTGCCCTCTGGACCCTTTTTTCTTCCTCTACATCCCCATCTTGTTCCTTTGCATCCTTGTTTCATGTAACTTAATTTTCACTTTCTAAATCATTTCGCATTATCCCCGTTAATTGTAAACCAATGTGATATGCAAATGAATGTCGGTATATAAAAGTTCTAAATAAATAAATAAATACATTATAAAACTGCTTTTCAATTATCTTGCTAAGTGAAACAAATTGTGCAGTGTCTCGACTATATTATTTTTAATAAACATCAGAGAGGCTAGGTAATTCCTGGAAAAGCTCCTTTAAATATTTGGGTTTTCAATGTCTTTTTAAATTCCTTAGGATGTTTGAGTGAACATATATGAAAGGAAGTGAATTGCATATATTTGGGCCTGTTGTAGAGAAAGTCCTGTCTCATAAGTAACCAAAAGCTGGGATGGTTTCACAAGTAAATGTTGACTGGAGGATCATGAGGCTCTTGATGGAGTGTAGAAATTCATGATCACATTTTTTTCCAAGATGAAGTTACATTATTAAGGAAGACTGTGTCTTGACCCACTCCTTTGGAGAGGCCCGGCACTTGTATTTGTACCGGGGTTTACACGCATGGCTGGGCCCTTTTTAAAATGCTTGCAGTGCGCGCAAGTCCAAGCTGTGCACATAAAACATCGGTTTTACATGGGTAGGCCTTTTAATATTCAGCCTTTAAGCTTAACAAATGATGTTCAAACTACTGTTTTAATCTGAGACTGCATGGATAAGGAAGTGTCAAAAATGGAACCAAGGTTCCACACTTCAGATGATATTTGCAGAGTTGGCCATGAAAAATGAATTCAGAGGGGATATAGTCTTGTGATGTCATCCTAAGACCATTCTATCTTTTTTTACAGTTTGAGGATAGTTTATTATAAGAAAATCAGCTTCTGATTGAGGTCAAACATAATGGGGTACATTTTAAAAGACAGTGCGAGTGTGTACTTTTGTTCGCGCATCAGGCGCAAACAAAAATACGCTGGATTTTATAAGATACGCGCGTAGCCGCACGTATCTTATAAAATCTGAGGTCGGCGCGCGCAAGGGGGTGCACATTTGTGCAACTTGCGTGCGCCGAGCCCTGTGCACACTGCCCATTCCCTTCGAGGCTGCACCGAAATCGGAACGGCCTCGGAGGGAACTTTCCTTCCACCCCCCCGCACCTTCCCCTCCCTTCCCCTACCTAACCCACACCCCCAGCCCTATCTAGACCCCCCCTATCTTTATCCAAAAAGTTACTACTGCCTCCAGGCAGGGTACCCATGCCATTGCCTCCAGGCAGTAGTAACTTACATGCGCCGGCGCAGCAGGCCCCGACACAGGCCACTGTGTTGGGGCACTCGGCCACATCCCTGGACTGCCCACATGCCCCCGAACATGCCCCCGATCTGACACCACGCCCCCTGGCCACGGCCCGACCGCCCCTTTTTGCAAGCCCCAGGACTTACAAGCGTCCTGGGGCTTGCAGTGCGCCATCGAGCCTATGCAAAATAGGCTTGGGGTGCGCAGGGGGGTTTTAAAAGGGTTATTCACGTACCTTATGCGCATAACCCTTTTAAAATCCAGCCCAATAAGCAAATCAGGTGGTAAAAGATCAAGATGATTTTAATGGAAAGAATACTTGTATATCATCTGCATACAGTCTGTATGACAGACCCAGAGTAGACAGTAGATTACAGAGGGGAGTCATGTAAACATTAAATGAGGTTGCAGATAATGCTGAACTCCTATAGCAATTGCATACCAAGATGATGTTGCAGTGGAGATTGTGATTTATTGTATTCAAAGGTATGATTTGAAGTACAATAGTGCTAAACCAGAGAACCTAGCTTCAGATAAATGGGTGAGGAGAATTTAATGGTTCAGAGTATCAAAAGAAGCTGTGATATTTATTTTATTTATCTATATTTTTAAAATGTATATTCTACATTTCTTCAATGTTCATGGCAGAAAACAAAAAGAATATACATAAATCATAAAACATACATTAAACAAATGGCCAGCGCCATACAAATGGCCATACAAATGGCCGGCGCCATACATTAAACAACGGCTCCTGTCACATGGTAGGAGCACTGGATGGCCGGTGCCATCTTTAAAGATGGCGACGGCCATCTTTACAATGGTAGCGGCCATCTTTAAAGATGGCGCCGGCCAGTCAGTGCTCATACCATGTGACAGGGGCCGGACAATGGCACGGATATCCTGTCATATGGTAAGGGCAAAGGGCCATCAGCGCCATCTTTATGATTGGCAGCCGACGGCTCGAGAACGGGAGATCGATCCCGGGACCACCACTAGACCACCAGGTAATTTTAAAATGTTTTGGGGGGATCGGGAGGGTGGGGGAAGCTAAGGGGTCATTTTTAAAGGGTCGGGTGGGTTTTTTTTTTATCGGGCCATCGGCGCCATTTTTGAGTGGCAGCCAAAATGGCGCCGATTGACCGAGAGCGGGAGATCGGACCCCGCGCCCCCACTGGACCACCAGGTACTCATAAAAAGTTTTGGGGGGGTTCGGGAGGGTGGAGGAAGGTAAGGGATTAGTTTTATAGGGTCGGGGTGGGTTTAGGGGTTGTTTTGGTGTGCCGGTTTTCCCCGCCCTCCCCCCTCCCCCGATTTACGATTTTTGATGATAAATCGGGGGAATTTCTATTGTATCGCGACTCTTAACGATTTTTGACGATTTTAAAAATATCTGACAATTTTTTTAAATCGTCAAAAAACGATTCACATCCCTACTCATAAGCGACTGCAAAAAGATGAGTTTTCAACTGTCTTCAAAATTGTTTAGAGCTATGGATTAGGCACTGGCAGAACTGTTCCAGGAGGGAGTTCCAAAAGATGGGACCAGCAATGGAAAAGACCCTGTGCTGAGTCTCACCAAGCTAGGTACAACACACAGCTGGAACTTCTAATAGTCCTTTGTTATCAGACTCCAAAGATTTACTTGGATGATAAATCCTTAACATGAAATAAAAAACAGTGACATCAAGTGTATTCACTATTTAAAATTTATGAATTAAAGCGGCAACTTTACATTTTATTCTCCACTGGACAGAGAGCCAGTTGAGTAACTTCAAGACTGGAGTAATATGTTGTCAAAGGCCAATACTAAATAGAACACATACTGCCAGATTATACACAATCTGCAAAGGTTTAAGAGAAGTGCCAGCTAGACCAAGGTACAAGGCATTACAATAAACTCGTCCTGAAGGGAATAAGGCCTGAAATACTGACTGAAAATCATCAACTGGAAGTAATGCATTCAAATGTCTTAGCATATGTATAATAAACAGGGCAGCATGTGTTACATTCTGAATATAGGCCTTCATGGAAAGATCACCTTCAACATGATTAATATATGATGTACTAGACTCAAAACCACAATGTAGACTATCAGTACTCGATAGGAGTGTTTCAGTGCTATGATGTTTTCTGGAACCAAACTGATATTGATCAAGAATTGAATTGCTGTTAAGAAACTGGGATAATTGATTCAGAACAGCTCATTCAATTACTTTAGCTAGGAAGAGGAGAGGTGAAATTGGGAGAAATTGGCAAAATCAGAAAGGTCTGCATTAACCTTTTTCAAAATAGGTGTCAGTTGATCACTTAAGCAAGGAAGGGAAATTCTCAGTAGACAGAGACAGATTAACAATTTTGGTGGCAGAGTCAACAATCTAATATCAGGAGAATTTAAGCAAAACAGTAGCATAAGGGTTCAACGTACATGATGATGAGTTTAGATTATTGATAAAATAGAGGATTTCAGGTTGTGAGATATCTTCCAATTTGTTGCATAGGTTTTGTAAAGAAGGAATTGGGGCTGGTGAATGGGAACCCTATCAGGAAATGTGGTGCAGAGATTAGCAACTTTTGATATAAAAATATTGTCAAAAATATCTGCTGTCTGCCCCGACTTCTGGCCTGGTATCTGTTCTCTGCTGCCTGTCCCTACCTCTGGCCTGGTTCCCACACTGCTGTTTGCTGCCTGCCTTGACATCTGCTTGGAATTAGACACTGAATCTAGATAGCCCAGGGATCCACCTAAGACCTGACTGTGCCAGAAACCAAGGGCTAAATCTGAAGGAGAGGAGGCTGTTATAGACTAAGCTCCAGCTGGTCTCACATACATGCTTCTCTGCCAGATGTCAGTGTGGGCCTTGCTGATTCACTCACTAGATTTTACCAATCACATCATAGCAACAAGGGTCCACTATTCCCACTGGTATTGCACCTTTTAAAGGTGGAAGTAGAAATATACAGGTATATGATTGCAAACAGAATGTTTATCTGGTTGTCACATGTAACCTGTATATTCATGGAATGATGATACTTTCTGCTGTTGAAGATCACTTCTACTTCACAGTGTAGCATCAGTATAACATAAATGTAATCAGTAGCACTTATCAAATTCAGGGTATGATTCATCAGGGTATTTTCCCATAGATGCAGAATGAGAGAAAAGCCTTAGTGAATCAGGCAGTCAGTACAGGATTATAGCAGGGAAATCACTTTTGGAGTCCTGACATTGTTTTCTTTGATTATGCATTTTAATATAATTCTTAATTCATCTTTGCATATCTTATAGAGATGTGCATAGTTTTGAAATTTCGTTTCGGGCTTCATTTTCGGTGAATCGTGGGAAACTTCATTTTTCCCACGGTTCATTTTTTTTTTGTGGGCCCACGATTTTCGAGTTAGTGTGCACTAAGGGCCGGATTTTAAAAGGACCCACGGGCGTACATTTGTGCGTGCAAACCGGCGTGCACAAATGTACGCCCGATTTTATAACATGTGTGCGCAGCCGCGTGCATGTTATAAAATCCAGGGTCGGCATATGCAAGGGGGTGCACAATTGTGCAACTTGCACGCAGCGAGCCGCGCAGCCTTCCTCCATTCCCTCTGAGGCCTCTCTGAAATCGAAGCGGCCTAGGAGGGAACTTTCCTTCTGCCCCCCCATCTTTCCCTTCCTTCCCCTACCTAACCGCCCCCCCCCCCCCCGTCCTACCTAACACCCCCCTTACCTTTATCCTATAAGTTGTGCCTGCCTCCAGGCAGGTGTAGATTGTGTGCGCTGGCTGATGGCCAGCCCGCGATCCCGGAAACAGTGGTTAATGTCCACTGTGGAGGCTCTGGCCCTGTTCCCACCCCACCCCAGACTGCCCCACCCCGCTCACTCCCCGCTCCTTTTTTCAAGCCCTGGGACATACGCATGACCCGGGGCTTGCATGCATCGCCGAGCCTATGCAAAATAGGCTCGGCATCCATAACCCCCCTGCGCACGTAAATCTAGCCAGAATTATGCACGCAGGGCTTTTAAAATCTGCCCCTAACGTTTTAGTGCTAGTGTGTGCTAACAGGAATTAGCATGCACTAACCCGAAATACCAATTTTTCCAAAATTTCAGAAAATTCTTTTCTGGTTTTGTTACCCCCGAACCATGCCAAATTAGACAATTTCATTGAAATTGTCTTATTCAGCAAAAACGAATGCACATTTCTAATATCTTATAGTACTAGGTGTATCTATCTGGAGAAGGTATTTTATAGGGGTGTGCATTCGGTCCCTACGTATTGGCAATCCTCAACGGATGTGGCCATATTCATTGTATTCGTGGGGAAGCTAAACGTATTGCGATTCCCCACGAATACAAAAATCTTCACCGAATTATTTGGCCGCCTAAAGAAACCAATTTAAACAAACCCACTACCCTCCTGACCCCCCCCCCCCAAGACTTGCCAAAACTCCCTGGTGGTCCAGCGAGGGGTCCGGGAGCCATCCCCTGCACTCACACCCTCGGAGCCGGTTTCAAAATGGCGCCAATAGCCTTTTTTTTTTGGGGGGGGGAGAGAAAGGGCACATTAAAAAAAAAAAAACCCACCCCAACCCTTCAAATTTAATAAATTGCACCCCCCACCCTGCCAAACACTCAAGACTTGCCCGACTCCCCCCCAAGACTTACCAAAAGTCCCTGGTGGTCCAGCATGTTCCTGGGAGTAATCTCCCCCTCTCGGGCCATCAGCTGCCACTAATCTAAATGACGCCGATGGCCCTTTGCCCTTTCCATGTGACAGGGGCTATCGGTGCCGTTGGTCGGCCCCTGTCACATGGTAGGAGCAGTGGATGGCCCGCACCATTTTTTAAGATGGCAACAGCCATCCATTTCTCCTACCATGTGACAGAGGTCAGCCAATGGCACCGATAGCCTGTCACATGGTAAGGAAAAAAGGGCCATCGGTGCCATTTTGATTGCTGGCAGCTGATGGCATGAGAGTGGGAGATCACTCCTAGTACCCCCTCTGGACTACCAGGGAATTTCAGCAAGTTTTGGGGGAGTCAGAAGGGTGGGGGGGGGGTTTGCAATTAATTAAATTTGAAGGGTTGGGGTGGGTTTGGGTTTTTATTTTTTACAACTCCATTCTATTTAATTAAATTGGAAGGGTCGAGGCAGGTTTTGGATATCGTTTCGGGGGCAGCCGAATTAAAATCAGCCCAAACTGCGGGAAAATGAAATTTCCTGCGGCAGGCAGATAACAAAGGCCGAACTGAAAGGTTTGGCCGAACTGAAAGGTTCGGCCGAATCACATTTCTAAAGTCAACTGGCTCACCCTTAACCACATATGTATTAGCACTTTCAAAAAATCTAGTAGAATTGTAAAGTAAGTCTTCTCTTTGCTAAATTCATGTTGGTTCTTTCCCATTAGGTCATGTTTATCCATATAGCCAATATTTTTGTTTTAAGAGTAATTTCTACCACTTTGCCAGGAACGACATCAGGATCACTGGTCTATAGTTTCAGGGTTCGCCCCTGGAGCCCTTTTAAAAAATTTACATTATACAGGTAGCCTTATATTCTTGGCTACTATGGTGTATTTAAATGATGTGAGAGATTGCTAGTAAGTGGTCTGCAATTTTATAGGTGTGTTCTTTTAGAACTATGGGTGAATACTATCCTATCATGGTGATTTACTACTCTCTAATTTGTCAATTAGATCAATTACATTTTCTACTTTTACAGTGATTATTTTCAAGTCCTCTGGATTAACACCATCAACAATTGTTTCTAATATAAGTATCTCCCTGATATCTTCCTCACAAATAAAAAATAAAGAATACAGTTAGTTTTTCTACTATGTCCTTTACTTTTCCAAGCATCTGTTTTCTCTTTTGGTCATGTGCTTTTTGCTTTGCATGTACTTGAAAAAGGTTGCATTATTAGTTTTTGCCAATATGGAAAACTTCATTTCAAATGCTCTTTTGGCCTGCCTTATTAATATTTTATATTTAAGTTGCCAGTGCTTGTACTCTTTCCTATTTTCTTTCTTTGGATCTGTTTATCATTTTTTTTAAATATCCTTTTAGCTTGAATTGTCTCTTTAATCTCACAGTTTAGCCATGCTGGCAGCATTTTAGTATTCGTTGGTCCATTTTAAATATCTGGAATACATTTTATCTGGGCTTCCAATATGATAATTTTAAACAATGTGCACTCCTCATGCAAACCTGTAACCATTCTTAACCATTACTTTTAGGTTATTTTACTCATTTTGTTGTAGTCTCTCTTTTAAAAATTAAATGTTTCTGCAGGTGTATTACTTAATGTCCTCCCTCTAATGATTATGTCAAATTTGATAGCATTTTGATCCTTATTGCTAAGCAGCTTAATCACCATTACCTTTTGCACCAGAACTATGAGCAGGCTGCAGCCTTCTCTTCTATAATTTTACATGCTGTTACTCAAATTCCCAATCCTTCAGCCACCATCTCCACACCACCTGCACATTCTGTACATTACAAGAAAACACCCATTTCCATGTATAAACTTTTCTCTATGCTTCCCTCCTATCTGTTAATATTCTCCCCCATAAATCCTCTAACCTTTCCATCCTTTCCTTTCCATCCACTCCTGCTTACTCAAATGTCTATAGACCACATTCCTTTCTTTTGTGTACCTGAAACTCCTTTACTTCTTTCCCTACTTGCCTCTGCTTTTCTACCTTCATTCTTCTCTCAATTCCACCTCCATTTTTCTCTCCATTCTCACATCCTGCTGCCCAATTCTCCAAAACCTGCCTCCAGAAACTTAATATATGCCACACCTTTGGTGACTACTTTTACAAATTATTAGAGATGCTAAATTTTAATTTGCATAATCTATTAAAAGTACTTCCCTATGAATATCAATTGTAAAAACCAACTTTTTAGAAACATATGCATAGTGTCTCATTCACTAAGATTTGTCCATAGAAAAAATGAGAGAAAAGACTTTGTGAATCAGATTCTATAGTCTTAAATAATACATATCTGCAAAGCAATATAGCTATATTAAATTAAACTAGAAAATCTCCTAATTATGCAGCAGAACATTGACAAATATGAATGTGTGGTTTCACCAACTGCATGCTTTAACAGGGATTTTAAATCCTGGCAGAATGCCTCATTTTAACTTTTATGGGAACTGCACTTA
Source organism: Rhinatrema bivittatum (assembly GCF_901001135.1). NCBI lineage: Eukaryota > Metazoa > Chordata > Amphibia > Gymnophiona > Rhinatrematidae > Rhinatrema > Rhinatrema bivittatum. The sequence goes on along the minus strand of NC_042615.1, from coordinate 105,150,617 downwards.
TCAAAAGGCTGACTATACATTTCACATACATTCAAAATATAAGGGAAGCTTCCATCAGCTTTAAAGTACAGGAACCAGTTCTTTTCCTGGAACACTGATATTAGAGAGATTAATTGTTCACTATAGTCTTTAAATTCTGATAGCCCTAGTTCTACCACTGGATGCCATCAAATTTGCTGTATTCACATATTATGTACAAACACAAACTGATGGAAGATGGCATAAGGAACACATATTGACAAGGAAAGGATCAATCCATTGTTTAAATAATGGAACAACTGATGTAAAAAGTCAGTCAACAGTAGCAGCTAATCTATAGCACTAATACTACATTATAATCAAAAATTCTATCATGCAAATATTGCAGGTGTGGCATTCCATTTTACTGTGTTTATATATTCATCTGTGAGTGTTTAGGGTTTGACTCCATTATTATTATATTAGATCTGACAGCTGCTTTTGACTCTGTTAGCCATACTTGCTGTTGTATCGATTAAAATATCTGGGTGTTGTACCTTCCTGATAACTGTTTTTTCAAAGTTTATAGGGGGTCCAATAGATTAGCTTTGTATATATTGTATTGGGGCATTCCTCATGGATGAGTACAGTCCCCATTATTGTTCAATGTCTACATGTTCCCTCTACTTCATATGACTGATATTAATGTTGTAATTGTTATATGTATGCTTCTGAGGTCCAAATGGTTGTGCATGTTGAAGATGACCAGGAGAAGTACTGACATGACTTAATTATTGTCTTAAGGCAGTGACTAACAGGTTGGAAAAAGCCAGACAAGGGCAATACATCTAATACTGAAGCATTATGAATCTTGAGGGTTGGGAGACCTCATAAAAATTACCAAATCTGAATGAAGTGTTTATTATTCTGATAAACCATTTTTGTACCTTAGGGGTGTACACATTTGATGACAAATTGACAATGCAGCATCACATGTCTTTAGTGTTTAATTCATATTTTTATCACCTGTAATGTATCTGTCAGCTATTGCCAATTTTGTCTCAAAATTATGCCTGAACTAGTAATGAACCATGTGGCCTATTGTTCATCTTTGAACAGGTATCTCTGTAGCATACTTTCCCCTAGATTCATCATTCTGCTATTTTCTGCCCACTATCACCCAACCTCTTTTTTTCATGACTCAACATTCTGCACCGCACACTATCAACCCCATAGTGACATGGGAAAAGGTGTAGTTATTTCCCGCGGTGCTGCCGGTGATAATGTGAAAGAATTATCACCTACAGCACTACCGGGAAATAACTCCACCCAAACCCTGCCCATACTCAGCCCCTTCACCTAATTTTAATAATACCGCATGCAATACGAACACATCGAAAAATAGTTATCTATTTTCAATCAGTCTGAGGATCTTTAATTTTGGAATAAATATACTGTAGATGCCTACGTTTAACTTTAGGTGCCTTAAACTAAGATTCCTATATTTAATCCAGTTATTCCCTCCTCTAAATTAAGGCTTTTAAATTGGGTGCCAAGTGTTAGAAATCAGTTCTAGGTGCCTCATTTTGTTTCCCTGATCTTAGCCCATCTTTGGTTCCATCCACTTTAAAGATATGCAAATCTAGACACTGAGCAGGGGATAATTTTTATTTAGGAAGATCTAGGTATTTAATTCTCAAAATTAGGCATCTTAGATATTTTAAATATTAGGCTTATAGTAACATAATAAATGTTGGCAGAAAAGAAAAACAAATTGACCCATTTAGATTATTCAGAATATTCCTGTATATACTTCAAGGATATATCCTAACTGCCAGCCATACTGTAGACGTGTGATTGCTTGTAGGATATCCTATTTTAACCAGCTCAGTTCTTTATGACTTCCTCATTGGTTCTCCACAGTTCTGAGTAGGTGACCATACATAATCCAATACTTATCCAGCACTCTGCCTTGCCGCCACCCCATTCCCCACTGTGTCCCACCACCAAACCCTGCAACAATTCCAACATTTTCCAAAACTAGTGAAACAATTTGCAAACATTCAGTCTCTTGGGAATTCATGGCTTTCCTGAGCAGTACCTGGCTACCACAAACCTGCCACCAGCAATATTGATTGTTCTAGGGGAATTGTAGCTTGTTGGTACCAATCCCTTCTCTGCTCATTGTTTTGTTCTTATCACCTCTTCCTATGCTATTGAAGAAGTGAAGAGTGGATTGTTTGCAATATTGCAACCATTCGATCCTGTTCCTACCAATGTCAAAGAATTTGGTAAAAGAGAAGGACAACTAATCTCATATAATCTCACTCTAGTATAAAGCTAAAAACCCAGCTAATCCCTGTTTTTCCTTCATTTTTTCACCATTAGAAATTCTCTTTGCTTTATCCATACTTTTTTTTTTAAATTCACCTACCAGTTTTGTCACTGCCACCTCCACCTGGAGTCTAATTGATGCAACTATCATCTTTTCAATGTGAAGAACTGTTTTGTATTGTTCTTCGGGAGTCTGCTCTGAGGAAGTTCTAAACCTATCCAGATAAATAACAGGGTCATTTATTAAACTTTGTTGAGGGCCTAAAGTGAGTTAAACTGACCATTTGGCCATGCCATCTCTTTCCTGTCTCTTAACCAGATACCAATTCCCAATAATACACTGCCTACAACAAATGGTCTTCTATGTCATGACATTTTAATATTCTGAGTAGTTTTCCATGATGGAATTTGTCAAATGCCTTCTGACAATCCAAATGCACCACATCAATTGGATCACCTTTACTTAAGTGTTTATTTACTAGGGGTGTGCATTCGTTTCTAATGTATTTCTCATCCACAATGTATAGGGCCCTGTTCGTTGTATTCGTGCGGAAGCAAAACATATTGCAATTCCCAACGAATACATCAAATCCGCCGAATTATTCGGCTGTCTAAAGGACCCAATTTAAACAAACCCCCCGCCCTCCTGACCCCCCCCCCCCAAGACTTACCAAAACTCCCTGGTGGTCCAGCAGGGGGTCCGGTAGCTATCCCCTGCACTCACACCCTCGCTGACGGTTTCAAAATGGCGCTGATAGCCTTTGACCTACTATGTCACAGGGGGTACCAGTGCCATTGGTCAGCTCCTGTCACATGGCCATTGGCATCATCTTGTGCTCCTACCATGTGACAGGGTCTGACCAATGGCACTGGTAGCCCCTGTGACATAGTAAGGGCAAAGGCTATCAACACCATTTTGATTACTGGTAGCCGACGGCCCGAGTGCAGGAGATCACTCCCAGACCCCCGCTGGACCACCAGGGACTTTTGGAAAATCTTGGGGGACCCTCCTGACCCCCACAAGACTTGCCAAAAGTCCATCGGGGGTCCGGGAGTGACCTCCTGCACTCCGGCCGTCAGAGTGCAGGAGGTCGCTCCCGGACCCCCACTGGAATTTGGGGGTCATTTATCAAAGTGCTATATGGTGTTTTCACATGCAAAAAAATGCATTTAATGCATAGTGTGATGCAAATTAGAAAAAGGGGAGGAGTTAGGGCCAGCTTCATAATTTGTTAGCTAGCTATCAGGGCTCTCCTACAACCACTGAGAGAGAGAGACAGACAGACAGACAGACTAGCCATAATGCCTTCATACTAGATAGATAGGTATTTATATCTCTATGGGAGGCCCACCTAGTAACTCGAGGTGAGGTTTAGGTATTAGTGTAGGGGTTAGGGGCCACTCTGACATTCAAAGTGGCAATGTTCTCTCAACCTAGCTTGATGGACTCTCTACCTGGGTAACATCAAGCTAGGTTGAGAGAACATTGCACAAATCTCATCTTTGGGTGAGTTTCCTCACTCCAAAGGTCATCAAATCTTCACAAGAGAGCACTGTTCTGTTCGTACATCTCACTTTGAATGTCAAAGTGGCCCCTAACTCCTACACTAATACCTAAACCTCACCTCGAGGGACACTCATAAGTCCCGGGGCTTGCAAAAAGGGGCAGTCAGGGGCATGGCCAGGGGGGCCCAGTTTTCAATCGGGGGCGTCTTCGGGGGCGTGAGGGCGGTCCGGGGGCATGGCCGAGTGCCCCGACACAGCGGCCTGTGTCGGGGTGTGCCGCGCCAGCGTGTGTAAGTTACTACTGCATAGGGATGTGCAGACAAAAAGTTTGCGTTGATAAGTTGATAAGTTGAAGTTGAGGGTCAATTTCGTTCACAATGGACATATGGAGAATTCCATAAGTTGAGGGTCTGTCCATACGTTCACCGGTTCCCTAAATAAAAATTTAAACCCCTCACCCTCCTTAATCCCCCCCCAAGACTTACCAAAACTCCCTGGTGGTCCAGCGGGGAGTCAGGAAGCCATCCCTGTATTCCTTTGCGAGGAGCACATGACGTCGGCGTCATGTCGGAGTGACGCGGACGTCACGTGCTCCTCTGCGCCTCCGCGGTCAGGAGGCCCCCCCAAGCTGGCCAAAAGTTCCGGTTGGGTCCAACGGGGTCCGCGAGCGGAGGCGCGGAGGAGCACATGACGTCCGCGTCACTCCGACGTGACGCCGACGTCATGTGCTCCTCGCAAAGGAATACAGTGATGGCTTCCTGACTCCCCGCTGGACCACCAGGGAGTTTTGGTAAGTCTTGGGGGGGGGTCAGGAGGGTGGGGGGTTTAAGTGTTTATTTAGGTTCAACGTATTCAACATAGCTATGTTGAATAAGTTGAAAATTGCGATGCGTTGCGCATCATCACTTTTTTAAGTTTTAAAAAAAAATAAGTTGCGTTTTACATATGCGTTCAAAACGAATGCACACCCCTACTACTGCACAGAGGCAGTAGTAACTTTTCTGATAAAGGTAGGGGGAAGGGTTAGATAGGGCCAGGAGAGTGGGTTAGGTAGGGGAAGGGAGGGAACGGACAGTGCGCGCAGTGCTCGGTGCACGCAAGTTGCACAAATGTGCACCCCCTTGCACGCGCCAACCCCGGATTTTATAAGATACACGCGGCAACGCGCGTATCTTATAAAATCCAGTGTACTTTTGTTCATGCCTGATGTGCGAACAAAAATGCGTGCGCGCGCTCTCTTTTAAAATGTACCCCCATATATATATATGCTGCCATCTGCAGTTGTTTGAAAGCTATCCTCCCTGTCTGTGGCCAGTGATTCTCAACAATAGATATATTTTTATTCTTGAACTGCCACTTTCCATGTTTTCTATACAGATTTTATAGCAGCAAGAGCTATCATACCATGAAATGCTATAAAGGAATCTTGCCAGGCTTCTATAGCAGACTCTTTTGTTGTAGCAGCATATAGTCTGGAATTAAGTTCAAGCAAACAATCACTGCAAAGTTAAATTGTATCAACATGGCCTCATCTAGGTTGAACTGTAACAATATTTAGTTCTGTATAGATTTGCATACATAGATTTTCATTTGTGCATGAACTATAAGATGATCGAAACAGGAATCTCTGCAAGAGAGACTAACAGATCTATAAATGAGGAAAATAATGAAAGCCATTTCTGTAGGTAAAATGTTTTTCTTACTCATTTATTTATTTATTTGGCATTTTTTATATACCGATATCTGTTTGCACATCGTATCAGTTTACATAGAACTTGAGAACTTGGACAGGGGGTCTGTCACATAGGCATAGCCTTTACAGGGATCACAAAACTTATAAAAAAACTACATGAAAACATACAAGTCAATAAACTAGGTGAAGGTTAACTGGATGTTAGAAGTTGTAAATAGAGTCACTAAGTACAATATATAAAGAAAAGGTTAATTATGGTCAGAGATTGACTAGGTACAATATATACAGAAAAATTGATTAGGTACAGAGATCTTTTGGGTATAATAAGTCAAGTATAGTTTAATTAGGGATGGACATTTTTAAGGGGGAGAAGAAAAGGGAAGGAGAGGGCAGGGATTATAGGGAGCTTGGGTGTGGGTTAACAGTAAGTTAGGGGGTGAGGACAATGTTACTGCTTAAGAAGGGAGAAAATTACATTAATACACAAACATACACAAACACACACACACCCCTACACACAGGCTCACAGTCTTGCACACAGCCTCACAGTCTGTCTCTCACACACACACACACACCTCTATACACAGACTCACTCTCATTCACACCAGGGCCTGTTTCATCTTTGCTGTGAATGGGATGGGGTCCACTCATGGAACACTGGGGCCTGCTCCATTTTTGCTTTGAGTAGGATGGGCTCTGCTCACAGCTGCCAGGACCTGCACCATCTTCACCATGAGTGGGATGGGCTCTGCATGTGGCATGCTGAGACATGTATTATCTTCACCACAAATGGGAAGGGCTCCACTCATGGTTGCCAGGACCTTCACCGTCTTTGCTGTGAGTGGGATGGGCTCCACATGTGGTACACTGGGGCCTGCTCCAAATTCTGCACAGAAAATGGAAATTCTGCCAGGAGGGGAATTCTGGCAAATTCTGTACTTTGCAGTAGTGTAGAATTTCCCCCAGGAGTACATATCCTTCTGTGTCTCCAATGCAAGTGTTAATTACATACAAAATCTAATAATTATATCTGTATACTCAAGTTGAGTTCAAGATAATATACAAATTATAGGAGGACTTCATAAACCTATCCTGGTATTCCCACTGTCAGGTTGGGTTTTGAGGATGCCCACAATAAATACACATGAGATACATTTGCATACACTTGAAACCCTGTAAATGCAAATTTATGTTATGTATATTAACTTTGAATATCCTGCAAACCAAACTGGCTGTGGTATCACCAGGACAGGTTCCTTAAACCCTGACCTATAGAAATGTAGACAGGCAATATGACAGCGGATAATGAATAAAAGTCCCTTCTAATCTGTCCAGTTTACTTCCTGATGTATACCATAGATTCTGATTGATCTGTGGTTTTACCTTTACTTCATTGCAACTAAGGAACCTCCCTGTTTATCCCATGTTTACTTGAATGTTATTACTGTTAACCTTTAGGACTATACCTATTACATAATGTGCATTGGTGATAGGGCTCAGATTTAATAAGAATCTATTGAAAAACTTTTAATATATAAAACAATTTATCAAGAAGGATTTTGAGTAATCTGTTTATTTAGAGTCTTGGAACATGGCAATATTTTTAGGAAATTAAATTTATGTAGCTCATTCATCTCACTTCTATATATGTCAACTCTTGCAATCTACCCACCTCTAGAAATACATTACAAATACTTGCTAAAGTCACAAATTAACTGATTAAAAAAACAGCAACAAAAAAAGAATCTGTCCTAATGCAGGAAAATGTACTGGATTTAATATATTCTATTTTGAAATCAGATTTTGCTATGTAAAATAGACTGATTGTTATTGTTTTGTCCATTGCAATGTAACCACTAAAGTAAGTATGAGGCCAACCTGGTATTTCAGGTGCTAAGTGCTGTGTATTATCATGTGGAAGGTAATGCCAGAATTAGGTCTTCCACTCCTTGGAACAGCTGAGACTGGAGATGATATACAGGTAGTGTTCATAGGCCCTGGGAGGGGGTAGATTTACAGAATTGTGGAAGGAGCCATGGTGCATATTCCTGGGCCCAGAAATGCCATTGAAATGAATGGGAAATGGCACAAAAATGAGGGGTGGGGAGGCCAGAGTGTCCCCTAGATGTTTTTAATGAAGGTTCATGGTGCTAGATGCCAATCCTTGTTTTGATTGAGCTGGACATACAAACGAACTGCTATCTCAAAAAAAAAAAAAAAAATGATGACCATGAGTTACACAAGTGTTTATGTGAAAAGGAATGTGATGCAAAAGTATCATATAAATATGAAAGACTATATAATAATTACCAATGTGCAACAAATACAATATGTGTGCTCAACACATTCTGACCCATGTGAAATATCATTATCATAAGGTAGAGATGTGCATAGTTTAGAAATATCGTTTTGGGCTTCATGTTCGGTGAACCGCAGGAAATTTCATTTTTCCCGCAGTTCGGGGTTTTTTTTTTTTCGTAGGCTCTAGATTTTCGGGTTAGCACACACTAACCCAAAATACAAATTTTTCTGAAATTTCGAAAAATTATTTTTGGGTTTTGTTGCCCCCAAACCATGCTGAATTAGACAATTTTGTTGAAATTGTCTAATTTGGCAAAAACGAATGCACATCTCAGTAATAGAGACATGTGAATTCTGTCAATCAGGGGTTATTGGTATTACAGTTTCCAAAATGTGAAGGGGAGAAAGAACAATATTATTACCAAAGAAAAGTTTGTTAAGCTGAGGTTCAAGGTGGTTAGAGTGATTTGTAAAGGATAATACATAATCCTTGAAGCATGAGTTTTTAACTGTGAATTACAACATTTTCCTGATTGATTTCATTATTGTACTTGAAAATAATTCCTCCATTAAAGGCCTTATAGAGGAGACACTGAATTCCACATATAGGTATAGATTTTCAAAATATGTGTGGGTGTACATATGCGCGCGCTACCTGGCACGCACACATATATGCCCAATTCTATAACATGCATGTGCAGGCACGTGCATGTTATAAAATCGGGGGTCGACGCGCGCAAGGGGGTGCACACTTGTGCACCTTGCATACCCAACGCACGCAGCCTTCCCCCATTCCCTTCCCCCAGGCCTAACCTTCCCACCCCTTCCCCTAGCCTTTCCGCCCCCTAACCTTAACCTAACCGTGCTATCCGTGTGTCATCGGGGGGGCATGTCGGGGGGGGAGAGGTGTGACGCAGCCGGCGCATTATCCATGGGCGGCGCCGCGGACATGGTTTTGTCCTGGGGCTTTCTGGGGGTGTGGCCGCAGCCTCCGGACCAGCCCCCGGACCGGAACATGGCACACGGCAGCCGGCCCGGTGCGCACAAAGTTACGCCTGCGTCGAGCAGGCATAACTTTCACGACAGAGGGTTTCGGCACCACCCATCGGGGGGAGATGTGTATTGCCAAGCATCAGTGATAAGTGGCAACTGAGTATCGTTTACAATATCATTCGGGACCTTACATACTGGAATAAGACAAGACCCCAACATTGTATGTAGATCTAAACTAAACATCAAACAAAAAGAAGTAACATTGGTAATATTGGCTAAACGCAGCCACAGATTATGATTAAAACGTGTGGCCAGGGAATCAGACTCTATATCAGGAACAATTGATGCTGAAAAGTTCGATCCACCCCATAGTCCCAGACAAAGAATAACAGTCCAAAAGGATGTGGTCAAGTTGGGCATGGCGTTATGGAATGGGTCTGTATGATCGAATGTCTGACAAGTGTACCCAGGTGGAATGTTCTGTTAAACGAGCAGCAGTGTTGCTCAGCCCTGTAATAGTGAATGGACCAACGTAGATCGGATCCTTCCAAGTCTTGTGTGTATAATTCTTTCTCAGCACTTGATCACCTATGGAAAAAGAAGCACAAAACGTCTTTTTAGGGGCCTTCAATGATTCAGTCTGTGTCAGATCTGCCGCTATTGCCATTAGGGGTTGCACCTTTTTCCAATACTCCACTTAGGTATCAGTTTGTTTTACTTTCATTGGATTCATAATTCGTCCTGTCTGTAATTGGAATGGAGTGATTTCATGAATGGTACCTGGCGTATTTTGTATAGTCATTAAAGCCAACGGTAATACGTCCAACCATGTATATAATTTGTTTGTCTTCTTCTTCTCTCCCATTTTGGGGTCGAGTAACAAAACGCTTGCCTATAGATGCCTTGGAATTTCATACCCCGTATGTAGCAAAACCCCATAATAGTACCTGTACTCGTGTTGTAAATTGTACTAAACAGGGTGGCGGTAAATGCAGTGAACTCCCTGAGGGTAGGTGGAATTGCAGCTACTATACTAATGTTAGTTCTAATTATGCTCACATTATATTACCCATTGGGTGGTTTTTTACCTGTGGGGCTACTACATTTAACTATATTCCAGCTAATATTAGTGAGTGCATTTGTTGTCTCAGTAGACTTGTGCCTGTATTGCCCCAGAAACCCTGAACACTGGATCCCAGACATCGCCAGGCATGTGACTTGTCCTCCTTAGAACCCACATGTGATGGAAACGTTTCATTATTTAGTAAGCAGGAATCACTAGCATTAGCATTAACATTGATTAGTGTGCCTGCTTTGGCTATGCATGCTGACATAGAAGTCACAAAACTTGCTTGTACATTGGCAAAATCTATTAATACTACTTCTAAGGCTTTAGCATTATTAAACCAAGAGCAAGCTACCCTCCGCAATGCTATCATTAGCAATTGTGGTGCTATTGATTTGTTTTATTATTGCAGCATCGATTTGGTTGCGAGATTATGCCTGACATGTGTTGTTTTAATATTACTGATAACTCGTGGGCCATTGAAAATCAAATTGTGCAATTACATAAGTATGCCCAAGATATTAGAAGTCATTCTTGGTCCAATATGTGGGACAATATATGGTCCATATTCCCGATTGGATGGATTAGAACAGCTTGTCAAAATATCTTAACCTTTGTGATCATTCTGGTTAGCGTAGGCTGTTTTGTACAATGTATACCTAATTTGATTGTTTCTGTACAGAGATGGCTTCGACCAAAGTCCATCGAGAGAAATATGATAGCCTATAGCAATATTAATCTGAATACTGCTCGCATGATACATCCCACAACTCAGGTCGGAGATAGAAGGGCTGAGGAAAGTAAGGGTAGTTAAAAGGGAGGTGTTAAGGAAAGTTTCATCCCCAGACTGAGAAGAACGGCCCTCGTCTCTTTGCTAGTCCCCTGTGTGAAGAATTGAATACCAGTGTGAGCCAGAAGCCCTTCTGGCTCAAGGGAGGATTGCTGATTATGCCCGGGTTCAATCCCCGGCTTCTCCACCATTGCTGAACATACTGATGGTATGTCTGCTGATGGAAAAATACCAGAAACACAAACCTGAGACCTTGAATGCCAGACTCTGAAGAAGAAAGCTATAAACTGTCTGTGCAGGAATTCACAGACACCAGCAGAATCAACAAAGTAAGCCACAGGATGGGCAGGAGATAACTCTGAGGGTACGAAGCAAATAGTCTGTGGAAAGGAATGCGAAGGGGGAGATAAGATAAGGGGAGACAAATAACAGCTGCTTGTAAGCAGACAGCGTAAAAAAATTAGTGGTGTGAAGCATGCAAGCAGAAATCAGATGATTTGCTGACTTTGTTTTTTTAACCTATATAAGCAGAGCTGGTATGTAGTAGGGCTCTAAGCAAGGAATCTGTTCCAGAGCCAGCGCTGTGCTATTTACTATAATGTAAGTATATTTTTGCTTCCTGTGTATCGATCTGTTTGTTTATACACAGTATATAATTTACAATAAAGAATAATAACGAAAAGTAGAATCAGAGTTGTTCTTTTAAACAATTTTAACTTTGAGTTGGACCTTTTAAACAATTGTTAGATAGGGCTGGGGGGGTGGGTTAGATAGGGGAAGGTGGGGGGAGGTGGAAGGAAAGTTCCCTCCGAGGCCGCTCCGATTTCGGAGCGGCCTCGGAGGGAACGGAGGCAGGCTGCGCAGCTCGGCGTGCGCAGGCTGCCGATTTTGGGCAGCCTTGCACGCGCCGACCCCGGATTTTAATGGATATGTGCGGCTACGCGCGTATCTATTGAAATCCCGCGTACTCTTGTTCGCGCCTGGTGCGCAAACAAAAGTACACGTTTGCGCAAGTTTATGAAATCTACCCCACTGTGTGTACTCTTCTAAATTTAAAAGTATACGTGTAAATGCAAGCCTCTCCCCTCAGGAAAACCTCTTCTCATTGCAGGTAAATGACAAGTATAGCGGCAGTACATGTTATAAGTTTACCTGTACACAGGGGGGAGGGGAGGGGGAAGCAATTTACTAAAAGCCTTGAGTAAAGCACTGCTTTCCTCATGAAAATCACTTTGAAAATTGCCCTCCCTATGATTTACCCTGAGAAATGCATGGATTTTTCAGAGTATAGGTAAAGAATCATCAAACCTGATCATTTCTATGCAGAAATTCAATGACAAAAAGTTTGGCAAATTTCCCCAGCAACATGCAGCGCCCCCACAAAAAAAAAGAAGTGGATAAAATTAAGAGGCTGTAATCATTTTGTTCAATTGGATCTCAAATTGTTCAAATTTCTTGATTTATGTACTCACAAGAAACATGAATTAAAATACTGCTGAGAAATGCTGCATCCTCTGTGGCATACTGCTTTAATTTTTACTTATCAAGGGGACAATTGCCACAAAGCCAAATAGCAATAAACTGCATGGAGTATTTTTGTACTTCAAGAAAATTTTCAAAGGTAAACTACCTGGTTAGTTTTCCTTTGAAAATGTGCTAATACATACATGAGTACAAAAGTACCTGTTACTTTGCCCCAACTATTTTGGGTACTGTTTGGGTACTTGCCAGGTTCTTGTGGCCTAGTTTGGCCTCTGTTGGAAACAGGATGCTGGGCTTAATGACCCTTGGTCTGACCCAGCATGGCAATTTCTTATTTCTTATGTTCTTATTTCTGTGGATGGGGTTATTCTGGAAAAATTAGATTCATCTATTGAAATATTCAATTCGAGCATGCAATTTTCTTCATTGACCAAGTTACACCTCTGAGAATGCCTACATTAAGAGCAGCTAAAGCTAAGTGGAAGGATTTAGACAACCCTATGTAGAGTAATATTTAAAAGGTCTGGTTGACTAAACCATGGTTAGACAGCTAAACATTTTTGAAAATTACCCTCCACTTGTAGTAATTTTCATAGGCAATGATCTATCTAGTTTTGTTCTACCAACTCATGACAACTCTATAGCAATATTGCTTGTTGCAGAGTAATATTTTTTCAGAGTACTACTGCAGTTTTTCTAGGTTGTTTCAAATAATTAATTTATTACAATAATTTGACTAGCAGGAACTGATTAGGTATAGCAGGTGGAAAAAGAAAGTGAAAAGCAATGCATTTAAAGCACCCCAAAACAGAGCTCCCAGATAAGTCTCAGACTTTTTTCAAGTGATAGTGAGTCACTTGGGATAGCAATATAGATTTGCCATCAATACTTTTCTATTAGCATTCAACATTCTTTCATAGAAATGACAGTTATGTGGATGAAGAAAAGTTGCTCAGTTACAAAGAATTGTAGACATCTGTTTAACTTTACAAATCAAGGCTAAGAATACAGACATAACTTTCATTTCTAAACCACCTGAAACACATCTGCTCTACTTTCTGATTTTTAAGCTAACCCCTGCAATCAATAACAACTTTTCTGCGCTACAACTACTCAGCAGTACGACTACATCAGAGTTCCAAGAAAACATGGGAAGGCCAATACTGTAATGGTCTTTGGTCATGCTTGGGACAGATATAAGAGGAGGGTTGACAGATTGGGCGGAACATTTAAGTGAGGATGTGGCGTTGGGTTGCATATGGAAATTTTATATGCAAATCTACTATAAAGAAGATGAATTTGAATTGGGCAGACTGGATTGGCCATGTTGGTCCTTATTGGCCTTTATTATACTGTGCTACTTTGTTACTGAAAGGCTTTTCATACTCTTCCTCTAAACTGTTGCCTGAAAAAAAGACATTTTCAGCTTTTAAAAAGCCAGAGAAAATAGCTAAAGCAAATCTCTTTACTTATGGTTGAAAAACTATAAAGGTTGCAATCACTTGCCTGCAAATCATTCTTTCTAATTAACAGACCCATTATTATAAAGAAAAGAGCATCTCTTTTGTTCTATGTTCTTGATGACTCTCACTCTGTTTTTCAGACAATCGCTCTCAATTCACTGCAATCAAGGATCAATTGACAAGTGCCATTTTCATTCACAATTATTAAGTAACATCAATCACTGGACCTGGATCAATGAACCAATCTAAAAATGACTTAAAGTGGCATGTAGACAAACCAACTGTCCTTCAAACAGTATTTGCACAGTACTTTGACAAACATTTCAATGCAGAGACCTGCTGCAGAAAAAGAAAACTGTATTTCAACACTCAATGTAATTCCTTTGACATATATTTTTTTCTAAATGGGCTTCTTCATTTTAGTAAACAGTTTACGTGTTTTGGTACACAGAAAATTATCTAACAGAGATTATCCTGTTGTAACCCATAACCTGTTTGAATCTCCCTACTATTTGTATTTCAGGTGAGATTTAAGGATGTAAGGAAAACAAAATTCAGAACAATTTTCAAAAGCCATTTAGTGGGCTAGATGGTTATTTACCACTGTAAAAAGGCTTTTGAAAAATGGCCACCCTCCCAGTGGATACAAGTACATATGTTGTATGCACTAAAAGGTGAATTTTAAAAGCCTCATGCACTTATTAATAAGGGGATGCATAAATATGTAGGGTTTGCACATGCCGAGGGGATATTAAAAGCGGCCCAGATATGAGTATATATGCCACAGCATGCACATCTCAGGAATTTACAAAAAAGGGTGAGGCATGGGTGTGGTTTGGGGGGCATGAGTGTTTTGGTGCGTGATGCTGAGATGTGCATGTAAATAATTATGTGAGCCGGCATGAACTGTTACTCCCTGATGCCTAACTTTATTTCTCCCATCAATGACGTGTAGGTTATAAAATAAACATAAATAGGCAGATCGGCAGGATTTTAAAGGTCGGGGCTAACTAGGGGGAATGAAGGGATGTGAACTTGGTGAACTGGGGATGAACTGGCAAAACTTAGTGAACTGGCAAAACTGGAAATGGCATTTGTGTGTACCCCTTTTAAAATCCCCCGATTTATGCTGTAAAATTGGCATTTTCACACACTTGCACATGCCCACTTAAAATGTGGTGCACATGTGCACATGTCCAGGCTATTTTATAGCTTGGGCGCGGCTGATGAATGCATGATGATGTGCACCTGTGCACCATTTTGAAAGTTACCATCTACATGAATATCATATAAATTTATGAAAAGGTATTCCAATTTTTTAAACAATTTTTTTTTGGTGGGGGGATTTTATCAGATTTCAAATGTGCTGAGACTGTTAGTCCACAGGCTCTTGCCTGCAATAAACTTCAGCCTGTATCAAAAGCACTCTAATTAACCTCATTTACCTTTTCCACTTATCCTACACTCTTTGGGCCAGATTTTAAAAGCCCTGCACGCCGAGCCTATTTTGCATAGGCCCGGCGATGCTCACAAGCCCCGGGATGAGCATATGTCCCAGGGCTTGAAAAAAGGGGCGGGGCCATGGCCAGAGGCTTCCGTAGGGCCTGTAGGCCGGGGGATCATGCAACCTACACCTGCCCGGAGGCAGACTCAACTTCTTCAACAAAGTGAGGGGGGGGGGGGGGTTAGGAAGGACTGGGGGGCGGGTTAGGGAGGGGAAGGTGGGGGTGGGGTGGAAGGAAGGTTCCCTCTGAGGCCGCTCCAATTTCGGAGCAGCCTTGGAAGGAATGGGGAAAGCCATTGGGCCCCCCCCTAGGGCTCGGTGCACGCAAGGTGCACAGTGTGCACCCCCTTGCTCGCACCGACCCTCGGATTTTATAACATGCGCGCACAAATCTACGCCCGCGCGTAGCTACTAAAATCTGGCCCTGTATTTCTAAAACAATTTTTACTTTTATTTTTAACTTTTATTGCAACCAATTCATTTTGGGTGAATTGAGTGTTACTAATCTCAGTAAGCAGTTAAAATAAGTAAAGATTTTTTCTGAGGAAAAGTTATCTTGCTTGGAATAAATGTCTAAATCTAAGCACATTTGAAATCTGATACCAATCCTCCCCCCAAAAAAAATGTTTTAAATATTGGAATAACTTTTCATATTTTATATGATACTTTCAAAGGTTTAATACTTGTTTTTTTGTGTTTTGTTTGTTGAGATGCACTAAGTGAAGGCATTCCCAGGGTCAGCTCTAGGGCAAAGAATGCAACAATGCACATTGTTCTCATTTTTAAAACTACACATATTGTTTGGAAGGGAAAAAAATTATTCACTGAAAAAGCATGGGTAGACCTCTGTGGGTACATCGTACTTAGCTTTCAAAGGGAAAGTAAGTACATACTTTTCCTTTGAGAAATGTTTCAAAGTCCACAGAGAAAAGAACATATGGACTTTGAAACTACCTGCTGACATTTGAAAACTGCCCTCTTAATGTATTGAAGAGATCTAATGCTATGGGAAAGTGGGATAAATTCTACCATACAGTTAACCCTAAATGGATTCTAGACCCTCCATTTATCCAGAAATATGATAGCAAAGGTTTCAATCTGTGTTTAAAGCATTATCTCCAGCTTATTAACAAAACTGTTTTTTATTGAGGACATACATGTTTTGAGATTCTTGATTGGGATAAATGAAAATTTGCAAGGTCTAAGAGGTAGATTCTAATACAAGAAAAATCAACAATTTACTTTTGCATAATCTCAGGAATAATATCTTAAAAATTAAGCCTAGAATAATATCTAGAAAACATATTGGGCCAGATTTTAAAAACTACGCGCGGGGGCGCAACCCGGCATGCACAAATCTATGCCCAACTTTAAAACATGCGCATGCAGCCGCGAGCATGTTATAAAATCCAGGGTCGGCGCGCGCAAGGGGGTGCACAATTGTGCAATTTGCGCGCACCAAGCCGCACAGCCTTCCTCAATTCCCTCCGAGGCCGTTCCGAAATCAGAGCAGCTTCGGAGGGAACTTTCCTTCTGCCCCCCCCCACCTTCCCCTCCATTCCCCTACCTAACCCGCCCCCCATCCCTTCCTAAATCCCCCATTACCTTTAACTTTTAAGTTGCGCCTGCCTCCGGGCAGGTGTAGGTTGTGTGCGCCGGCGACGGCCTGCCCGCGATCCCGGGCACAGCGGGAAATGGCCGCTGTGCCTGGAGGCTCCGGCCCCGCCCATGCCCTGCCCTGGACCACCCCTCCCCGCCCATGCTCCGTCCCCTTTTTCAAGCCCCGGGACATACGCGTGTCCCGGGGCTTGCGTAAATGACCGAGCCTATGCAAAATAGGCTCGGTGTGCTCAGGAGCGTGTTTTCGGGGTTACGAGCGTAATATATGTGCATAACTCTTTGAAAATCCACCCCATTGCTTTTAGCCTGGAAGTTTCTTCCTGCTCCTTCTGGCTTTCAATTGACTTGGAATATGGCCTCTCTTGGGGTCCAGAGCCATAACTATTCATTCATAAATAGTCAAGGGATTTTCCCTATTCTATATTATCTCCCCACCCTCCCCAGCTCGGCCCAGACATTGAAACAACAGCCTTCAGCTGGGAGTCACAAACTGTGGAGCCTTCAAGAACTCAACTAATATGGACTTAAATCTGATTACTAGGGATGTGCAGACCAAAGGTTTATGTTCATAAGTCCATAAGTCGAAAGGGGGGGGTCAATTTTGGTCAATATGGACATATGGAGAATTCCATAAGTTGAGTCTATGTCCATACGTGCAAATAAAAATTTAAACCCCTCACCCTCCTTAATCCCCCCCCCAAGACTTACCAAAACTCCCTGGTGGTCCAGTAGGGAGTCAGGACGCCATTTCTGAACTCCTTTGCGAGAAGCACGTGACGTCGGCGTCACGTCGGAGTGACGCGGCGTCACGTGATTCCCCGCGCGTTCGCTCCGGGACCCTTGTTGCACCCAAAAGGAACTTTTGGCCAGCTTGGGGGGGTCAGGAGCTGGAGCGAACACGCGGGGAATCACATGACGCCGCGTCACTCCGACGTGACGCCGACGTCACGTGATTCCCCGTACGTTTGCTCCGGGACCCTCGTTGTACCCAAAAGGAACTTTTGGCCAGCTTGGGGGGGCCTCCTGACCCCGCCAAGGGGTCAGGAGGCCCCGCACGTGACGCCGCGTCACGTGCGGGGAATCACGTGACGCCGCGTCACGTGCTCCTCGCAAAGGAGTTCAGAAATGGCGTCCTGACTCCCTGCTGGACCACCAGGGAGTTTTGGTAAGTCTTGGGGGGGGGGGATTAAGGAGGGTGAGGGGTTTAAATTTTTATTTAGGATCAACAATCGCGATTTCCAACGTATTCAACATAGCTATGTTGAATACGTTGGAAATCCAATCGTTTTCGCCTCATCACTTTTTTAAGTTAAAAAAAAAAAAAAGTTGCGTTTTACATTTAAGTTCAAAACGAATGCACACCCCTACTGATTACTAGCTATTATCATTGCTTGATGAAACAGTTGATGCAGGGAGGAGAAGCCCAAGACCTTGAGTTGTTAGATAGATAGTGTAACTTCAGATAAAAGGTGCGGTACTATACATTCATGCAAGATTCTAAAATCTGTAAAATGAATGTCTATGTTCAATTGAATAATTTCAAACTTTTTTGAGAGAGAATTAATTAGGATCTTTAATGTAACAATACAATAGTAATGTAACAATACAATATGTACTGTACAAGTAACATAGAATTGAATTTAAAGATGAAACTGGTTTAGTGTAGATTTCCTGATATAGGCTGTTAATAATCAAAAATACTGAAGTCAATGCAACTATGAAAATAAGTGATGTCTTATATAATGGTTTGTAGCATGTATCTTTTCCCTAATGGTTGATATGCCTGTCATAACAAGCAGCTTTATATTTACATACTGCATTTCTCTTCCTACTGTGGAGGCTTCTCACATTTTTTTTTAATATGGTTTCAATAGCCAGTTTTGTCTCATTCTTATCCCTACCTACCTCACATGGGGGTCGATGCAAAAAACTCATGCTGAAAGCGGGCATTGTGATTTCAGCACCTGCTTACATAGCACGCTCCCCAGGCACCTCTCCTGGGGGTGCGATGCAATATTTAAATTAGGGCTCGCATTGTCGAGGAGGCGCTAGGGGTAATTGCATGCCCCTAGTGCCTCATTGACATTGCAAGCCGGAAAGAGGTCCGCTATGATGGCTGTCCGCTGGTTAAGGAAACGGATGCTGAATTTATCAGTGTCCCATTTTCTTAACCAGTGCACGTGCAGGGGTTAGTAAAATGGTTGTTGATTCAGCATCCATTCTCCCAACCTGACTACTGGCACCAGAAGGAGTGTATAAAATCAATATTAAAGTGTCAGGCACTTAACATAAATTTATTCACCCCTTCACTTACTGCGGATTGGTCCCTTTACTGTCACATGTCAGTGAAAGGATCAATCACCTTTCAGATGGCTGTCCCTCCAATGGGCAATAAGTGAAGTAGTGAATAAATTAATATTAAGTGCCCAACAGTTTAATATTGATTTTATACACTCCTTCTGGTGCCGTTAGTCAGGTTTGGAGAATGGATGCTGAATTGGAAGGCAAGTCTCAGTGGCCTTCCATCTGGGTGCATAGGTGCTGATGGCATCCATATATCCATGTGGGGGGAGTTGCACATTAATACAATAATGCTCCTAAATTCTACCCATTAATAGTCAACTTCTGTTAGACTGGCCAAATCCACAAAAGACTACATGTATCCTTGCAACTGACCCAATGGAACTCATCTGCTTATACCAAGATCTAGGATTATAACATTTCTTAATTTCTCTTTACATTGAGCTTATCACCTTAGCACAAATATAGTCACATTTTTTAGTACTAGATTTTATAATTATTTACTCTCAGATCTACACATATATGTTACCACTAAGATGTCATGGATACTACTAAAGATACTGATCCCATTTTATGCATGAGTAGATTCCTTTTTGTGAATGAGTGTTTTTATATATTGCATGCATTAAGGAAAATTATCAATCCATGACAGTGGGAATTATAATCCATTCTAAGAAAATGCATAAATATATCCTTTATATGATCTCAAACTGACCTAAAGACAGAAAATTATCTAGGCGTTTTTACGCCTCATGTCACTGATGAAAAAGGGGTGGATTTTCAAAGAGTTACGCGCGTATATTACGGGCGTAATCCCAAAAACCCGCTCCTGTGCACGCCGAGGCCAGGGACTCGCACATGTCCCGGGGCTTTGAAAAAGGGGCAGGGTGTGGCGGGGCATGGGCGGGGCAGTCCTGGGGCAGGGTGGGGCCGGAGCCTCCAGGCAAAGCGTCCATTTGTCACTGTGCCCGGGATCGCAGGCTGGCCCCCCGCTGGCACGCCCAATCTACGCCTGCCTGGAGGCAGGCGCAACTTATAGGACAAAGGTAAGGGGAGGTTTAGGTAGGTCTGGGGGGCGGGTTAGGTAGGGGAAGGGAAGGGAAGGTGGGGGGGCCGGAAGGAAAGTTCTCTCCAAGGCCGCTCAGATTTCGAAGCAGCCTTGGAGGGAACGGAGGAAGTCTGCGCAGCTTGGCATGCGCAGGTTGCACAATTTTGCACCCCCTTGTGCGTGCCAACCCTGGATTTTATAACATGCATGCATGTTATAAAATTGGGCGTAGATTTGTGCGCATTGGGTTGTGTGCACAAATCTACGCCCGCGCATAGTTTTTAAAATCTGGCCCAAAATGCTTAATTTGAGGTGAATTTTCAAATTATGAAGAAATGCCTATCTTTTGCATATAAAACTGTTTATTTTAATCTGTATACCACCAACACAACAGCCCTAAAATCACACATAATATTTGTAAATGCATAAAACACATAACAGATAAGCTATGTAAGGTAAGGTAAGGACTTACTACTATAATGAAGCCAGCTCATTTAGGGAAAAGCTTGACTTTAGTAAGCTCTTGAATGTCTTCATGCATCAGACTAGCCACAATTCTTGGGTCAGTGAGTTCTAGAGAACTGGTGTAGCAATAGAAAATGTGCATTCTCTCTTTTCAGAAAGTTTCTCTTGATGGCTGGAAGGCACAACTAGTTATTTTCTATGGAAAAATGGCTGTTATAACTTTGCCTGGGGCTCAGTGCCCAATGTTTTGAATATTTTTACACATTCTAGGGAAAGGTATTCTGGGGAGAGAGAGCTGGGAAGGCGAATTTTAAAAGCCAGGCACATGCCAAAATCGGGAAATATGTGTTGAGTATCTTGGGACATGGTGTGCAGTATGGATATTAAAAGCTACCCATGTATGCATGTATCTCCTGGTACACACACAAATGAAAAAGTCCAAAAAAGGGCTGGGGCATGGGCATGGTCTGGGAGGGTCATAGGCATATCAGGGAAGACTAAGAGATGTGCACATAAATATGTACACGCACTGGTGTGCTGGGGTCTCCTACCATGTAACTTTACTTCTGCTATGGATGGCATGTAAAACTTAAAACAAAAAATATATACATGTCAGAAGGGTTTTAATAGTTGGGGTTAAGAGGGGAAAAGGAAAGCTAAATAGGGGGTTAGGAAGTCCTCTCCCTTTCCTGGGCAAACTGGGAATGAAGTGGATTAACTGGTAATTGTGACGGCGCTCATTTCTAGAGATTTGCATCGGATGCCCGATCGTTTCAGCTGTCGTTTTCATGTAGCTGCATGAAAAGTTTGTATTCCCGCGGATCGGCATTTTTTTTTTTATATCAAATCATTTTCAGTTTAGCGCGCACTAACGGGAGTTAGCACATTAGTACGTGCCAGCCCCGTTAGTGCGCTAGCTCCCGTTAGTGCGCGCTAAACCAAAAAATTCATGGAAAATGTGATCATTTATCAGTTGTGCCGATACACGATGAATTAATAAATATCGTACAATATTTTAATTTGTCAAAAAAAAACAAAAAACGATTCACATCCCTACTCATTTCTATTAAATTCCTTCCATTTATGCGGTAGGGGTGGCATTTTTGCGCATATGCACACATGTACTTAAAATTGCAAACACATGTGTGCATGTATGGCCTATTTTATATCATGTAAGTCCACAAGCCACCAAGCACGACAGAGCACTCTAAATCAAATGCACACCAGGGGTGAGTGCTAAGTAAAGGTTCCACAGTCCAAAGATTCCAAAACAATTTGTAAATCCAAAAATGATTTTATTACTTCTAGCGGCAACTCCACTGTATAAATCAAAGTCCTATCTTTGACTTTCTGTTTACAGAATATATTTAAAGCCCTGTGTGCGTCCCCCCCGATGCAGCCCTTTGCGAAACACGGGTCCGTGTCGGGGGACCCCTTGGTTTAAAACCACTTTGATTTATACAGTGGAGTTGCCGCTAGAAGTAATAAAATCATTTTTGGATTTACAAATTGTTTTGGAATCTTTGGACTGTGGAACCTTTACTTAGCACTCACCCCTGGTGTGCATGCTGTGCGCTATTTTATATCATTACATGCATATATTATTAAAAAAAAAAAAAAACATGTCCCTGGGTGCAAGCCGGCAAACACATGCACATGTGTGCCTATGCGGCTACTTCAAAGTTACCGTCCCTTTTTTTATTTTAAAAAAGTTCATCTTTACAAATTGCACCCTAGATAAGGCAGGTACAACTTTGTGCAGAAGAGTTTGTGCATGTGGTAGGGAACTTAATTGGGTATTTGGAAAGCAAACTTATGCACATAAGTTGACTTTGAGAGGTAAAATCTGAATGCAGTTATAAAATTATCATTCTTATGTACATACATTTTTTTTTTTTTTGCAGTCAATACAATCTGAGATGTTATTCAACAATTTCTTTAGACTCTTGGAAAGTATTTGGTTTGTTCGTGGAAACACAGTGCACACAGTATATTTTTTTTTATAACATTATTGAAGTGATCAAATCTGTACTTTCTGTCAATAGGGTTTCAATAGGGTTTCAACTCTACTGTGAATTAAACAGCACTGTCAATTTGTTTTCTTGTGAAATGCATTGCTATTTATTTTATTTATTTTTTAATTTTTTATTTATTGCAATTTCACTTTTTCACAATCAAGTACAACCTTGAAAGAGCAGAAACATATGTCATTGTAAATCAAATATGTCATTGTAAATCAAAGTCCTCAATTGGGGATATCCATTACACATGGAAGGCTCTTTATCATATAGGCAATAGGCAAAAGAATTCTGGCTAACCCAAACTTATGGAGTTACAAATTTTTGTTTATAAAGAACATCACAACTTCTAAGGAGTCACAGATATTCTATCAACTATAAATTTAGTGAGTTGAGATGGCAGAACAAATATATATTTTACATCATGATACCTAATAAAACATTTACATGGGAACCTCAGAGTAAATGAGGCTCCCTGAAGTACTTTAGGTCTCATGATTAGAAACTGCTTTCTTCTCTTTTGGGTATCTCTGGTTACATCTGGAAATATCTGAACATTCAACTGCAGAAATGTTTCTGGTTTCTAAAATATAATTTTAGTACCCATTCCTTATCTGTATCAAGTACAAAAGAGACAAAGTAGCGGACTCCAATATTTCTGAGATATTCAGCGATCTTAATAATTGGAAGTCCTGTCCCTCCTTAGAATTTGTCTTCAATGAGGGTACGTAGAATATTCTCAATAAAGGTGGGAGTATTTGCTGGGGAATCTTCAAGATTTTCAAGGCGTACCTATTCTATATCTCCTTTGCAGATATTAATGGCACAGCATTGCTTATTTTAAAGTCTAAAAAGATAACCCTTTTAAGCATAGCTCTTGATACAGCCTCTTGTGCTTTAAAAATCTGAAGGTAAGTATTTTATAAAAAAATGAAATAAAAAATACAGCTATCCAGTCAGTGGCAGCATCTACCTAGGTGGCTTGAAATATCCTTGGAGCCGATGTAATACAGTGAACTGAGCCCAGCGCACTGTATAAACCTGCAGTTGGATGTGGGTTGTAGAGGTGCTAACTATTCCCCTTATGCAATTAGGGGCATATTTTAAAACATACGCGTGGGCGTGCATTTGTGTGCACAACCCGGGGTACACACTAGTGCAAATTGCACACGTTGAGCCCGTGGGGAGCCCCTATGTCTTTCCCCATTCCCTATGAGGCCACTCCGAGGCCCCCCACCTATCCTTCCCTTCCCATCCCTGACCCACTCCCCAGCCCTAAAGAACCCCCCCCCCCCCATACCTTTGTTTTGGAAGTTATGCCTGATCCCCTGGCACAGCAGCAAATGGCCGCTATGCCGGAGTCCTCGGCCATGCCTCCTCGGCCATGCCTCCTGGACCACCCCCAAACCACCCAACCATGCCCCCGGACCGCCCCACCATGCCCCTGGACCGTCTGCCCCACCCCCGTCCTGCCCCTGTCCACCCATTCAGAAAAGCCCCAGGACACATGCATGTCCCGGGGCTTTATGCACGCAGCCGGGCCTTTTGAAAATAGGCCTGGTGCCTGTAACCCCCCTACAATCGTAAATCTTTGAAAATATGCCCCTAAGGGGATTAGCACCTCTATAATGCACGTCCAATGCGGGGTGAAACTAATAGTGCCCATCACATGCAATTGCATGTGAATGAGGCTATTAGCTGTTCACTCCCTATGCAAAAAAAAAAAAAAAAGTGTGTCTAGGACGCACATTTTAGAGATCAGAAATTAACGCCTGCCCGGAGCAGGCGTTAATTACTGAGAGCTACTAAAACTAGTACAAAAAAGGAAAAAAAAACTGCTTTTCTCTACTGCCTCCTACTTAATGTTCTTGGGATATTAAGTGGGAAGAACAACTCTTTAAAAAAATAATAATAAAAAAAATGTTTAATAAAAGCACTGGCAGGGGTTTGGAAAATGGACGCTGTTTAATTCAGCATCCATTCTCCAAAACTGACTACCAGCACCAGAAGGAGTGTATACAATCAATATTAAACTTTTGGGCACTTAATATTAATTTATTCACTCCTTCACATTGCCCATTGGAGGGACAGCCTTCTGAAAGGTGATTGATCCTTTCACTGACATGTGACAGTAAAGGGACCAATCCGCAGTAAGTGAAGGAGTGAATAAATTTATATTAAGTGCCCAACACTTTAATATTGATTCTATACACTCCTTCTGGTGCCGGTAGTCAGGTTGGTAGAATGGATGCTGAATCAGCCACATCAAGAGGAAGTTCATGAGGGGGTTGGAACATGTCTCCCACTGTACTCCATGATGGTATAGGCTGAATGGCAGCATGGCTGGTGCATGTCTGGGTCCCTCTCTTGCTGCAGTACCCCATGATTAGCTCCTGAGGGGCATAGTGACATCACTGGTCAATGCCTACCTTATTGCCAGTCCTAGATTGGCTACCAGATCAAAGTGACGACATCACTGAGAGGGCAGGGCTGACAGGAGATTTAAATCCAACTGGCTCCTCTGCATCTCTCTCTTCACCACCTGCCCTAACACAGTAGAATCCAGTAGAGCGCCATCAGTATCTGGGTTGCTGTCTTCTGATGTCAAAGTACATGACAGCAGATTGGTGCTGATCATCTGGCAGTCTAACATAGACTAGGATGTAAAAGGCCAGGTCATCACTCTTTCTGCCATGTCTAGCCATGATATATGTGAAATACAGACTATTTTGGCATAATTGGCCATTTGCATTTGTGTGCCAGGCAGCTAATTAATTCTGGTGCAACAGGATACATCTCCTCTCACTGGATTTCAATTAAATGTAGTTTTCAAAATGACCCACGAGGCCACCAGTCTGAACAGCAGGCATTACAAAAACACATGTAATGCCTAACATAAAGGAGATAGGCCAGTGGTGCTCTGTGACCTACTCTACTTATATTAGACAAAGAAATCTTCTCATAAATGTTGTGTTTGTATGTGTGTATTTTGCTCATAGGTGTAAATTAGTGGGGATTTAGGGCAAAGTGATAGAAGGGACTAACGGGCGGATTTTAAAAGCCCTGCTCGCGTAAATCCGGGCGGATTTACGCGAGCAGGGCCTTGCGCGCTGGTGTGCCTATTTTCCATAGGCCACCGGCGCGTGCAGAACCCCGGGATGCGCATAGGTCCCGGGGTTTTTGGAAGGGGGTGTGTCGGGGGCGGGGCAGAACGATGTGGCGTTTTGGGGGCGGGGCGCGGTGTTTCTGGGGCGGGACTGGGGGGCATGGCGCTGGCCCGGGGGCGTGGTCCAGGCCGGACCAGCCCCCGGGTTGGAGCACGGCGCGCCAGCAGTCTGCTGGCGCGCCTAGATTTACGTCTGCTTCTCGCAGGCTTAAATCTACGGACAAAGGTAAGGGGAGGGTTTAGATAGGGCCGGGGGGGTGGGTTAGGTAGAGGAAGGGAGGGGAAGGTGAGGGGAGGGCGAAAGAGAGTTCCCTCCGAGGCCGCTCTGATTTCGGAGCGGCCTCGGAGGGAACGGTGACAGGCTGCGCGGCTCGGCGCACGCCGGCTGTCCAAAATCGGCAGCCTTGCACGCGCCGATCCAGGATTTTAGAAGATATGCGCGGCTACGCGAGTATCTTATAAAATCCAGAGTACTTTTGTTTGTGCCTGGTGCATAAACAAAAGTACGCGAACGCACTTTTTTTAAAAATCTACCCCTAAGTGAACAGGAGGACTGGGAGAAAAGGTGGAGGTATCAATGAACTGGTGATTCCAAGTAATTGTGCATATATTAAAATATGCCTGCCTCCATGTTTAATTCTGGGGTTTTATTTGCTCAGTGTTGTAATTATTTTGAGTATAAAATATATACATGCATGTTTATAAAATGGGTGTAGAAGAAATGAGTTTTCTTACATTGGAAATATCTGCACAGACTGAAACATACCTATATACTTTAGGAGTAAAAGCATGCAGTATTTTATATACTGTGCAGTTTCCTTACAGCCCTGCAGGCTGCTCTTGTCCCCACAGAACTCATGTCCCCAACAATGCAACGTGACTTATCCTCAGCATTGCCTGGAAGTGTGCCCTCTTCACAAAGGGGGGGAAGGGATACAGTTACATAAATGTTGAATCCTAGAAAATGCATGTTTAATACCATGACTGAAAGTTGTCCAGAGATTTACTAATGGGGTTTCTAATCAGGTCCTTCTAAGTCAAGGCTTCCCAAACCAGTCCTGGGGACCCCACAGCCAGTCAAGTTTTCAGGATATCCACAATGAATATACATGAATAAATTTGCATATCATGGAGACTGAGTATATGCAAATTTATCTCATGCATATTCACTGGGGATATTCTGAAAACCCGACTGGCTCTGGGGTCCCCAGGACTGGTTTGGGAAGCCATGTTCTGCATCTCTGATGTTCAGTAATTCCAGGTTTACTGGCAGGATAGTCTCTCCTATATATAGAAAGAAGGGATAAATGTGTTCACAGAAGGGAGGAGGAAATTAAGTGAAGTTAGAAGAAGTAACAGGGTTTTGTATCTTCTGTTTTCTTTTAATTGACTTTCTTAGATACTTTTGAATGAAATGAAGCACTGATATTTCTTTGTGATTTTAATTTCATTTAAAAATGAATGCATATCCCTAATTAGGATATTTTTTCCTATGTACATCACTTTGCACTTGTTCACACTAAATTTCAATCTGCTATTTAGATACCCAGTCCCTCAGCCTTGCAGTTCCTCACAATCAGCCCATATTTTAAAAACTTTAAATACTTTCCTATCATTTCTAAAGGTATTCATGTCACTTAGTTCTTCTTTTTCCAGATCATTTATGAATATGTTAAATTGCACCAGACCCAGTATAGATCCTTGGTGTACACCATTATTTACCTTTCTCCATTAGGAAAACATAATTTATTCCTACTCTCCATTTTCTGGCATTTAAACAGTTACTGATTCACAATAGGACATTGCCTCCTATCCCAAGGTTTTTTTTTTAAATTTACTGAGGAGTGTCTCATGGAGAACTTTGTAAAATGACTTCTGAAAATCCAGATACACAATACTGGCACCCTCCTACCTCTCTGTTCTTGGAAAATATGTCTGAGAGGTAGAACTTGGGGGGGATAGAAGAGCTACTTCATTTTGAGAGGACTGCCCAGGGAGCTGTGTCAGTCAGAGATGGCAAAAGGATCAAGGTCCCAACTAGGCTACCACACAAAAGTTTAATTACATCTCACAGAGATGTAGTTGAGTTTTTTCATTATCGACATGTTAATGCAAAATGTATTACTATACACCATTTGTGCTGGCACAGATACATTATTCATGAATTCTAAGCACACATTTGCTTCCTCCTGACTCAATCCTCTTGGAAAAAATGGCAGAAAAGGTAGACTTTGGTTTGGTTGGGGGCTGCTCAGGTGGCTTTTCAAGGGGTAGCAGAGAATTGAGGCTCCCGCTAAGCCAATGTAGAATCTTAACTACACCTCCCAGAGGCATAGTTGAAAATTTGCACTAACAGCCTGCGTTTACAGCATGCATTAATATCACATCATGTTATTATATAATAATTGTGCTAGCCTATATTAATTATTCATGAGCTGCTTAGCATGCATTTACATTCTAATCAGCTAATTTCTTTATTGTTTTCATTAAGCCACATTAAAGCCGTGTCAGTATTAATGCAGTGTAACATGTTACTTTGCACAGATCAGCACTAAGACCTTCGTTAGATATAACGGAGGTAATATTCAATAAAGCAGTCAGTGGACAAGATGTCTGGGTAAAGTTAGCTGGATAACGTGTTCCAGACATTCAGCGGGTTAACAATTCTGCTGAATATCTCAGATTAAAGTTAGCCATATCATTTAGAACCTAACTGGCCAGCTTTTGAATATGTCCAGTTAAATGTAAAGTTATCCGGCCTAGTATGACTGGATAACTTGTCATTTAACTGGATATCTTCAAAAGGTATTCATTAAGTGGCATTCTTTTTTAAAAAAAAAAAGTTTAAAAAGCTTGCTGGCTCAACCCCCACCCAACCCCTCTGAAATGAAACAGAAAAAAAATATTTTTGGTGCCAATCCTCCACCTACTGCCCCCACCCTCCCCTGTAAATAGAAGAAAAATGGCTTCTTTACCCCCCCCCCCCCCCAATCCTTCTCTCACACTCAGTACCTGATTGTAACCCTGTTTTCTGCCCCAGGATCCCAGTATGCTGCAATCCCAGGCATGTCCAGCAGTGCTGGAAGTGTAAGCTGTCATTGTAACTATCCAGCCAGACACTGGGAGGATTAAATTAGCCAGCTAATTTAGACAATTGTTTTACCTTAGTAGCTAAGAGGGTCATTCATCAAAATGCATTAAGGTGTTAATGCGGGCATTAGGATCCTAATGCCCATGATTACACTGTAACTCATGCAATAAACACTGCATTACAAAATGCTTATGCAAATTTTATTCAAATTTGGGTGGAGTAAATGGAAGTGAGGGCTGCTTAATGTTGTGTGTGATAATGTAATACACACTATTGTGGGATTTAATGCTGGAAATAACTAAACCCTTTTTATGGGTGTTATGCCTGTGGTAGCTGTGCCTTACTGCTGAAATGGGATTTATTGTAAATGTTGATTTGAGGGGAGAGAGGGAAGAGGGAAGGAGAGAGCGAGCCTCTGAACAGGCCCAGTGATTTTTGAACTATTTGTGCCACTGTAAGAGGGGGCACTTGTAACTCGGGGTGAGGTTTGTGAGGTGAGTTAAGTTTTAGGGGGCAGTTTAACAAGCACAGTCATACGTATGAACAGAACAATTACCATCAGTGAAGATTTAACGTGATTTGGAGGAATGAAAGGTGAAAGAAGAGTAGATTTGTTCCATGTACTCTCTACCTTGATTGATTGCAGCTAGGAAGATATTTGCTCTGGAAACAAGTTGTCGGCAAAACTGTTGAGACCAGCTGCTGGAAGCTACAGGGATCATAGCATACTGTGATCCCAGAGTTGCAAACAAAAGCAGGATTAGGTACTGAGTGAGTGAGTGAGTGAGTGGGTGGGTGGGTGGTATGGGGAGTGAGGGTTAGGAGGCCATATATTTATCAATTTACCGTATACAATATTTTTAGGATGAGTATATATATAGGATAAGCATGTATGTGAGGTTCATGACAGGGCTAGTTGAGTGATATTGTTTATATGATGTGTACATTGTTTTATGTATTTTACTTAGAAGATAAACATATTGTAAAGTTTATATAATTAAGTTTATATGAATAAAAGTTGTTGAAAAATTACATAAACATTGTGTTCATTATCTGGCCACACAGTGCCAGATAGATTTAGACCTGCAGGATAACTCCTCTCATAAACTTCAGCCCTAAGGCCACTACATTATCTGGCTAAATTTTAGACAGATAAGTGGAGGAAGTATTGAAAAGTTGGCATCTAGCCAAATACCTTCTGAGTTATCTGGCTCAATGCTTTTGAATGCCAGCTTCAACAATATTTAGAATATAGGGCTCTTAGAACGAAATGGAAAATGAAAGAATAGCAATAAGATATTTCCAATCAAAACAAGAGATAAAATAAAAAAGTTTAGTAGATTGTGATATTCTTGGTTGAGTGTAAAAATAAAACATTAAAGACATGATTAAATAGCCAAGAAAAAGAAAGGATGTTGGATGAACCGTGGAGAAAGGGATGTTTAGTATGAACCTTTTAAATAAATGCTGCCTGCCTGTTTCAGAATAAGAAGAAAAAGGGAAAGCATGCACAAGCAGCTTGGAGGAAAGTGCCGTATCTGTAATTGTAGGAAATGAAGGATATTTTCTTTGTACATCACTTTAAGAAAAAAAGGCAATGTATGTGTTTTTCAAGATAGACATTTTTAGAGATACTCTTTTACACATTACAAATCAGAGCATACAGAAAGAGAAATCCTGTTTTTTTTAATATCTACGCTATATATGTAGCTTAGATTAGGTAATCCTTTGAATCATGATGAGAACCTCCTAAGCAGCATGGAATGAATCAGGTAGTTTCTTATATATGGGAACTATAATATTTAAAGAACTTATCAAAAGCTTAAAAAATGACCTATTCTAGTGGTATCCATACCAACCAAGGCATTTTATAGTCTTTTACCCTACAAATTAAACATCACTTGTATGGAAAGGTTTCCTTTTAAAATATATGGTAAATTTTACTGTGAAACTGTAATTTTCCTTGAAAACGAGTGCCATCAAGAATTGAATCAAATAAAGAAATGTGCTTTTGATAGACTGGCAAACAGTATATTCACTTGTAAGACAACTGTACATTATGTCCACTTAACTGTAAAATCTCATGAGACTTCACTACTAAATTCTGTTATGAACTGGAAAAATCATGATTGCTAAGCTTACAGACAAAAGTGTATCTTCAATAGCACTAAGAAGAAAAACAGCCCTAGTTTGATAGATTTTACAGCTCTCTGCTGGGACAGGATTCAATTTATGTGTCACTCAGTGCACATAAATAGAAAGTATGACCATGTTTAATATCTCAACTCCTGAAACAAAGCAGGTTAGTCACAAAGCTGAACAATACCTAAACCACTCTGTGATTCACACAGCTCTCAAGTATTCTTAATAGAATCATAAATTGCCATCCTTGGCCTAAGAAACACAAATATTATGTAGTTGTTTGTGAAATATTGAGCTTCCATCAAGAAGAAATACAAAAACATGGTCTGCGTCTTCTCTTGATATCTTATCATTCATCATTCAAAAGCATCCTTCCCACATCTCCTACTCTGTCCACTGATTCTCTGTCTCCACGCCTGGACCCTCTTGTTCTTCATTCTCTGTATGGAGCACTAGCAGTGAGAGCAAGTACTTTTTCTTTTTTTTAAATTAGTAGCACAAATAAATTAATTTTTATTTTATTTTTCAATTAATTTTAGGATTTAAGACAGTATAACTACAATATGTCAAATATCAAAATTCAGATTTCAAATATAACAAAATTTCCATCAAACAAGACATTTACAATACCAATTACGTTCCAGTAACAGGTCAGTACAAGAAAAGATCTTCAATTTTGTGCACATAAATCATATTTTTTGCATAGAAAATGTAACTTTAGTGCACAAAACATGTTTTCTGTATATAAAGCCAGAGTATCTTAAGGGCAAAAGATTGTGCTCCTAACTCAGGCTATGTGCAATAGGGCCGGATTTTAAAAAGGTTACGCGCGTAAATCCGAAGGCAAGCGCAAAAGGTAAAATAAAAATGTGTGGGGGGGTTAGAGTACGTGTAGGGGGAGGAAATGTTAGGGGAAGGGGTGGGAAGGTCAGGTTCAGGGGGGAGAGAATGGGGGAAGGCAGCGCAGCTCACCGCACGCAAGTTATAAAATTGGATGTACATGTGCACCGCCGGGTAGCGTGCGCACCTTTTTAAAATCTACCCCTTAAGTTTTTAGGGGCACAACCTTTATATACATAAGTCATGTTCTAAGCACAATAATGTATATAAACTCTATTTTATACACAGAAAATGTTTTGTTTTCTAAGCAGGAAACATTTTTTCTATACATATAAACCATATTGTGATGGGCAAAATCTAGAACTTTTAAATAAATACATAATCAGTTAATACAGAAACATGATATGTGAAGAAATTATGTTTTACACGTATAAATCACCAAGTACAGGTGTCCCCCCCGTCCCCCCCACCACCAACTGCAGGTGCATCCCATTATATTTACACTGTTCCCAGGAACTTTACTGCATCTCTGACCAGGAGTATTTTGAACGTTAACAAAAGGTAGAGTTGGCCTACATATCTGCATTGGGGGCTAATAGCAATTCTGTTCATTAGCATCAGTTCTCCATTTGAAGCTGCTAATAAACTTTTTTTATTTACATACAACTTCTTGCTGCATTGAGTGTAAAGTATGAACACAAAAGGATATATGGACAACTGCTTTACAGACCTTGTTTGTATCTGAGGCAAGGAA
Organism: Rhinatrema bivittatum; assembly: GCF_901001135.1. NCBI lineage: Eukaryota > Metazoa > Chordata > Amphibia > Gymnophiona > Rhinatrematidae > Rhinatrema > Rhinatrema bivittatum. The sequence goes on along the minus strand of NC_042615.1, from coordinate 105,118,082 downwards.
GGGTGAAATTACTTGCCTATAGTAACAAAGAATGTTGGCAGAACTTGAACCCTGGCTTCCCTGGTTCTCAGCCTGCCCTCTAACTACAAAGTTACTTCTCCACTACCTCCTTTTGACATGGCTGGGACAGAAGGCATATACTCTCCCTCCTGTTTCTGGCCTTTCCACTGAAAACTGTGATTGTGGCATCGACATTTCAATACTTAAAAAGGCACAGTTATGCATTTGGGGGTTCAGAAATCTGAGGGAGTGGTATATGATGGTAGTGAGACACTGATGCTTACAAAGCAGGAAGGAGACCTACAGACATTACAAAGTAGCAAAATAGTGTGACAAGACAGTGGTCAGAGCTAGAGGGTTGAAAGGGTGCACAGGGAGATGCATAATTGGTAGGGATGTGCATTTGTTTAAAACAAATGAGGTTTTTTTGGAATGATAAAGCTAATTTTGGGCTTTTTTCATATGGAATGACCAAATCAGCAGTGCTTCTGAAAAGAACAAACATTTGTATTTGCATTTGTTTTTGGAAGTTTGTGCATACCATGCAGTACATAGTTGTACATACATTGGAAGTTGTGCACACAAATTATTAATTTGTAAAGATGTGAATAGTGTGCCCGATCATCTTAACGATCGGGTTCGGCTGGAGGGAGAAAAAAATCTGATCACTGGAGATGTGAATCGGAATCGGTTCCAATTCACATCATAAATTTTATTTTAGTGAGGCCCGACCCTTTAAAATTGACCCCTTACCTTCCCCCACCCCCCGAACCCCCCCAAAACTTTTTACGAGTACCTGGTGGTCCAGTGGGGGCGCGGGGACCGATGGCTCGATTAAAAAAAAACCCACCCGACCCTTTAAAGCTGACCCCTTAACTTCTCCCACCCTCCCAATCCCCCCAAAACATTTTTAAATTACCTGGTGCTCTAGTGGTGGTCCCAGGAGCAATCTCCCGTTCTCGGGCCGTCGGCTGTCACTCATAAAGATGGCGCCAATGGCCCTTTGCCCTTACCATGTGACAGGGTATCCATGCCATTGGCTGGCCCCTGTCACATGGTAGGAGCACTGGATGGCCGGCGCCATCTTTAAAGATGGCGCCGGCCAGCCATTGACTCTGATTTAGTCCTTTTTATTGTCAATTTCTTTTCTTGACTTGCATTCTGATAACAATTCTCTGTATGAAACCCATGCAGTGTGAACCTTTATTGTTCTTTCCTTTTTTTTATTTGTGTATTTACTAATCACATGCATGGCCATTAGCTGGCAATGGGGTTTTTATCCTTGGTTGCATGCTTTTATAAATTGACAGTCGACCGCTGTAAGGCTGATTATAACCTAGTAAGTGATGGGTCCATTTATTTTTTGCTTGGGTTGTTTTCCACTGTAGGTGTGTGGAAAATTAACTTGATGTGCCTTATACAAAACCAAATTCAATGAACAATTGCCTGCCCTAGAAAAAGAAAAGCTCTTCTTACAAAGTTTACTACCTTGTGCTCGCTCTGCTTCCTGCTTCTTGAGCCCTTTCTCTGTCTTGCTCTCCATGAGCTTGTTTCCTTCACCTGCTCCCTAGATCTGAGCCTAGCATCTGTCTGCTTGATTTATGCCTGAGTTTCTATGCTCCTTGTATGGATAGCATTACTGACCCTGTTACAGTAGCCAATAATCCCCCGCTACACACTTTGATTCACACCCTGCTAACCACCAAAAGTCCTGAGAAAGATACAGATGTCTCTGCGGGTCTCCTGACCCTACGTACTGTTTCTGGACATTTCCATTTCTATGGTGCCGTCTTCTCTCATTCTCCCTGATTAAAGTCTGGTTTAGCCTCAGCTATTGGTTGTTTTGTTTTCCTTGCAGTCTATTTTTTCCTGGGGTGGATGTGGATCTGATCTGCCCCAGCTCTTACTGGTCTGATCCTTATTCCCAAGGATATCTCCTGCCTTGCTTTCAGAATGTTCCTGGGTATTCTGCCCCCCAGGGACTGAATTCCTGCACCTGGGAGGGTGTTTCCTCAGTTAAGCCCTATGAAGATTTTAAGGTCTCCTCCTTTTGGATAACCCTCATAATTTGTTCCACAGGAAAGAATGGTTCTATATGGTAAAGGGTGCGCACTCCTGTTGGCCAAGTCATTTCTCCAGGATAGACCCTAGTAATTGAAATACATTTTACAGAGCCATGCCAGTTATTAGGGATGTGAATCGTTTTTTGACGATTTAAAATATTGTCTGATATTTTTTAAATCATCATTAATAGTTAAAGAGTGCGATACAATAGACATTCCACCGATTTATCGTGAAAAAATTGTTAATCGGGTTAGTGCACAATAACGGGAGTTAGGACACAACCTAAAAACCCACCCCGACCCTTTAAAACTGCTCCATTAGCCTCCACCACCCTCCCAACCCCCCAAAAAATGTTTTAAAATTACCTGGTGGTCCAGCGGGGGTCCCGGGAGCGTTCTCTCGCACTCGGACTGTCGGCCGATAAACAAAAAACCCACCCAACCCTATAAAACCGCTCCCTTAGCCTCCACCACCCTCCCGACCCCCCCCCAAAAAAAAACATTTTAAAATTACCTGGTGGACCAGTGGGCCCCAGGAGCGATCTCCCACTCTCGGGCCGTCGGCTGCCACTAATAAAAATGGCGCCAATGACCCTTTGCCCTTACCATGTGACAGGGTAACCGTGCCATTGGCCGGCCCCTGTCACATGGTATGAGCACTGGATGGCCGGCTACCCGGCCGTCCGCCGTCCAGTGCTCCTACCAGTGGAGTGCCTCAGGGATCTGTACTTGGATCGGTGCTTTTCAATATATATATATAAATGATCTGGAAAGGAATACGACGAGTGAGGTTATCAAATTTGCATAGATGACACAAAATTATTCAGAGTAGTTAAATCACAAGCAGACTGTGATACATTATAGGAGGACCTTGCAAGACTGGAACATTGGGCATCCAAATGGCAGATGAAATTTAATATGGACAAGTGCAAGGTGTTGCATATAGGGAAAAATAACCCTTGCTGTAGTTACACGATGTTAGGTTCCATATTAGGAGCTACCACCCAGGAAAAAGATCTAGGCATCATAGTGGATAATACTTTAAAATACTTTAAAATTGTTGGCTTGGTGCAGCAGTCAAAAAAGCAAAAAGAATGTTAGGAATTATTAGGAAGGGAATGGTTAATAGAACAGAAAATGTCATAATGCCTCTATATTGCTCCATGGTGAGACCGCACCTTGAATACTGTGTACAATTCTGGTCACCACATATCAAAAAAGATATAGTTGCGATGGAGAAGGTACAGAGAAGGGCAACCAAAATGTTAAACGGGATGGAACAGCTCCCCTATGAGTAAAGGCTGAAGAGGTTAGGGTTGTTCAGCTTGGAGAAGAGGCGGCTGAGGGGGGATATGATTTAGGTCTTTAAGATCATGAGAGGTCTTGAACGAGTAGATGTGACTCGGTTATTTACACTTTCAAATAATAGAAGGATTAGGGGGCATTTCATGAAGTTAGCAAGTAGCACATTTAAGACTAATCGGAGAAAATTCCTTTTCACTCAACGCACAATAAAGCTCTGGAGTTTGTTGCCAGAGGATGTAGTTAGTGCAGTTAGTGTAGCTGGGTTCAAAAAAGATTTGGATAAGTTCTTGGAGGAGAAGTCCATTAACGGCTATTAATCAAGTTTATTTAGGGAATAGCCACTGCTATTTATTGCATCAGTAGCATGGGATCTTCTTAATGTTTGGGTAATTGCCAGGTTCTTGTGGCCTGGTTTAACCTCTGATGGAAACAGGATGCTGGGCTTGATGGTCCTTGGTCTGACCCAGCATGACAAGTTCTTATGTTCTTATGTTCTTTACTCTCTCAGACAATAAAAGGACTAGGGGGCACTCCATGAAGTTAGCAAGTACCTCATTTAAAACAAATTGATGAAAATTATTTTTCACTCAGCGCATGGTTAAGCTCTGGAATTCACTGCCAGACGATGTGGTTAAAGCAGTTAGTGTAACTGGGTATAAGAAAGATTTGGATAAATTCCTAGAAGAAAAATCCATAAACTGCTATTAATTAATAAGCAATAGTAGCTTGAGGTCTATTTAATGGTTGGGAATTTGCCAGGTACTTGTGACTTGGATTGGCCACTGTTGGAAACAGGATACTGGGCTTGATGGACCCTTTGTCCGATCTGGTATGGCATATCTTATTTTCTTTTGTTATGTTCTAGACAATTTATATGACTAAAGTTAGCCTGATAACTTATCCCATATATTCAGCCAGATAAATATCTCACTGAATATATCAGCCTAAATTTATCTGGCTATGAATCCTATCCAGAATAAAAAGATTTCACCGTTCCCAACAAAATAGACCACCTTGCGTCTACTATCTGTTCCTCATACTGAGGATTCATATTTTGTTTTCCACCTCCTCACACTGAGGAACCATATTTTGTTATCCTCTCCCCTCCTCAATCCGAGGATCCACGTTAATGTTAATTGCTACTGTTACTTCTCTCTCTATTCTATCTTTATTACCCCCTCCCAGTTCTGACTCCCCTGTTAAAATGTAATTTCCAAACTTAACCAGTTTTTGATGTAAACCGGCATGATGTCCACAACTGATGCCAGTATATAAATGTTTTAAATAAATAAATAAATAAATATCCGGATAACTAAAAATTGTAACTAGTGATATTTGAATATGGCTGGTAAGATTTTGAAGTTATATCCTTTTGTGGCCAGATGGCTAGCTACTTATCTGGATATCTTCAAAGATATCCGGTTAAGTAAAGATTGGTAAGAGGAAAAAAAAATCCTGTTACCAATTAAAAGAAATTCTAAATCTTCAGATTCAGCACTGGAAGCCTTAAGTTACATACTACTTACACTTCCAGTGCTGAATCTGAAGAAACATTGCTGATGTGCCATGAGCTGGTAAGGAAATACCTCACTTCTGGCACAGATGGCGGAGGATTGAGGATGGGTCTGGGGGGAGGGCGTCCGGGATGGGTGGGAATGTGTACTGGCTAGATCAAAAACATTGGTAGGCATGTCCATATATCTTTGAAGATATCTGGTTAAGTAGCTAGATATCCAGCCACACAAAGGAACATGACTTTAGACCTGCGAGAAGGAGATCTGAAGCTTTCCAGCTAATCTAGGTAGATATACCTGATATTGAGCTACTTTAGCCAGATAGCTCAGCTCCTCCCTAGAATGTCCTCAGAACTCGTAATTTTTATTCAGCTAAATTATGGCTTTTCAATATTGACTGCATAGCTTTTTAGTAAGGTGTATCTGCTTATACCTGATTTTATGCTATTTCATTCATCTTTATTTTTTGAGGCTAGTTTAGATGTGTCTAGTTCAGATTATTTGAATATTTTATTATATATGAATTTATGGTACAGCAGTTATCATGCTATTGTTATTATCTACTGGGAGCTGTTTGTTCATTTCAATAGGATAAATGTGAAAAGAAAAAAGAAAGAAAGGAAAAAGAAAAAATTCTTAATTGATTTGGAGAAATTTCTTTTGAGTTAGTAAACTATAGTGATTTACATTTTTTTATTTACTTTAGTTGCTTTTGTATAATGTTTTGTATTGTAGTATTATAGAAAAAGTAAAAAATGAAAACAAATTGTAATGACCAGTATAACTAATTTAAGAACATCAAATGTAATAGATATATTACATAAATTGAGATACTGAAGACCCAGTTACAAACTCTACTTTATTTACCTATGAGAATTCCAATTATAATTCTTTTATTAATGATTATCCAAACTCGTATAACTATTTTATCTTCAGTATCTCAGAACAATAAAATCAATCTTAAATATAATGTACTTTTTTTCCTGAGGCATGCAAAGTTACGAAGTTACAAAGCACAGTATGGTGCATTATACTAAGCTACTAAGAATTGGCTTTCCCATATTACCTAAAAAGGTCAAGTGAACTAAATGGAAGACACTTGTATCAGAAGTTTTGTCTATAATAAATTATATTAGGTACAAAAGAAAGGGAATTGAAAATAAACAGAATAATTACAGTGTTTTGGATCCAAAAGATAATTTAAATGAAATAGGTCAATGGTTTCCAATTATTACATAAAAAAAATCTAAGGTAACATCAAGGAATTTATAGAAATAAAGCATTCCATCTTGGCTGAGTCTTGCTTTGCATTTATATAATTTCTGTTATACCAATTCATGATACAAATGGAAAAATAATGGGACTGATGTAATAAGGTGCGCTGAATAGGGATGTGCAGAGGGATGCCATACATTGCATTTGGGATTCAGATTCGTTGGGGGGCAGATTTGCTGCATTCGGCTGTATGCACCCCGATACGTTAATACGTCAATTTCTATTCGTTTCCCCACTAAAATTAAATTAACTACAACCCCACACCCTCCTGACCCACCCAAGACTTACAAAAACTCCCTGGTGGTCCAGCCCCCCCGCTGGACCACAAGGGGTCTGAAAGCCATCCCCTGCACTCACACCCTGGGCTGCTGGTTTCAAAATGGTGCAGATAGCCTTTAACCTACCATGTCACGGGGGCTGCCGTGCCATTGGTCAGCCCCGTCACATGGCCATCAGCACCATCTTGTGCTCCTACCATGTGACAGGGGCTGACCAATGGCACCAGTAGCCCCTGTGACATAGTAAGGGCAAAGGCTATCGGTGCCATTTTGATTACTGCAGCCGACGGCCCAAGTGCAGGAGATCACTCCCAGAACCCCGCTGGACCACCAGGGAATTTTGGCAAGTCTTGGGGGATCCTGCTGACCCCCACAAGGCTTGCCAAAAGTTCAGCGGGGGTTCAGGAGTGACCTCCTGCACTCGGGCCATCACCTGCCATTATTCAAAATGGCACCAATCGCCTTTGCCATAGGGCCGTCCATCGGCCCCTGTGACAAAGTGAGGGCAAAGGCTTTTGGCGCCATTTTGAATACTGGCAATCGATAGCCTTTGCCCTCACTATGTCACAGGGGCCAATGGTCGGCCCTGTGATAAGGTGTGGGCAAAGGTTATCGGCGCCATTTTGAATAATGGCAGGCGACGGCCCGGGTGCAGGAGGTCACTCCTGGACCCCCGCTGGACTTTTGGCAAGTCTTGTGGGGGTCAGCAGGGTTCCCCAAGACTTGCCAAAAGTCCCTGGTGGTCCAGCGGGGGTCCAGGAGCGATCTCCTGCACTCGGGCCTTCGGCCTCCATGTTTACTAATGAGGATGTTGGGGAGATACCAGTTCTGAAGATGATTTTCAGGGGTGATGAGTCAGACGAACTCAACAAAATCACTGTGAACCTGGAAGATGTAGTAGGCCAGATTGAAAAACTAAAGAGTAGCAAATCACCTGCACCAGATGGTATGCATCCTAGGGTTCTGAAGGAACTAAAAAATGAAATTTCTGATCTATTAGTTAAAATGTGTAACCTATCATTAAAATCATCCATTCTACCTGAAGACTAGAGGGGGCCAATGTAACCCCAATATTTAAAAAAGGCTCCAGGGGTGATCCGGGTAACTATAGTCCAGTGAGCCTGACTTCAGTGCCAGGAAAAATAGTGGAAACTATTCTCAAGATCAAAATCGTAGAGCATATAAAAAGACATGATTTAATGGGACACAGTCAACATGGATTTACCCAAGGGAAGTCTTGCCTAACAAATCTGATTCATTTATTTGAAGGGGTTAATTAAACATGTGGATAAAGGTGAACCGGTAGATGTAGTGTATTTGGATTTTCAGAAGGCGTTTGACAAAGTCTCTCATGAGAGGCTTCTACGAAAACTAAAAAGTCATGGGATAGGAGGCGATGTCCTTTCATGGATTACAAACTGGTTAAAAGACAGGAAACAGAGAGTAGGATTAAATGGTCAATTTTCTCAGTGGAAAAGTGTAAATAGTGGAGTGCCTCAGGGATCTGTACTTGGACCGGTGCTTTTCAATATATATAAATGATCTGGAAAGGAATACGACGAGTGAGGTTATCAAATTTGTGGATGATACAAAATTATTCAGAGTAGTTAAATCACAAGCAGACTGTGATACATTACAGGAGGACCTTGCAAGCCTGGAAGATTGGGCATCCAAATGGCAGATGAAATTTAATGTGGACAAGTGCAAGGTGTTGCATATAGGGAAAAATAACCCTTGTTGTAGTTACACGATGTTAGGTTCCATATTAGGAGCTACCACCCAGGAAAAAGATCTAGGCATCATAGTGGATAATACTTTAAATTTGTTGGCTCAGTGTGCTGCAGCAGTCAAAAAAGCAATAGAATGTTAGGAATTATTAGGAAGGGATTGGTTAATGGAATGGAAAATGTCATAATGCCTCTATATCGCTCCATGGTGAGACCGCACCTTGAATACTGTGTACAATTCTGGTAGCCGCATCTCAAAAAAGATATAGTTGTGATGGACAAGGTACAGAGAAGGGCAACCAAAATGATAAAGGGGATGTAACAGCTCCCCTATGAGGAAAGGCTGAAGTGGTTAGGGCTGTTCAGCTTGGAGAAGAGACGGCTAAGGGGGGATATGATAGAGGTCTTTAAGATCATGAGAGGTCTTGAAGAGTAGATGTGACTCGGTTATTTACATTTCGAATAATAGAAGGACTAGGGGGCATTCCATGAAGTTAGCAAGTAGCACATTTTAAGACTAATCGGAGAAAATTATTTTTCACTCAACGCACAATAAAGCGCTGGAATCTGTTGCCAGAGGATGTGGTTAGTGCAGTTAATGTATCTGGGTTCAAAAAAGGTTTGGATAAGTTCTTGGAGGAGAAGTCCATTAATGGCTATTAATCAATTATACTTAGGGAATAGCCACTGCTATTAATTGCATCAGTAGCATGGGTTCTTCTTAGTGTTTGTGTAATTGCCAGGTTCTTGTGGCCTGGTTTTGGCCTCTGTTGGAAACAGGATGCTGGGCTTGATGGACCCTTGGTCTGACCCAGGATGGCAATTTCTATGTTCTTATGTAATCAAAATGGTGCTGATAGCCTTTGCCCTTACTTTGTCACAGGGGCTACTGGTGCCATTGGTCAGCCCCTGTCACATGGTAAGAGCACAAGATGTCACCGATGGCCATGTGACAGGGGCTGACCAATGGCACCGGTAGCCCCTGTGACATGGTAGGTCAAAGGCTATCGGCGCCATTTTGAAACTGGCAGCCCAGGGTGTGAGTGCAGGAGATGGCTCCCGGACGCCCCGCTGGACCACCAGGGAGTTTGGTAAGTCTTGGGGGGGTCAGGAGGGTGGGGGATTGTTTAAATTGGCTTCTTTAGGCGGTCGAATAATTCAGCGAAGATTTGTGTATTCGTGGGAAATCGCGATACGTTTCACTTCCCCATGAATACAATGAATATGGCCACATCTGTTGCGGATTGCCAATACGTAGGGCCGAATGCACACCCCTAGCGCTGAAGCTGCCATGGGTTTGTGTGCACCTGTATGCATGTTTGTACGTGCGTTTTCCTGCACAAAGCCCTTTATGGGGAAGTAATAAGGGTTTTGTGCATGGGAAAAAAGTGCATATTAGGATGCTTACAGACCGTGGTTTTTCCTGCACAAATGCATACTAATGGCATGTAAAGGAGGCAATTAGCTAATCATAGGCAATGCACGGAGCCACACTAATGCTAGTGCAGGTTTTTATGTGGGTTTTTTACAGCCAAAGTCAGGGCACGAATCAAGTGTCAGCACCGACTCAGGGGGCCTACATCTGTGTCCGGGCATCCTGAAATCCACCTTGCTGAGTGCCTATCTCTGTGTCTGAGTGGCCAGCATTGCTAGACACTTTTCATGGCATCGGAATGGCCAACTTAAGGGGTTATTTTCCAAGCTGTGTTATGGGCTTTTCGCATGTGTTAAGGCATTTTTTCGCATGCGAAAAGCACCGTAACGCATGATGTGATGCTAATTTAGAAAAGGGGGTGGAATTTCTGCCCAAGTGGGCTTTTGCATGTTGCAAAGCTATATCGCAAAGTTTTAACATGCTAATAACTACACATTTTTCATTTGCATTAAGCTGTGTGATATGGTTTTATCACACTTTGCAATGTTTTCATACATAACATTGTTAGTCTTTTAAGGAGAGAGAGAGTGAGAGTGAGTGAGAGAGTGAGAGATGGAGAGAGAGAGTAGCTATAAGGCACTTCTAGTTAGGTATTTAACTATTTATACCTCTATACGAGGCCCACCTAGTTACTTGAGGTGAGGTTTAGGTATTAGTGTAGGGGTTAGGGGCCACTTTGACATTCAGAGTGAGATGTTTGAACAGAACAGTGCATTCTTGTGAAGATTTGATGTCCTTTGGAATGAGGAAACTGGCCCAAAGATTAAATTTGTACAATGTTCTCTCAACCTAGCTTGATGTTACCCAGGTAGAGAGTCCATATTCATTCCTGGCTGAGTTCATATTCACTCCTGACTGAGTCCATAATCACTCCTGGCTGAGCATCCAGATTGGTGCCCAACTGAGCACCTATCTCGCTGCTATGCCAGTGTGAATAAGCATATATGAAAATACTTGACATATTTTCTGCATCACAGTTATTAAAAATACTTTCCAGGGTCATACTTTCACTTAATAAGGAGACCCATTCTCTCACGCACTTTTATACGTGGATTTTGAGCTCGGATTCAGCTACTTATTACATAGGCCCTTACCGCGCTTAGTTGTGCACATTTCTCCATATGTGCGCAGATTCCTGTGTGCAAATTATTTGCATAATTTATTTTTTACATTCCACAGAAGCACCAGCTTTAGCCGTGTACGTGATCAAAATCCACGCTAATAATTACTAATTAGCGCCTGATATGGCACAGGTCTTATTTATTTATTTATTTATTTATTTAGGTCTCTTATATACCGATATTCTTGTAACAAGTTACAAATCACGGTTTACATTATAACAAAAAGCCTGTGCAAGAGAATGCATTACATTAAAACAAGGATGAGCTAACTTGGAACAAGTAACATGGTTTAAACATGGGGGATTAACATGTTTATTACATCGCCTCCAATGTACGGCACAATAAACATTCCAAAAATACTGTTATAATTTCATTGAAATAATATATTCTGTCTGGGTCAGAACACAATAAAACCATGATCAGTTACAAATGGTTTTCAGACATATTTTTATAGAATGTATTTTGAATAATGAACATTACTAGAAATAACTGGTCATCATTTTTAAACCATCAGCACTTTGCTATTTATTTTTCTTAAATGTTTGCAATACTCGCATAAAACAGCTGTTTTTGTTATGGGTCAGTAAACTAGCAATGAGACTTGCTGATGATTTAACATAATACTGAAATGTAGTACATTGCATTCTGCAAAACTATTTGTATAAAATATCTTGTCAGCTTAAATGCAGAAGTAGAAAAGATAATCTTGCAGCCATGTCTAATACCAGTTATTTTATTCAAAGTTCAGCCACACACTTTGATCACAATAGGACACAGTTGGTAGTGATTAATGAAAATTAATTTCACTTTATGTAATATTCTCCCTTAAAATTAAATAACAGTTCTTTACCTATCCATTTTTCTATTCATTTAAAAACAAAACAATTCCCATTAATTATATGAATAATATTCATAATTTACAAATTTGTTGACCTTATAATATTTGTCATTTTGTGAAAAGAATTGAAAATCAAAATGAACTACTTATTTTAATCTGAAGTATTAGACAAGTTGTTTATAGGATTAGACAAATGTTTATGATGTGAGCCCATAGAATTAAAAGGAGATAGAATTATATATACATCCAGAAAGCCTAAGGATTGATTGAGACTCTATAAAGAAATGCAACCGAAGACTCTGAAATACTCATACTCAGAAACTGAGGAATGTCCTATGGATGAGCAAAGGCTGGGATCTGTGTTTTTTGGGCCTATATCTTTTTTTAGAGCTGGTAAATGATCGTATCCCCCAGTTCATCAGTGACCTTCAAAATTCAGAGACACGAGCAAATGGGAAGTGAGTCTCTTGATAGTGATAATTACATGAGAACAAATAAAGCACTAAATTATTGTATTATTATGAAGTCAAGGGAAAGAAATTAGGGGATGTAGTTTTTCAGCCACTGTGCAGCTCAGCTAGTTAGCTGGTTAACTTTATCCGGCTAACTAGCAGGATATATTAAGGATAGCCAAATAACTTTATCCAGCTAACTTTAGGGTAGGTCCGTGGCTCAATCAGTGTTAGCTGGGTAAGTGATCCATCTAATGCTCAATATAACTTATCCGGCTAATGCTGCTCCTTCCCAGAAAACCTCCCACCAGTCTCTGGAACACTTCCCATATATCAGGCTAAATTCTAGTTGGATAACTAGCTATCTGACTACAATTTAGCCAGATAAAATGAATTCATATGCCAATTTTGCCATTTGAATATCAACTTCAGGGAGTATAGGCAAAGATATATAAAAGTAGAAATTAAAAAATATCTTTGTTTTATGTTATCACGCAGCCTTGTTATTTTTTTTTTTTAGTAACATTAGACATTGAATCCCTTTATTTTCATATACCGGTGATCTCAGTTTGGTCATTTTTTGATAGATGTCACTCTGATTCATGGGTTCCCTTGGTGCTTTTAGTGGATCTCATCCAAACTGCTTTGACAAGAAACTTGTTCTTGTTTTAGAGAACACTTCTTTTAATATATGAAGGTAACTGCCATGGGGCCACTGTGGCCCCCGATATCAATTGCTTGTATGTCTCACATTTTGAATTGACTTGGCTGTATTGTTTTCCTTTCTGGTCCTTTATCTCTTTGGTTCTGATATACTGATGATGTCTTCTTTTTATGGACAGGTACTGATATACAGTTTTTTATTATCTTTTATGGGTTGAATACATGGGAATCTATTTTACATTTTGAATATTTTTTACATTCAGAACAGGTATCATTTTTAGATATATTGATTAATAAAGGTAATGGTTCATTTATTAAGTCAATTATTTTTCATACCATCTGACTACAATACGGTATGTGAGTCATTCTGTAACAAAATCCCTGTTGGACAGTTCTTTAGATTACATCATTTATATTCTTCATAAGAGAATTTTATAGTGCAAGCTAACAGATATCAGCTAGATTTCTGTCCAGGGACTATCCACCCACATCACTAAGAATGTGTTTAGTTGTTAAGCATGATTTGTTATTTGCTCACAGACAGAATCACTTTTATTCTGACGTATTCTGAATGGGTTGGCCAAGAATGAGCTATTATTAAGTGTTATTGGTCCAATCCAGCTCCCCATATATATTTTTAATGATTTGCTCAGATTCTTGTTTCATCAATAACCTAAAAAACTTTCCGGTAACTTTGAAATTAGGTCCAAGCAAGTGCTTTTGAATTCTAGCTTTCAGACATTCACTATGTGGCTGATGCCAAGTTTGTCCAATGTCTTGTTCCCTTTCTGAATTCATGCACCTGGCTCAGGTAAGGTGCATAAACTTAGTTGTTCTTCAGATTGCTCCTCTACATCTGTGGTCTATTTTATTATGTGCCCATCTTCTTTGCTTTATGTGATCAAGAAGTTGTATCTGTCAATCCCACATTGAAGTTCCATTGGTCACACACTATTTGGAAATGTATCACATTGTCCTGAGATTTTTTTGCTATTGAAATAGTACCTCATAGGGGTGTGCATTCGTTTTGAACTTATATGTAAAACGCAACTTATTTTTTTTTTTAACCTAAAAAGTGATGAGGCGAAAACGATCGGATTTCCAACTTATTCAACATAGCTATGTTGAATACGATGGAAATCGCGATTGTTGATCCTAAATAAAAATTTAAACCCCTCACCCTCCTTAATCCCCCCCCCCAAGACTTACCAAAACTCCCTGGTGGTCCAGCAGGGAGTCAGGACGCCATTTCTGAACTCCTTTGCGAGGAGCACGTGACGCAGCGTCACGTGATTCCCCGCACGTGACGCGGCGTCACGTGCGGGGCCTCCTGACCCCTTGGTGGGGTCAGGAGGCCCCCCCAAGCTGGCCAAAAGTTCCTTTTGGGTACAACGAGGGTCCCGGAGCGAACGCGCGGAGAATCACGTGACGTCCGTGTCACTCCGACGTGACGCCGACGTCACGTGCTCCTCGCAAAGGAGTTCAGAAATGGCGTCCTGACTCCCCGCTGGACCACCAGGGAGTTTTGGTAAGTCTTGGGGGGGGGGGGGATTAAGGAGGGTGAGGGGTTTAAATTTTTATTTGCACGTATGGACATAGACTCAACATGGAATTCTCCATATGTCCATATTGACCGAAATTGACCCCCCCCCCCCCTTTCGACTTATGGACTTATGAACATAAACGTTTGGTCTGCACATCCCTAGTACCTCACATACAAGGAGGATGTTTTGTAATTTTGATTGGTCCAGTATGAACAACACTGGCTCTATAATTTATAATCTCTATACCCAAGTGCCCTTGACTGAATAGTAAGTATTTTACTGATATCTAATGATTATGTTTGTGAGTATTTTTTTTATCTTTTTAGATTTATGGTATGTGCTTACCAATTTTTATCTTGCATATTTGTGCCACATTTGACAATTCATAGTGACATCTTCCTATTGGACTGCCCCATAGCACCTTCTTTGACTTGATTGTAGCAGACCATGTGAGTTTCATTCATAAGAATTGTCCATTTTTTTGAGTGGCAACTTCTACAATGCGATCTGTTTGCTGTAGTTTTTGAGGATCTTCTGTTTTAAAAAGTAAATTGGGCTGAACATTTCCTGACTCTGCAAAATTAAGCTTCATTGTTATCATGGATGCATGAAAAAAACTGTCATATGACTGGTAAGGTCTCTGTCTTAAACCTTTTGCTATATGTGGTCTTGATTCATCCTCTAAGCTAGTAATACAAATTTTTTGTTTTATAGATTATGTTGTGCATCTTGTTGAAGATTTAGTGCAAAACATAGACTGTATCGGGGGCTTACCATTTATGTTCTTGATGGAAATATTAGAATGTTAAAGCTTCTTTTAAGACTTTTTTGAATTATGTTTGTTGTATATAAGAACTGCTGTGAAGATAGTACTAGACATTTTTTCTTTCTGGTTTTTCATATAGGGGTAGATTTTTTTTAAAAAGCGCGTTCGCGTACTTTTGTTTGCGCACCAGGCGCAAACAAAAGTACGCTGGATTTTATAAGATACGTGCGTAGCCGCGCGTATCTTCTAAAATCCTGGATCGGCGCGCGCCGGCTGCCCAAAATCGGCAGCCTTGCGCGCGCCGAGCCGCGCAGCCTGTCTTCGTTCCCTCCGAGGCCGCTCCGAAATCGGAGCGGCCTCGGAGGGAACTTTCTTTCACCCTCCCCTCACCTTCCCCTACCTAACCCACCCCCCCGGCCCTATCTAAACCCCCCACACCTTTATCCACGGATTTACGCCTCCCGGAGGGAGACGTAAATCCACGCGCGCCAGCGAGCTGCTGGCACGCCGAGACTCAACCCGGGGGTGGTTCCGGAGGGCGCGGCCATGCCCCTGAAACGCCCTGTGCTGAAACCACGCCCCCGGTCCCGCCCCCGAAACGCTGCGTCATCGGGTCCCGCCCCCAACACGCCCCCTTCCAAAAACCCCGGGACCTACGCGCGTCCCGGGGCTCTGAGCGCGCCGGCGGCCTATGGAAAATAGGCGCGCCGGCGCGCAAGGCCCTGCTCGCGTAAATCCGGGCGGATTTACGCGAGCAGGGCTTTTAAAATCCGCTCGATAGTGTAGTCTTATTGCTGCTTATTTTTGCTTTCTCTAGACTAGTTACATCTTTAAGGATTAGACTTCTGCAAGCTTGCATCCACTGGATGGCACTACAGAATAGATAATTCTGGGATGATTATAACAATGTCTAATTAATATTAGCTCAATGTACTGATGTCACCTGATAAAGGTGCAGTCAATATGCTAGATTATTACCATGTAAGGAAACTTACAATAATGAACAAACAAATAATATGAAAGTTTGTGAGTTATCTCCTACATAATATGTAGCTTCAGAACTCTTTCTCATTTTCTTACTGTGCTTTTCTTGTAATTATCTATCATATTTGCTGTATCTGACAAGCTCCTAAAATTAAACTATACATGATGGGGTAAATATTCAGCCATTAAGTGGCTAGATTTATCAAAATATTGCATGTGAAAGGTAGTAGTGTAGGGGTTAGGGGCCACTTTGACATGCAGAGTGAGACGTACGAACAGAACAGTACACTCTTATGAAGATTTGATGTCTTTCAGAGTGAGGAAACTCACACAACGATGAGATTTGCACAACCTAGCTTGATGTTACCCAGGTTGAGAGTCCATCAAGCTAGGTTGAGAGAACATGTACAAATCTCATCGTTGTGTGAGTTTCCACACTCCGAAAGACATCAAATCTTCAGAAAAGTGCACTATTCTGTTTGTACGTCTCATTATGAAAGTCAAAGTGGCCCCTAATCCCTACACTACTACCTAAACCTCACCTCAAGTTACCAGGTGGGCCTCCTATAGTAGCATAAATAGCTGCTTACTATGGTGCCATCCCCAGAGGCACTGTCTCTCTCTCTCTTTCTCTCCCTCCCTTTCCCCCCCTCTCTCTCTCTCTCTCCTCTTCTCTCCCCCCAAATCTCAGGCCCTTCCCTCAATCCTCTTCCACATCTCAGGCCCTTCCCCCAATCTCCTCCCATATCCCAGGCCCTTCCCCAGCCTAAAAATGGCAAAAACAGAATTTACATAAAAATCACAATTTGCATTATGGGCATATCACATTACATCACACAGCTTAACACTAATGAAAAAGATGCAGTTATTTTTGGCATTAAGACTGTGTGATATGCGTTATGGCTTTGCCCTTTGTGAAGCCAGCCCACTTTTACAAAATTCCCACCCCTGACACTGCCCCAATCCCTCCATTTTTAAAAATTAGCATCGCACCATGAGTTATGGTGCTTTTCGCATGCATTAAGACGATTTTGAATGTGAAAACTCCTTAACGCATGCAAAAACTCCTTAACGTGTGTTGGAAAATGATACTATAAATTAGCTGGATACACATATCTGACTAATTTAACCAACCAGTATATTCAGCGGCACATCCGCGCCACTGAATATAACCGGATAAGTTACAGTTAACTGGATATGTGGTATCTGGCTAACTTTAGACATGCCCAATGGCATATCTAGAGTTAGCTGGTTAAGTGGCTATATGTAATCCAAATGCTGCCTAAATATGTAACCAACAAAATGTGGTTAAGTTGGAAAATCTTATTTGTCAATTCCTTTGGCATTGAAAGAAACCTCATATTGCCCTCTGTACCTTGATGAGGCCATGGAAAAAAGAAGGCATGAGTCTTTCCAACTTAAAACCATATAATATAGGCCTGGATTTATCAAAACACAGTATATATCACATGTGATGGGAAAAGGGGCATGTGTTATGGTAATAGGGAGTTTATTGCAATAATACCTATGTGAAGAGCTAAGTTACTGCAAATTGTGATTTTACTTTGAGATAAGTGCAAGAATGTGGTATTTCCTACATACAACCACTGGGGGAACCATGTTGATGAGAGAGAGAGAGAGAGAGAGAGAGAGAGACTAGCCATAATGCCCTCACACTGGATAGTGCAATGTTCTCTCAACCAAGCTTGATCTTACCCAGGTAGAGAGTCCATCAAGCTAGGTTGAGAGAACATTGCACAAATCTCATCTTTGGGTGAGTTTCCTCACTCCGAGGGTCATCAAATGTTCACAAGAGAGCACTGTTCTGTTCATACGTCTCATATTGAATGTCAAACTGGCCCCTAACCCCCTCATCTTTTCACAGAATGGAGAGAGAAGGGTCTCCAAATGACATATCATTTACTTAATGAATAAAGTAGAATATCTTTTCAGAAACTTTAAGAACAATTTAATATTATACAAAAACATTTATTTGCTTATATACAAGTTAAGCATTATATCATTTCATTAAATATAACAAAATAATAGCCCGCACTGATTCAAAATTCAAAATGGATCTATAAGAAAAGAGAATTTCAAACAACAGCAACTAGAATAACTTTAAAGAACCCAAAGCAACCAATATAAAATTATATTAAGCATGGGCATTGTGAATGGTCTTCTCACTTATCCCTCAATTTTTCTGTACTATTCTAGTTGCTATTGATCGAAATTCTCTTTTTTAGAGATCTATTTTGAAGTTTGAATTAGAGTGTGCTATTACTTTGTTTAATTTTGTTGCACCACATCTTTTGACTCACTGCTGTTGATTAAGCCTTTCATTAGATATACTAGAGTTATGTCATAAAAATAGAGAATTCATGTCACATCTTTTTGATTTAGGCGACCTGGCTAGAAATACTATCTCATCTTATATAGAGCACTTAGGGGGTTATTTTTAAAATGTTTATCGCGTGCGTTATGGCCTTATCACATGCAATAAGGCCCTAACTCATGTGATAAACCCCTATCGCACGAGAAAAGGGCCTTTTCGCGTACGATAGGATGCAAATAAGCTGGAGGGGAGGAGTTGGGGTGGGAAGGGGAGGAGTCGGGATGGATAGGGGAGGGGCTGGGATGGGGAGGCGGAGGAGTTGGCTGCGGCATTGCTGCCGGCAATAATGTGAGAGATATTATCACTGACAGTAGCGCAGAGAATAGCACCACCTTTTATGGTGGCGCTATCCGTGCGAAAGGCTGCAGCCAGTCGAAGGCCTGCCCCCCCCCCCCCTTCGCCCCCCTGCCCCCTTTTTCATGGGATTCAAAGAATGATGAATCCAGCCCTTAAGGAGAAAAAAGAGCTCCCTTGATTCACTAATATATTAGAAGGATGGTGACAGGAGCTGGGTATTGAACTGACTTCTTGTCAATACCTCAAAGGTTTGTTTAGGATTTGTTCTCTGAGAAACGCTATTTAAATTTCTTATGAGGTTCTACTATGCTCAAAAACATGTACATTTAGACTGTAACATTCAAACAGATGACCATATACACATGTGTCAGAGTAAGCCCAGAGATGCATCAATTTTATGACATATAACATTTTACAACATGCATATTGTAAAATAGCCTAGGTGCATGTATCTGTGCAATTAATTTGAAGCTTGTGCATGCCCAGCAGGGTAACTTGACTTACAGACGTGTAACTGAGGCTATTTAATAACAGACACAAGTCCAGCTGATGACCAGTTTCACCAGTTCATCCACCAATTAGTCCAGCTAGGTCCTCCAAATCACCCTGATTCTTTAGTCTGCACTCTCCCCAGTTACCTCAAACACCTCAAACATTTCATAGATGCCTGGAAATATTTTTGTGTAGACTTACACCTCCTCCGTAGCAGAAGTCATTTTATGCAGTACTGGATCTGGGTACATGCCCAGATGCACAGGTATTTGTGCTCAAATCTCTTGGTCCTGCCCCAGAATACCTACACCACACCCACACTCCATCCCTTTTATCTCCAATGCAAAATCTTCATGCATTGGGGTTTATGCACACATGTGGGTGGTTTTTAAAATTGGGTAGACATATGCATGTCCTACATGTGCACCCATCGCCCAGTTTTGGTACACACTCCGCTTTTAAAATTCATCTTTTATTGATGATCGTTCAATCTAACCTATGTATTAAATGTCTAAATGGGGTGGATATTGTAGGCCTCCCATTTTGATCATGTCATGTCATTCAGGAACTTGGACTGAAGATATAGCGGTATATTTTCAAGGTAACAAAAATATTTGTACCAATGGAAATTGCCATTTTCTCTTTGATAATTTACATGGCATAATTATTCATGAGAAGTTCACAAAGTCATGGAGATTGAAAGCATTATTTTTAGCAAAACAGGTTACATTACAGAATTGGCTAGTGCCAGACACCCCCCCCCCCCCTTCTTTGCTACAGCTGAGAAATAACCTACACCACATATGTTTTGTGGAAAAATGCACTGAGAAATTAGAAGTATCTAGGAAACAAAAAATCTTTTTAAAAAATGTGGGATTCATATTTGTAGTGTTTGCCACACAGAGCACATAGTCTGATAGTAAATGATGTAGTAAAAGCTACTCAGCCCACTGTTGGTGGAACTTTTGCTCTTTTGAGCAAAATGTTCATGTGGTAGTATGAAGAAACTACTCACCACTGTCGACCCGATTTTAAATGCCCGGCATGTGTAAAAAATGGGGGTTATGCGCATGGCTGTGCCTTGCGCGCACTGCACGCATTTTAAAAGGAGCCTGGCCGTGCATGTAACGGGCCAAAGAAAAGGGGAGGTCCGGGGGTGGGGCAGATCTGGAGACCACGGGTACAGTAGCCATTTGCCGCTGTGCCAGGGGATTGCACGCTGGCGGCCTGCCTGCACACGCAACTTACGCAAGCTCTGGAACTGCATAAGTTCGAAAACAAGAAAAAAACAAAAAGGTAAAGCATTCAAAGGGGTCAGAGAGGAGAGGGGAAGAGGAAGAGAGGTTAGGTAGAGGGGTAGAAAAGTTTCCTCCTAGTCCACTCCTTAATTGGAGTGGATGGGAGGGCTTCTAGAGGAGGGTATATACCAAGGGGGGGGGGGGGAGGTTATATGTGGGGGGATAAGGTTCAATTTATTGAATTCTTAACAGGGTGAGAGGGAGGGAGAGGTCTGGAGGCCCATTCCTGGTGGCAATATTATTTTTGGAGTTTAAATTAATTTCTTGATGTTGGGAGTGGGGATTGCAACTTGTGGTGGGGAAATGGACATTTTGCCGAGAGACCTGCAAATTATTATTTTTTTTTTTAAGTGCACTAAGTAAGGGATATCTCTGAACATATTGAGAGTTAACCTGAAGCAGAGCTAAAGTTATCTGGCTAACCTTGAAAGTTATACCTTATATTCAGCTAAGTTAAGGGGTCATTTATCAAAGTGCTATATGGTGTTTTCACATGTGTTAAAGCGTTTTTGCATGCAAAAATTGCCTTTAATGCATGCGAAAATGCCATTAACACATGCAAAGGCACCATAACATTTGGTGTGATGCAAATGAGAAAAAGGGGAGGATATTGGTCAAGTGGGCTGGGCTTACAGTTTTGCACAGCTTTAATGTGAATTTTACCTATGCCTTTTTCATTTGTGTAATAGGGTTTTATTGTGGTTGCAATGTTTTTTGCACATGCTGTTCTAAGCTCCTGGAGAGCCAGCCTCTGAGAGAGAGAGAGAGAGACTGGCCATAATGCCTTCACACTAGATTGGTATTTATATCTCTATGAGAGGTTTACCTTGTCACTCGAGCTGAGGTTTAGGTATTAGTGTAGGGGTTAGGGGCCACTTTGACATTCAAAGTGAGACATATGAACAGAACAGTGCTGTCTTGTGAAGATTTGATGACCTTCGGAGTCAGGAAACTCACCCAAAGATGAGATTTGTACAATGTTCTCTCAATCTAGCTTGATGTTACCCAGGTAGAGAGTCTGCGACCTTAGAGAATCCAGGCCTTGGTCAGATAAGGGGCCACACGGATATGCCAAAGTTGCCATTTAGACAGATGATTTTTGCGTTATCTGTCTAAATGCATTTGAATTTGGACCTCTAGGAGTCTTTTTCAGTTGTGGCATCTTTTATTGTATCAACCAAAATGATTTCTTGATTATCTGAGGGAATGCTGTAGGTAAATCAGAATAAGTCCAAGAATGCAATAGGGTAAAACCAGGACTATATCAATCTGTCCTGAAAATTGGGAGCCAGTTGGCAACCCTAAGAAGATGATTTTATGAAAAGGTGAAGGATTATATTTTAAATGTGACTTTAAAGCTGAAGAAAAGAAGCATTTTCTACTGAGTTTCTTTGATTACCACAAACAGGTCTGGTGTTCAAGATAGCCACAATGAATATTCATGAGATATATTTTCATAGAATGGAGGCAATACATGCAATAATATCTGATAATTATTCATTGTAGATATCCTGAAATCCAAACCTGTTTGTATTACTTTGGGACCAGAGTTGCCTACCCTTGTTTTAGAACAATAAAAATATGCACATTTATTTAAGAGATCCCTTAATAGTTAAACTAACCCATGAAGTCTACATGTTATTTAAGATGTTTCAACAAATCAATTCAAGAAATAGCTGCATTTATGTCAAAATCTCCTTTGATTCCTTAGGAAATCTAAAGCAGATCTGAGAAAAATCCATTATGCATTTCTTCAGTTTAGCCATTTCATTATGGATTTTTCTGTGGAGATTCTGTGAAAAGGGTTAGAAAATTCTGTAGCATCATTTTAAATATTCTACAGCGATTCTGATGTACATTTGCATAAATATGTGTATAGTTGTTTATTTAAAGATAATGTTTTAGTTTTAAATGTCATAAAAAATAACAAAATGTTTTCCAAAACTTCATGTTCATCTGAAATTTTATTTTCAATATTATGAATTACTGTTTTCTCGCTGTTATCACTATCTTTCTCCTAGTTTCTCTCCTTTACTCTTATCTCACCTCAAGAAATCTCTTCACCTAAAGCATGTCTCTTCTGGTTATCTGATTCTGTTCCTCCAGTTTATCTTGTCCCCTTCCTCCCAGATTTTCCTTTCCATGTTCACCTTCAATATCTGATTTTCTTCCCATTTCACCAATGCTGCTCCTCAATATCCTATTCCTTTCACTTCTCCCTTCCCTTCAATAGTGGTACAAACCCAGCTGTAGAAAGTCAGTGATAACCTGGAGCAGCAATGAGAAAGATAGCAGGTTGATAAAGGGCTAGCTGCCTGGACTATGGAGCAGAGAGGCACCAATAGCCCAGGATCAGAAGAGAGAGAGAGCGAGACAATGGTAGTATGGAGCCCCAAATCATGAGGATAAGAAGCAATGATTGCATGAAATACTGATTGCGCGAACTTTAAGAGAAGGAGACAGAGACAACATGAAGCAATAGTGCCTGTATCTTTATTTCTCTTTTGCCAAATAGCAGCTAACTTTGTAACCAGGAAAAAAAAAAATCAAGATACAGACTGTATAGTTGAAGTGGAACTGCCAATAAACAATTAACAAATGTAAACTCTAAGATTGACTTTGTCTTTACAGCTTTAGACAATCGAGAAAGTCACCGTGAAAGAAATGAATAAAGTTATTGTAAGTGACTCCTGATTGTTTTTTACCACCTAAACATTCAGCAAATATTGCTGCTG
This sequence comes from Rhinatrema bivittatum, assembly GCF_901001135.1. Taxonomy (NCBI): domain Eukaryota; kingdom Metazoa; phylum Chordata; class Amphibia; order Gymnophiona; family Rhinatrematidae; genus Rhinatrema; species Rhinatrema bivittatum. The sequence continues at coordinate 105,094,900 of NC_042615.1, read as the reverse complement.
CTAAATGGATGTTTTAGTTTCAGGACTTTGTCATACCTTAGAAAATGAGTAATGTGGTTGCTATTTTAGTTCAAACCTGATGAATTAAAGTGCAGTCTTCCATGATCTTTTTGATACTTTCAGTTTTCTTGCCTCACAAAAAAAGTCTCAGCTTTTCAACAATTTATAACAAGCTTTTAATCGATTGCTTTCCGATAGGATTCAAGTATGCTCTTTATTTTCATAGGAATGACAGTTTTCATTCCAGGTAACTCCTTTCTTCAGCATTTCCTTCATATCTGCTATAAAGAGAAGAAAACTTCAGCCTTGGAAGAGTGCTGAACCATGTGGATAAGTGACCAGCATGTGCTTCCTCTCTGGGCACCTGGCTCCGCAACATCTAGGGTTTGAGATGGCACCAGTGGAACAGAGGCAAGCCTTGTAAGACCATCAGAAGACAGTCACAAAATGGGCCCAACAGAATCTCACCTGGGACATGTGTAGGCCATGGGGAGGCTTGAACACCCATATTAGATTCCTTTGTCTGGTATCTAACAAAAGGCTGCCCCAGTTACTGGAGGTGCCAAAATATGCAGGCACTTTATACTTATTTATTTATAAATTTATGTATGGCTTATCAACATTTCTTAAGAGATTTATAAAGTAAATTAATTAATTAATAAACACACATTGTAAATCAGAAAAATCAATCAAACCACAAAATAATAAAACATAATAGAAACATAATAAAATAGTTCAACTGGCTCTTATTTATACTGAGAAATATGTGACCAACTATGGGCTTTCTGATAAATGTATGAACTAAAAACCTAGTCAAATAGGAATGCCTTCACTATTTTCCTATAATTTGTTATTGCTACTTCACTCTTTACATGTAGCAGAGGAGTGTAAAAAGAGATGTATGTAAAACAGACATTCTCTTGGCACATTGAAGTGGACTTGCTTAAATGATGGAATGTCTAGAAACATTAGAGAGATTGAGCGCAGGGTTTGTACCAGGTAATATAGCTTCATAGCTGCATTTACATTATGAGGGGCAAGACCTTTGATTCCGTTAAAAACTAGTGTCAGTATCTTTAATTTTATTCTTGAGGAAATAGGTATCCAGTGATGTTTAGCCAGATAGGGTGTGATGTGGTGGAAGGTTGGAATAACTCAATGATTTTCTTTGCTGAGTTCTGAATATATTGCAGAGCTCTCATGGGCCTGTGATAGAAAAAGGGGTGTGTTTTATGGTAATAGGTAGCTTATTGCAATAATACCTATCTGAAAAGCTAAGTTACAGCAACTTGTGATAACCTTTTGAGAGAGAAAGAGAGAGAGAGAGCACATAGCCGTAAAGCCCTCACCATAGATAGATATTTATATCTCTAAGGGGGGCCCACATAGTAACTTGAGGTGAGTTTTAGGTATTAGTGTAGGGGTTAGGGGCCACTTTGACATTCAAAGTGAGATGTATGAATAGAACAGTGCTCTCTTCTGAATATTTGATGACCCTCGGAGTGAGGATACTCACCCAAAGATGAGATTTGTGCAATGTTCTCTCAACCAAGCTTGATCTTACCCAGGTAGAGAGCCCATCAAGCTTCTATGTAAAGCCCCCTTATCTAAGTTGGGCAGTTTATCGTTATATGTAAACCGGAGTGATTTATAGTCTCTATAAGAACCTCGGTATATAAAAATTAAAAATAAATAAATAAATAAATCAAGCTAGGTTGAGAGAACATTGCAGAAATCTCATCTTTGGATGAGTTTCCTCACTCCGAGGGTCATCAAATCTTCACAAGAGAGCACTGTTCTGTTCGTACGTCTCACTTTGCATGTCAAAGTGGCCCCAACCCCTAAACAAATACCTAAACCTCACCTCAAGTTACTAGGTGGGCCTCCCATACAGATCGATTCAGTAAAGTCCGCGGGAGAAATGGGTAAAATGAGGCCCGGCGGTAGAAACGGGCAAAAGGAGTGGCGGCTGTCAACGGGTTTGACAGCCAACGCTCAATTTTGCCGGCGTCAGTTCTCGAGTCCGCTAATAGCCACGGGCTCGGAAACTGGACGCCGGCAAAATTGAGCATCCGGTTTTCGACCCGACAGCCGCCGGTTGACTTCCAATTTTTTTATTTTATTTTTTAACTTTTTTTTCTCTTCGAGACCTCCGACTTAATATCGCCATGATATTAAGTCAGAGGGTGCACAGAAAAACAGTTTTTACTGCTTTTCTGTGCACTTTCCCAGTGCTGGAAGAAATTAGCGCCTACCTTTGGGTAGGCGCTAATTTCTGAAAGTAAAATGTGCGGCTTGGCTGCACAATTTACTTTCTGAATCGCACGTGAATACCTAATAGGGCCATCAACATGCATTTACATGATGAGGGCGCTATTAGGTTCGGCGGGTTGGACGCGCGTTTTTCGCCCCTTACTGAATAAGGGGTAAGGGAAAACGTGCGTCCAATGGCAGGTAAACAGTGTGCTCTGTTGCAGCGCACTGTACTGTATCGGCTTCATAGAGATATAAATACCTATCTAGGTTGAGGGAAGTATGGCTAATCTCTCTCGCTCTCTCTCTCTCTCTCTCTCCTCCCAAACTAGCAAAACAGGCCTTTGAGAACATATTGCAAAATGCAATCAAGCCTTCACATAGCTTAACACTACTGGAAAAGGTGTAATTAAAGTCATGCAATAGAACTTCACAAAATGGTAAACCCAGCCCACTCCTCCTATTTTTCAGATTTGCATCACACCATACGATATGGTGCTATCACATGCGTTAAAGGCACTTTTCACATGCAATAAGCCCTTAACACATGCAAAAACATCTTATAGCATTTTGATAAATGACTCCCATGGTGTCTTGCGGTAAGCTTAAATAGAGTGAATTATAATAGTTCACTGCTGACATCACAAGAGAATGAATGAAGGTTTTCAAGTCTGCATTATTAAGATAAGGTTGTATTCTTAACATTTGTAACTTGAAGTATGAATTTCAGATTACATTTTTAATTTGTGGGCAATGGGTTAATCTCACATCCATAATTATACCTACATTTCTTACTTCTTCAGAAATATTAATAGGTATTCCTTCAACATCCAAGGTCCTTTGGATATCTTTCAAAGTGTATCTAGGAGACAGAAAATTTCCATTTTTGACAAGTTTAAAACTAGGTTGTTATTATTTAGCCATTGGCAAAACCATTTGAGACAATATGCAACCTTTGACAAGGTATCTTGGGCCAACCCTTTAATAGGGATAAAAATTGGATGTCAGCAGCAAAAATTCTATTTTCTGTATCATGGTCTGCAAAGATAAAAATGATTGGGGCAATATAGATGTTAAATAACACAGCTGACAGAGCAGAGTCCTGCGGCATACCAGTTTTTAATTCGAAAGGGGCTGATAGTGCTCCCGGTAAAATGACTTTAAAGTTACATTCCTTAAGGAAAGAAGAAAACCATTGCAAAACTAAGTTGCCAATCCCCACTTCTCTAAGGCAGCACAGCATGATCACATGATCAATAGTTTCAAAGGCTGCAGAACAATCCATCGACACTAGGAAGCATTCTGTGTCAGAATCAAATCCCCTTCTGAAGATGTCAAAAAGGGATACAAGGAGAATCTCAGTATTAGAGCCTGCTCTAAAACCATATTGCTGATAATCAAGAATGGCATATTCACTTAAGAAGTCTTGCAATTGTTTAAAAATGATCTTCTCAGGAACTTTAGAAATGAAAGGAAGATTTGAAATGGGCCTGAAATTGCTAAGAGTATCACAAGGTAAATTTCATTTCTTGGGCACTGGTTTAACATAGGCCATTTTTAGTGAATCAGGAATGAATCCCTCTGAAAACGATAGATTAATCAGTTGACAGATAAATGTGCTAATGTCATCTTTAAGAGAAACATTGTAACATTTGTGGAGTGGACAGAATATTTGGTTTTAGATTCTTTATGACCTCACATATCTCAGAAGGTATAGACCTAATTAAAGGAATCTCATAAGATATTCTCAGGGCTAAATTGATTCCTTTTTTTGGACAGCAGAAGAGATTAATCCCTCAATTTATCTATAAAATACTGTCCAATTTTGTTTGCATCCACTGTAATTTTTGAATCACTCTGATCCTTAAAAGTTGTTAAACTTTTAACAATGTGAAAAATCTCTTGTAGGCAGTTTTGGGCAGTAGATATCTGAAAAGAATTTTTGTTTGGCATCATCAATATTTACTCTATACTCTTCAATTTTGGATAGGTAGATCTGTTTATAGGTATCTAGCAAGGATTTTCTGCAATGACATTCAGCTTGTCTCATGTTTTGTTTAAGTTGGATTAAATCAAAGTTGTACCAAGGAGCTTAATGTCTTCTTTTTAATGCAGTAACTTTTGAAGGGGCAATAATGTCAAGTGCTGAGTCAAGAGAGCATTTCCAATGGCCTAAGGCATTGAAACAGTAGTTGGAATGAACTCCAGTAACTTAGTTAAGAAAACTTCACCCAAGGACTCAGTTTCAAACCTCCTTTGCTTCTTATGGAAGGAAATTTCTGGTATGATCCATAATTTAGGTAAAGTGAGTCTGCAAGGAAATCAGAAAATGATCTGACCATAGTATCTTAATATAATCAATATTACAATAAAAATAAACCCAGCTGGGTTTTGTCTAACAAATATAAGGTCAAAAGAATGACCCAATTTGTAAGTGGACTGATTAATGAGTTGCTTCCTTCCTATAGCCTCTATTGTTGTCAGGAAAGTTTGACAACTCTCGGAGAGTGGTTGAAGATCCATATGCATATTAAAATCTCCTAAAATGTAAATTTCTTTAAAATCAGCATTAAGCGATGATAAAATATCTGCTATGGCAGTCGGATCCTTAGAGAGATTAGTAGGAGGGGAATAAACAAGACAAATTCCCCACTGATCATTAGAAATTGCTAAGACATCTAAATTGAGGGAACTATTGCAAAAAATAGTTGTCATTTTAAAGGATTTTTTAATCAAAATAAGCAGACTCCTCCATGTTTCTGGCTTTGATTGTGAAAAAAAAAACCAACCCTGATATTCTTCACGTGCTAGTTGATTTAACAAAACCATATCGCAATCTAATAACTGTGTTTCAATAATAGGTCAGGATTATAATTTTTGAAAAAATATAAGATAATTGATAACTTATTTCTTTTTGCTTGTATTTTAATCAGATAAATAGATAGAAGGGTGGATGAGAGAGTATTAGAAAGTGGGTGATTTTCGACTGCTATCTTACTGGCCGTTTATAAGAAAAATGTGGAAGACCAACATATTGTCCTTTTCTGCAAATTACCGGAATAGAATGTTCTTGGATCATATTGAGCTTAAAAGTTTACTACCAGAGTGCTCTCAGTGGTGCACTAAGGGGAACAAAAAAGGGAGCAAGCTCCTTTTGTGTGTGCCTTCATTGTGCATTGAAAGGCACGCTCCACATCGACGTGTGATGCCTTCAGCGTCTGTACTCTGATTTCACTCCAGCACCCTGAGGATGTCATAGATGGGTGGGCTCTAGTCCTATCAGGTGAAAGAGGAGGGGGTGCTCTGACAGACTCTTAGGGAGAGAGCTTCTCAATGTTAAATGGAGCTTTTCCACAGTGCACAATCACAGCAGGGTGAAGCAGATGTAATGGCTTCCTCAGCTTCTCTCAGCGTCTTCAATGCATACAAGTATGCATTAGGGGTGTGCATTCGGATTGACCGCATTAGTAAAACGCAACTCATATTTTTTTTTTACTTAAAAAATTGATTCGACATAAACGATCGGATTTCCCACATATCGAACATAGATATGTTCGATATGTGGGAAATCGCGATTGTTGAGCCAAAATAAAAATTTAAACCCCCTCACCCTCCTTAATCCCCCCCCCCCCAGACTTACCACAACTCCCTGGTGATCGAGCGAGGAGTGAGGACGCCATTTCTGCAATCCTTGGCGAGAAGCATGTGACGTCGGCGGCACGTCGAGTGACGCCGGCGTCACGTGATTCCCGGCTCGTTCGCGCCGGACGGCTCGTTCGGCCCAAAAAGAACTTTTGGCCAGCTTGGGGGGGTCAGGAGGCCCCCCCAAGCTGGCCAAAAGTTCTTTTTGGGCCGAACGAGCCGTCCGGCGCAAACGAGCCGGGAATCACGTGGCGCCGCGTCACTCAGACGCGATGTCACGTGATTCCCGGCAAGTTCACGCCGGACGGCTCGTTCGGCCCAAAAGAACTTTTGGCCAGCTTGAGGGGGTCAGGAGGCCCCCCCAAGCTGGCCAAAAGTTCTTTTTGGGCCGAACGAGCCGTCCGGCGCGAACTTGCCGGGAATCACGTGACGTCGGCGTCACGTGATTCCCGGCTCGTTCGCGCCGGACGGCTCGTTCGGCCCAAAAAGAACTTTTGGCCAGCTTGGGGGGGTCAGGAGGCCCCCCCAAGCTGGCCAAAAGTTCTTTTTGGGCCAAACGAGCCGTCCGGCGCGAACTTGCCGGGAATCACGTGACGCCGCGTCTGAGTGACGCGGCGCCACGTGATTCCCGGCAAGTTCGCGCCGGACGGCTCGTTCGGCCCAAAAAGAACTTTTGGCCAGCTTGAGGGGGTCAGGAGGCCCCCCAAGCTGGCCAAAAGTTCTTTTTGGGCCGAACGAGCCGTCCGGCGCGAACTCGCCGGGAATCACGTGACGCCGCGTCACTCGACGTGCCACCGACGTCACATGCTTCTTGCCAAGGATTGCAGAAATGACGTCCTCACTCCTCGCTCGATCACCAGGGAGTTGTGGTAAGTCTGGGGGGGGGGGATTAAGGAGGGTGAGGGGTTTAAATTTTTTTTTGCACATATGTACATATACCCAACTCATTGGATTTTTTTTATGTCCATATTGGCCGCAAGTGGGACCCCCTTTCGGACATAAAAAATATGAACATAAAATTTTGCTCTGCACATCCCTAGTATGCATTGACATTTTCTTTAGAAAATTACAGGTGTACTAAAATGTATACATACCTTGCCTCAACACAGGTTATCTAAAATTGGCTCTCTTAGGCCTGGATTTATCAAAATGCGATAAGTATCGCATGTGATAGAAAAAGGGGTGTGTTTTATACAGATAGACAGTTTATTGCAATTTGTGCTAATACCTATGTGAAGAGCTAAATTAGCACAAATTGAAATAACATTTTCACACTTTGTGATACATGCCAGACCTGTTGTATTTCCTGGAGAGAGAGAAAGAGAAAGAGAGAGAGAGAAAGAGAGAGAGAGTGCATGCCTAGGCATAGTGACCTCTCCCTAGATAGGTATTTGTATCCCTATGGGAAGCCCACCTAGTAACTCAAGGTGAGGTTTAGGTATTAGTGTAGGGGGTTAGGGGGCACCTTGACATTCAACGTGAGACATACAAACAGTGGTCTCTTGTGAAGATTTGATGACCTATAGAGAGAGGAAACTCACCTAAAGATGAGATTGGTGCAATGTTCTTTCCACCTAGCTTGATGGACTTTCTACCTGGGTAACATCAAGCTAGGTGGAGAGAACATTGCATCAATCTCATCTTTGGGTGAGTTTTCTCTCTGTAGGTCATCAAATCTTCACAAGAGACCACTGTTCTGTTCCTACGTCTCACGTTGAATGTCAAGATGGCCCCTAACCCCCTACACTAATACCTAAACCTCACCTCACACTCTCTCTCTCTCCCATAATGCAAGCTATCACACAGCTTAACACTACTGAAAAAGATGTAGCTAAAATCAGCATTACATCTGTGCAATAGGACTTCACAAACTGGTAAACCCAGCCTCCTCCTCTTTTTCGGATTTGTATCGCACCATACGATGTGGTGCGATCGCATGCGTTAATGGGGCTTTTCAAATGTGATAAGCCCTTAACACATGCAAAAACACCTTAGCGCATTTTGATAAATGACCCCGTTGGTTATGTTAATCTTGGAATAAGTATGAAAAGTCAAATAGCAGCAGCCAAAGCAGCAATGATAAGTTTACTAAATTTAAACAAAGAAAACAAGGGAATTATCTCTCAGGTTAAGGCTGAACAGGCTATATCACTGTCATGAAAATATATTTTCAGTGAAGACAGCTATAGCCACAATACTGAACATTTGCAAAAGAAAATTGTGCATGCATTTTTAAGGAAACAGACAAGTCCTTTTAATGATGTAGTTAAAACTCTAAGAAATAGTGATAATCTAAAAATGTAAGATTATTGTATTTGAAACAATAAAGAATTATTTCTCTATGGTTCACAATTAGTTACAACTTCACAACACAAGCAGCCAGAACTGTCCAGCCTTTCTCTTACATACACCCTTTTTCACAAAACTGACGTTAATAATTTTTCAGCAAAAAATATGAATGCACAATTTGTATATCAAGGACTGCATCATTATAAGCCATCATTGCATGTGTGACCAACTCACCACATAAAAGCAAGATGTGCCATAGTCAGGTCAGTCTAGATTTTAGGTAAAAAAAAATCACGATGCTGCCATGATCTGAGTTCCCACCACAAACCAGCTCAGTTTCCCTCATCAGATGTGATTAGCCCCATACACATCAATACTGCTATTATCTGGTGTGACAACACCTAATCTCTCATTTCACCAGGGTCTCCCAGTGTTGACTTCTGCCAGTCAAGCAAAGCAGATCCATGCTGCCCTGAGCAATGCTGTGATATAAACATGAGTGTACAATAAAATTGCAGAGCAACAACAAAGTGTGTAGGCAGTTGCTATCCTCTACAAAGAAGCTAAAGCCTGATTTCCTGGGCCGAGTTGGTCCATCACATGGCACCTTCCCTTCCCCTGCCATTCACAATGCAAACCACAAGTAGAGAGGCTATTGGAAGGCTAGGCCAGATGCAGTCTGAATGTCTTCTTGTAGTCTTTATTATTATCACTCTATAAACTACCATAAGCATGCAGCAGCCAGGCAATCAGAATATGATTGGAATCAATGGAGCGCTGAAATTTAAAAAAATTAACCAACTATATAATTATGAAACAAAATTCATCACTGGAAATCCTAAATATGAAACAAATTTGCATAGAGCCACAGATAATCACAACATCTAAATATTTACTCCTGGTAATTAATTCAAAAGTCATTTGGCCTTTGTGAGGATGACTTTTGCCAATTGCACTTAATATGCTAGGATCAGCTCTAGTACCTGTACACTATTCCTTTCTCATTGACCTTTGGAAGTCTCAAACTGCTCAAGCTGCAAACAGGCTGAAACCAATTTGCTTTCCTTCTGTTTTCAGAGTTTCTAGCCCAGTATGCTAATTACAAATAAATCATCTGACCCATAAAGAAAACAGCAGGAAACCTGAAATGAAAGCTTTATCCAACACTTCATGCTCTTTAGTGTTGCCACTTTAAATATTTCAGACAGTCTATAAATAATTAAAACCTCACAACAGCAAATTATGTCCTATTATGCAAATAAATAGCCTCCTCCCAGGTTTCATTAAAGATTCTAAATGACAAGCTGAGCAGTTTAAGCATGGAAAGGAGCTGCAACGAGGCAAGAAATCATTCAATATTTTGTTTTTAATTGTTAGAACCAAGTTTCATGTGGATTTTTACTGTAACACTTCAATTTGCATGAGCAAATAAACCTTTATTAAAACTTTTATAAGGATCCATTGTACTAAGGGGTTTTCCCATGTTATTTCTATGGGAAAAAATGTTTAGACCATAAGCCCTGGAGGTGAAAATGCATCATTTAATTAAATTTGATTTGTTGAAAACTTGTTATTCATTAATGCTTAGCAACACTAACTATTCATCTCTCTAAAAATAATACAAATCTGGTTTACTTTATGCAAACAAAATATGAAATAATGAGCATGTATCAAATCATGAGAACTTTTTATTTATTGAATTACATTTATGAGATAAGAAACTTCATTTTATTGACACATTATATTTTCTTCATTTTGACAGTTAATAAGGGTTGATCTAGTTTAAATACCAAGAAGTGGCATGCTGGGTCAGAGCAATGGGTCACCGAGACCAACATCCTATGTTTGGTTGAGGCTAGTTCAGGTCACTTGGAAGTACCCAGTAGATCCTAATGAAGTGTTCCAGTTGTTGATTCCAGAACTGATGACGATCAAGTCTAAGTTAGAGTTGTAAATGGAGCTCTCTTCCAGAAATATGTCCAAATCTTTTTTAAACCTAACTATACCAGTTTAATTATGCATTGACTGAAAATATTTTCTTAATTTTTTTTTTAAATCTTCTACTAGTTAGATTAAGGGAATGATACCTAATACTAATACTATTTGAAAGGGTAAATAAACATTCTCTATTCACCCAAGGAATTATGCAAGCATGCATTTCATAATGTAGTGCATGATTTGCAATAGTAAGCTTAATCAGGATAATTTGCACTGTTAACTAAAATAGGAATATAGGCCACTTAATAATAGAAAAGAGCTGGCAGAAAAGCAGAGGGACAACGAAAACCAGGCACCATTTAGTCCCACCTCTGCTGTCTTCCTTTCTCCCAAGCACTGACTGGCTTTCAGGAAAGAGAAGGGAAAAGAACATCATCAGGACCAATCACTGCTTGGGATAATGGAAGAATACACAGGACCTATCATTTTCTGGACAAGAGAGAGAGAAGGGGAGCTGCAGTGGGCCATCAGAGGCTGGATTGCATTGGCCCAATGCTTCCTGTTGATTGTGTGTTCTGCAGTACCCTGAGGTACTGCTACTCTGCAGCACTATAATCTGTTGGTTTGTAGCTGGACATACTGTAGGCCATGAAGCCCTAAGATCAGGGAGACAGGGTTAGAGGGACAGACATGGGGAAAATAGGAGATTGAATTAGAAAGCTGAGCTGGGGGAGGGAGTAAGCACACTTTTGGGAAATGGGAGAACATAAGAACATAAGAAATTGCCATACTAGGTCAGACCAAGGGTCCTTCAAGTCCAGCATCCTCTTTTCAACAGAGACCAACACAGGCTACAAGTACCTGGCAAGCAACCAAACACTAAGTAGATCCCATGCCACTGATACCAGTAATAGCAGTGGCTATTCCCTAAGTCAACTTGATTAAAAGCAGTTAATGGACTTCTACTCCAAGAACTTATCCAATCCTTTTTTAGACCCAGCTACACTAACTGCACTAAACACATCTTCTGGCAACAAATTCCATAGCTTAATTATGAGCTGAGTGAAAAACATTTTCTCTGATTAGTATTAAATGTGCTGCTTGCTAACTTCATAGTGTGCCCCCTAGTCATTCTATTATCTGAAAGAGTAAATAGCCAATTCTAATTTACCCGTTCTAGCCCTCTCATGATTTTAAAGACCTCTATCATATCTCCCCTTAGCTGTCTCTTCTCCAGGCTGAACAACCCTTTCCTCATATGGGAGCTATTCTATCCCCTTCATCATTTTGGTCACCCTTTTCTGACCTTCTCCACTGCAACTATATCTTTTTTGAGATGCGGAGGGCAGAGAAATTGCCAGTGAAGGTAATAAGTAAAAATAAGGTAATAAAGAGGAAGAATAAGGGTGTAAGTATCATGGAGAATTTGCAGAGGGAGATGGAGAAATTCACAGAGACTGCTAGAGAAAGATCAGAGGGAGCAAACTAGCAGGAGATAGCTAAAGGGGTGAGTAAATGGCATGGACAAATGGAAAAGGAAGTGAGGGAATGTCAAAGCAGGGAGACTTATAGGGAGAAATGGAGAAAAGGTGAAAACTGGCAGGAAGGGGACAATCTGTGTTACCCTCTCCAGGGCTCTCTTCAGTGTTTGGGTACCTACAGTGCCCTCTTCTGGACTTTTTGTAGTGCTGACCCACAGGCTTCCCTGCTGTATTTCTGGCTCTCTGGATTGGTGTCTCGCTGAAGTGACAAGCTTCAGTCATGTAACTGAACCAGTTCCTGTGCTTCTTTAGGTTCCATGAGCCCTACAGCCTTTCCTGGTTTCACATTTGGCAGGCTGTTAGTTTTTCTCAGTTTACTCACTAACACAGAGTTCTCTCTGGTGAGATACCTTAGCTCTGCCTCCATTTGGGTCACCACTGCTGCAATCTCCTGTACTTTAGTGATTAGCTGTAACTCTGTACAGTCTTTGCTTTCATCTTTTAAGCTCTCTGGCTTCTCTTCCTTCTTTTACCTGCACTGGAGTACACCCACTGGATCCAAACCAGGTCTCTGGTCACTGCAATCTCCTACAGGGACCACCCCATGTTTCTGCACTTGCTATTTTACTTTGCCTGGGCCATGCCCTGCTCCAGCCACAATGTACAATCACTTTTCTCTCTCTTTTTTTTCTCTTTAAAGTAATAAAAAAGTTAAAAAATGTATACCCTGTCTCACCAGCACTAACTAAACTTAGTAGCAGTCCTAACTTCATCTGGAGCTTCTCTCCTTAGTCTGTAAAGATAAAAGCTAAAACCAGACCTCACAGACCAATCTCTATTTAAAGGCAGTTTCATTTTCTTCTGTGCTCTTCCTTGAGCCAGCAAGCTTTAACATCCAGTGCTCTGAAACCATAGCAGTGCTGTCTTCTTGTCCCAGCCTCCTACCTTTTCCTCTTTTTTTCTGTGTGGTCCCTGAGCCACACAAACTTCAGCTGCCTACGTCTTGAGCAGCGCTGTGCCTTCAGTCTCTTGGCAGGCCACACAACAGACTTCAATCACACTCCTCCCTTGGAGACTTCGTTTTTTTTCTGTGCCAAGCTTTAGAAAAAAATCCCTGACCTGACACTATATGTGACGGTGACCAAGCAAATCAACTTGGCTGGATCAGAAAGCCATACTGACTACAGCCTTTTCAAATACACTTTCACTTTATTCACATGAACAGTACTTCAACAACCCACTCCCTGGGTTTGAGTCAGAATAGATTTAAATGTGCTGACTCTCCTGCAAATGCGGGGACTTCCTGAACCTAGTGGTGATTACACTCTTATTGTGGTGCCAGCTGGTCCTGCCCTCAGGGCTCTCCCTGCCCAAGTAGGGTCCCACTCACAGAGCTTTCTTCCACTAAGTGATTTAAGGTGGACCAGGCACCATGCCTGGTCCCACACAGGTTTAAAGGGGGAAACAAGGTCAATCTGTCATTCTGGATAAAGTTTTCAGTTAAAAAAAAAAGTGCCATCATAATCTGTGGGTAAAAGAACATTTAATGTTTCACAGTTCACATAATTTTATCCTCACTGCAGATAGGCAGGGGTGGGGGTATGACAGGGCTGACAAGTAACATGCAGCGAGTGCATTTTGAAATTCTCATGTATTGTGATCTAAATTCCTCCACATGGGATCTTAGGGTCATGTTCAATTATATGGCTTCTGACGGCTTGCACTTTCCTTACTGTCATTAAGCCCCTCTGAGTCCAAGATTCCCTGTTTGTGGGGAAGAGAAGATTAACTTCAAGGCCTTGAACATTGACAGCTCCATATTTTACTCATTTAAACCTTTAGTATACAACAGCAGCAATAATAAGACAGGAAGCAGATTATGGATTCCAACTTTAGCTTTATGGCAACTTTAAAACTTAATTTGTTCTTTCATTGTTGATACTTTCCAATTGCTGAGGTAGTTTTAAAGCTCCCTCCCAGAATTTGGTAGATAGGGTTCATAAATCCAATTTAAATAAAATAAATTACATTTCCTGGTCTCATAACTCCTTACTTATCCATTCTCGTAACAGTCCTTGATGGAGCTGGAGGGTACCCCCCCCTCCCCATCCCTCTCTTCAATATCCAGATGATATCATAGTGGTTAACACCAGATTATCATTGGTCTACTCTGAAATCTACTTCTTTTCCTCTCAGGAATGAATGGAGATTAATTCCTTCAGGAGCGTTCCAAGGGTCAATGGAATTCTAAGAGTGATAAACTCCCAACCTCCTTTAAGATATTAAGCATTATGTCCCTGGATCCTTAGGGAACTCAGACAAATGATAATAAAACAGTTCCAAATTCAAACAAAATTGGATCAAGGAATGTTAGAATAAAATCTCATTAATACCCAATCAAAATAGAACAAAATTAATAGCATTCAGATTGGTACAAGGTACTCTTTCACCCTTGCCATTACCAGGCCTGCTTTTATGAGGTCTAAGGGTCCTTTCTCAAAAGAAAATAAAACAGACCAAGAAGTAGACCCATGGTGCAAGCTCATCTTGAGTATTGTGTGTAATTCTGGTCACCATATGTCAAAAAAGATATAGCCGAATTAGAAAAGGTACAGAGAAGGGTGACCAAAATGATAAAGGGGAGATAGTATGATTCCTCTATAAAGAAATGCTAAAGAGTTTAGTGCTGCCAAGGGGGATATATGATAAAGTTCTATAAAATAATTAGTGGAGTAGAACAAATAAATGTGAATTGGTTATTTACTCTTTCAAAAAGTACAAAGACTAGGGGACATAGATGTTTCTTCTTCAAGCCAAAGAACCCTGATTCAGGGCTTCCCAAACCTGTCCTGGTGAAAACCTCAAGTCAGTCAGATTTTCAAGAACTCCAACTGGAATATGCATGTAATATATGTGCATACTGTAGAGACCTCATATATGACAATTTATCCCATTCATATTCATGATGGATATTCTAAACATGACTGATTGTGATGTCATCAAGGCAGGTGTGAAAAGCCTTGTCCTATCCTATTAAGCCTTTCTTCATAAAGAATCCATTCCATACTCTATATCATTTTTGTTGCCCTTTTCTGGTCCTTTTCTAGCTCTATAGAAATGTAGTGGCACTGGCCAAACATGTAGACAACACAGAGGCATATTTTATTTTCATTTATTTTCAATTTCTTTTTGTATCGTTACTAACATTATTTTTTATGTTATGAACATTGCTACAGTCTGAGCAGAGGATGTCAATGTATTACCCACAATGATTCCAAGGCCCTTAACTAATCAGTAGCTCCAAATGTGGAACCAATATTGTAGACAAATGGGGTTATTTGTCCCAATGTTCATCACTTTATATTTATGCACATTAAATTTAATCTGCCATTTGATTATACAGCTTCTCAGTTTGGTAAAGTGGTGGAATCTCCAGGTACAGTGAAGGTGGTAAGGTCCAGTACTGTAAAAGAGTTTGGATATGTTATGATTCCTGCTTGCGGATCTACCCTCCGTGAGCAGGCCTCTCACCTTTACTGACCACTATGCAACTTTTTCACGGCAGGGAGCTGCTGAGACTGCTGCTCCCGTGGCCCGACCGCCAGCGCTGCTGTTGTGCCCGACACCATCTTCATTGTGGCCTATGCCACCGCCGAAGTGCCGTTCTTGCTGCATGGTGCCACCGCCGAGATCCTCTTCGAGCGGCGGGGAAAGCCGCTGCCATTCTGATGTCTTCTTGCGGCCTGAAGGCCGCTCCTGACGCCTGTTTCTTTCCTGCATGGCTGGGCGCCAGTGTCCAAAGTCCTGCTCCTCTTCTGGCCTTCTTAGGCGCCGGTGCACGCCTCTTCAGAGTATTTAAAGGGCCAGTAGCAGGAAGTGCTCCTGGCCCCAGCGAAATCCAGCTGGTCTTCATTTCCTGCTTCAGCCCTTTATAAGGGCCCTGCCTGCCTTCATCCAGTGCCTTCGGACCGAGTTCCACAGTTGTCTGTGCTCCGTGACTGGTCCAGGTCCTTTGTGGTCTTCTTCTGTTTAGATGGCTTCATGTTCTGTGTTTTCTTGTCCCTGGTCTCGTCCTCCATTGGAGCTCCTTCGCTGCTTCCTGATGTTCCATGTCCTGATGTTCTGCAATTCTGTTCATCCATTGTTTGCTCCGTCCAGATGTCCTGATATTGCACACCCTGATGTTCTAGTTCCTGATGTTTCAAGGTCCTTCTCCTTTGTCGCCTGTTCCAAGCCCTCATCTGAGTCTTCCTAGTGCTCAGAGTTCCTCTTAGTCTCTTGACCATCCAGTTCCTCGAGTCCTCCAGATGGCCATCCCAAGGGTAGTTCTGTTCCATCCAGTTCCTGTTTCCGGATATTGGAGCCTCGTCTGGCTGGGTTTCCTTCCTGTGCTTGTCCCGCTCTCCAAGTGGTCCGCGACCAGCCTTCCAGGTTGTTTGGGAAAGCAGTGGGAAAGGGTGGCCCGTGACCAACCCATTGGGTCCGCCCGTGTCGGTGGGCTGTGTAGGGCACCCTGAGAGACAGTGCCAATGTCTGAACCTTCCAAGCTCTTCATCTACATCCAGAGTCTTCCAAGCCCCTCGTCTATGACCAGAGTCTTTCAAGTTCTATGTCTGCATCCAGAGTCTTCCATGTTCCAAGGCCTCCGTGTGCTCTCATCCTCTGTCCGGCCTGCCACCTATTGCCATTACCCAGTGGCAGGTCCCAAAGGGCTTGGAATGGTCAGAGGACTGTTCATTGATCAACATTGTGTTGTTGGTTATCCTGAGGCATGCAGGTCCGGTAGAGGTTCAGCTTTGCTCTACCCGTGCACGCACCAGCTCACCTCCCGCAGTGTTTCTTGAGGCTCCTCCCTGAGTCATGCGTGGTCAAATGTCTCACAACTCCCGTTCCAGAAATGACCATGCCTGCGTGCTCATAACAGTATCCGAAGGCCATGGTGACAACAGTATCTGAAGGCCGCGCTCGCAACAGCATCCAAAGACCATGAGCTCGGTGAGCTGTGCATGTGACAGGATCCGGTTTTTTATACATTTTGTTTGGCCTTGTTTTTTGCCTGGACTTTCTTTAACTTGCTTTCTGATCACTTGATTTTTGCCCAGAATTTAGCGTACAGCTTCCTGGACACTTAATACTATTTTTTATCTAATTTTTTCTCCTCAGCTTGTCTCTTTCTACAATTGTCTGGTTCCCATGACCTGCAGGAGGCACCTTCATCCAGACCATCTCTGCGTCATTCGTCCTGGAACTTCCACGACTGGCGGGAGA
Organism: Rhinatrema bivittatum; assembly: GCF_901001135.1. NCBI lineage: Eukaryota > Metazoa > Chordata > Amphibia > Gymnophiona > Rhinatrematidae > Rhinatrema > Rhinatrema bivittatum. The sequence goes on along the minus strand of NC_042615.1, from coordinate 105,078,029 downwards.
TGCCTGCCACTGTTCCAGAGTTCATCTTCGTTTTTTCCTACTACGATGTGGTCCAGTTCCCTGGGTTTTATATGACCAGCAGGAGGCGCCTGCACCCAGGTTCCACACCCAATAGTCAGTGTCTCGTCTATGTCTTGCCTGGATCTTCGACATTCTTCACTATGTTTTCAGCTACAGTATTACCATTGCTATAGTTCCTCACCAAGTATCTTCTGTCCTTGGACCTTTGATCTCCCCCTGTCAGTATGGACTGATACCTTGTCTCCTCTAAGCTGTTGATAAGAGGCTTGAGGAGGGGGTCTTTAAGGAGGGGGTACTGTTATGATTCCTACCCATGGAGCTACCCTCCACGAGCAGGCCTCTCACCTTTACTGACCATCGCACTGCTTTTCAGTGGCAGGGAGCTGCTGAGACTGCTGGTCCTGCGGCCTGACTGCCAGCGCTGCTGTCGCACCTGACGCCATCTTCATTGCAGCCTGTGCTGCCGCTGAAGTGCCATTCTTGTGGCATGGTGCCGCTGCTGAGATCCTCTTCGAGCGGTGGCTGAGATCCTCTACCCAGCGGCAGGTCCGAAAGGGCTTGGAATGGTCAGAGGACTGTTCATTGATCAACATTGCGTTGTTGGTCATCCTAAGGCATGCAGGTCCGGTAGAGGTTCAGCCTTGCTTAGCTCTACCTGTGCTCACACCAGCTCACCTCCCGCGGTGTTTCTTGGGGCTCCTCTCTGAGTCATGCCGCGGTCCAAGGGCTCACAACTCCAGTTCCAGAAACGACCTTGCCTCCGCGCTCATAACAGGATATGCTTAGGACAGAAATGGTGGATAGTAATAGAAACAGGGAAGAGTAAAAGACATGGAGTGAGGAGGAGATATTATTGGTTTAATCATGGGAATATATATATGATCATCTATCCAAAGTGATAGAGAACCAGAAAAGAGGAATCAACACTGGACAAACTGATGGACCATTTACTAAGGGGTCATTTTTCAGACACCCTGAACAGGTAAGATACCAGTTAATTTTAGCTGTTAATCATTAGGAGGCTTTTCAACCAAATCTAGGTGGTTTGAATTTCAGCAGAAAATTTTGTAAACAAGGATGGCTAAAGATAATATGGCTGTCTGTCATAAACCAGCCAACTCCACTTAGCTCGCTTTCATTATTTATTTGGCTAAAGATAGTGATCTCAATATTGATAACCTTAGCCAGTTAGATTTAGGGTAACTAAAGTTAGCCAGCAAAGCTAATTCAGAATTCATTGAAATCAGCTTTAACAATTTTATAACATGCACGTGCCAGCAGATGCATGTTATAAAATCCCATGGCCGCATGCAAATGTGCACCGGATTTTATAATTCACGCATGCATGAGTGGGCGGTGTTGGCAAGGGGTCCCAATTTTGTAAGATTACGTGCGGCGACGCAATCGGGCCTCCCCAAGTTCCCTCCCAGTCCGCTCCAATTAAAGAGCAGACCGGTAGGGAACTTCCCTAAGCCCCCTACCCATACTCCCGTCATCTTCCACTCTCCTCCATACCCCCTAAATCCTTCTGCCTACCTTTGTTTTTAGTTTGTTTGTTTGTTTTATTGTTTACTGCTCCATTGGAGCAGAAGCAACTTGCGCACGCCTGCCGACTGCCAGTGTGCGCTTCCCTGGCACAGCAGCAAATGACCGCTGTACTGGCTGCCTCCAGTCCCACCCCTCCCCACCCCCTAAACTGTCCCTGGACTGCCCCTTTCTCTGGGTCCGGACCACCCCTTTCGCTGGGTCCGGCACTTCTGCGCGTAATGCGGGTTATGCACATTACCAGGTCCCTTTGAAAATGTGTGCGGTGCATGCAAGATCCAGCCACGCACATAACCCCCATTTTTTACACACATGGCCATTTTAAAATTCACAAAATAGCAAAAAGAGCACTAAATGGCTCCTGTAAATCAAAATAAATAAGCAAGCAAAAGGCACCAACAACGCGTTATGATGTCATCACGTTTGATTTTTTTCACGGGCTATTTAATTTTCACAACCTGGTTGGAGCTTTTGAGATGAATCATCGTGAGACCCGGCGTCCGTGAGAAAGAGGTTGGCTCGTCTACACCATTACGATAAGTGATGATTTCTTCTTGATTTCACATCTGATTCTGGCATTTCAATGTTTGTTCCTTAGGTAATTTACCCCTGACGCAGCTGCAATCCAGCAGCGAAACACCGGCCGTTGTTGGGTTGAAAGATACACTGTACAGTCGGGGCAGACGGACTAACTGTTCAATATTGCTACAGGCTTTTGAGCCGCGATACATCAATATAAAAGTACAAATTTGCAAGCCTCACAGCTATCTTGACTGTACAGTCGGGACAGATGGACAAATTGTTCAATATTGCTACATGCTTTTAAGCCGTGTCACCCGGTTTACGGGTTTCATTGCCGTTTTGGACGGAGTATACAAGATCTTTATTCTGTTACTTTTCTGATATTACAGGCTACACAGCCGCTAATTATTTACAGGTTATACAGCTGCTAAGAGCCGCAGATGATTAGAAGACCGGACGGTTGAACTCCGAAGGGTTGAACATGTTGACAGGCTTGCTGTTGCGACATCTTTAAAAACGTTTGTTACTCGCTTGCATATAAAATAGTATATTCTTTGGATGTTTTGAAACTGATTGAGCCACATTAAATACTTAAGAAGTGGTGCCTTTTGCTTATTCATTTTAAAATTCAGCCATTAGTGAATCAGGTGCTAAGATGTCGTCCCACCAACTACACTTCTAGGCTTGCTCAGATTTTTACTGGCTAACTTTAGCAACACAGTGAATATATGCTTCCATATTTCAGCTATTCAGCCCTAGTCAATTTTCAAATATTTTGATTTGACCAGCTAAATCCTTACATCAGTAGCATGAGATCTTCTTTGTCTTTGGGTAATTGCCAGGTTCTTGTGGCCTGGTTTTGGCCTCTGTTGGAAACAGGATGCTGGGCTTGATGGACCCTTGGTCTGACCCAGCATGGCAATTTCTTATGTTCTTATGTTCTTACTGAAGAACCTGTTCACTAAGGTATGGTTAGAGACTACTGGAAGTGCTGTTTTACCATAAGCAAAAATCTTCGTGGGATTTATTAAACTGTGGTATCACTTAACTATAGTTTAAAAAAATCCGGTAGAGATTTTTAATTGCATTTCCACAGCCAAGAAGTTTCCATATTCCCAGCTGATGAAATATGTATGATGGCACACATCTTAGCCCAATTTGTAAATTACTAGCTGGGATGGAGTTGAGCTATATAATTTATGTGGATGACATCCAATACTTTGTTCGCATTTCATCAATCATTTCTGAAATTTATGTTTATGTTTGTTTGTTAATACTTGATTAATTGTAATTCATTACAAATGTAAAACAAAGCCTATACACATAAAATAGGCAAAGCTAACAATGCAATATACAGATAAAATTAAATTAGTAATACAAACTAAAAATCAAATCTAAAAAAAAGAAATGTGTTGCTTTGATGCTTTGTTTCACATTGAAAGATGCTTAGGTACAATAAAGAATAGGGATGTGAATCGTGTCCTCGATCGTCTTAACGATCGATTTCGGCTGGGAGGGGGAGGGAATCGTATTGTTGCCGTTTGGGGGGGTAAAATATCGTGAAAAATCGTTAAAAATCGTTAAAAATCGAAAAATCGAAAAACCGGCACATTAAAACCCCCTAAAACCCACCTCCGACCCTGTAAATTAAATCCCCCCCCCCCCCCGAACCCCCCCCCCAAATAACTTAAATAACCTGCGGGTCCAGCGGCGGTCCGGAACGGCAGCGGTCCGGAACGGGCTCCTGCTCCTGAATCTTGTCGTCTTCAGCCGGCGCCATTTTCCAAAATGGCACCGAAAAATGGCGGCGGCCATAGACGAAAAATATTGGACGGCAGGAGGTCCTTCCGGACCCCCGCTGGACTTTTGGCAAGTCTCGTGGGGGTCAGGAGGCCCCCCACAAGCTGGCCAAAAGTTCCTGGAGGTCCAGCGGGGGTCAGGGAGCGATTTCCCGCCGCGAATCGTTTTCGTACGGAAAATGGCGCCGGCAGGAGATCGACTGCAGGAGGTCGTTCAGCGAGGCGCCGGAACCCTCGCTGAACGACCTCCTGCAGTCGATCTCCTGCCGGCGCCATTTTCCGTACGAAAACGATTTGCGGCGAGAAATCGCTCCCTGACCCCCGCTGGACCTCCAGGAACTTTTGGCCAGCTTGTGGGGGGCCTCCTGACCCCCACGAGACTTGCCAAAAGTCCAGCGGGGGTCCGGAAGGACTTCCTGCCGTCCAATTTTTTTCATCTATGGCCGCCGCCATTTTTCGGCGCCATTTTGGAAAATGGCGCCGGCTGAAGACGACAAGATTCAGGAGCAGGAGCCCGTTCCGGACCGCTGCCGTTCCGGACCGCCGCTGGACCCGCAGGTTATTTAAGTTATTGGGGGGGGGTTCGGGAGGGTGGGGGATTTAATTTAAAGGGTCGGGGGTGGGTTTTAGGGGGTTTTAGTGTGCCGGCTCACGATTCTAACGATTTATAACGATAAATCGTTAGAATCTGTATTGTATTGTGTTCCATAACGGTTTAAGACGATATTAAAATTATCGGACGATAATTTTAATCGTCCTAAAACGATTCACATCCCTAATAAAGAATAGGATATTTGACAATAAACTCTCTCTCTCTCTCTCTCTCAGCAAACATGGTCCCCCCCCCCCCCCCCCCCCCCAGTGGTTGTATGTAGGAAATACCACAATTCTGGCACTTATTACAGAAAAGTTATCACAATTTGCAGTAACTTAGCTCTTCACATAAGCTACCTATTACCATAAAACACACCCCTTTGTCTATGCATTTTGATAAATCCAGGCCTTAGACACAACTGCTACAATACTCATGATATCTTACAGAAATGTCTCACTGAACAGAAAGCTTTCTAATAAGCCCTTAAAAGTCTTGCTACAATCTGACTGTTGCAGCTCATAGGGGAGTGAGTTCCAGATGGTGGGAGTTGCTACTGAGAAAGCTTGTTTTCTTATTTCTCCTAGTTGAGCTTGTCAAACAGTATGAATATGAAGGAGATTCCATTGGGATGAATGAATGGATCTGGTCGGATTGTAAATTTTCAACATGGTGTTTTCACAAGTTGCTGATTCTATTGGCAGCGATTTATGGATCAGCATTGCTACTTTATATTTGACCGGCCACAGCATTGGTAACCAATGGAGATCAAATTATTACACTGGGATAATGTGTTCTGTTATCCTCTTGTTTGAGATTAACTAAGCAGCAGCATTTTGAATGAGTTACATATCAATAAGAATACCCAAGATTTGAAATCCCATTGTCATTTCAATTTGAAGGAATCAGTATGCCTATCTCTTCCCAGGTCAAAAACCTTTGTGTGGTTTTAGACCACTATACTAGCACTATGAGCTCAAGTTAAAGGAATAATTTTTTAAACTATGGATACTGTGGAATCTGAAGCCTTTTCTAAGCATGATTGATATTAGGACATTAATTCAAGCTCTTGTCCTAAGTGGCCTCAGTTACTGTAATCCAATATATCTTGGTCTACCAAAGAACATCTTAAGAGCCCTTCATATTGTTCTGAATTCTACAGCCTGGTTTCTAACAGATATAGGGTGAAACCAATACATCACTCCAATTTAACACCCACTCTTTTGGCTTCCATTTGAGTAGAGAGTTAAATTTAAAATTCTAATGCTTATTCATAAAGCTTTAAGGCAAAATACACCAGATTGCATCAATAGGCTGTTAAAAATATATAGGCCACCCTGATAACTAAGGCGAGAAGACCATAAGCTTTTGAATGTTCCCTTTCCTCAGCTGGTATATGATGAAATGTGTGAGCATACCTTTTCAGTTACTGCCCAAGAAAGTGAAGCTCCCTCACAGATGGCTTATAAGATGAACCATGCTTAGGTAAATAAAAAAAAAATAAAAAAAAACTTCTAAAAACTCATTTGTTTAGCTAAGCATTTGGTGCAGCTATAAACAATTAATTTAGCTCTAAATAAGCATTAGGAATTCTGTAATCTGTGATGAAACTGCTTATATGTATGGCTGTTTGCAAATGTGGGGATTTTAACATATGCAGCAGTGATTGACTTGACATATCTGTTAGTTATGTCTGTTTATTCATGTTAAATAACTATACCTCACCCAATACTTTTGGACTGAGTGAATAATAAATCTCTTAAATAAAAAAAAAACCAAAAATAAAAACAAAACATAAAAGTGCCCTTTTCTATTGTCCAAAAGGAGCTTCACCTTGTGAATACTGATCCCTTACCCCTCAGACCTTCCTCGGGCTTACTTAAAAATTCCTGATGGTCTAGTAGGAGTAGAAGTAATCCTCACTCACTCCTACCTCACCAGCACTATTTTAAAAAATGTCACTGGTTCACCCACAACTTTTCTTTTCCCTATATGTGAGGAGCAAAGGGAAATTTGGGTGAGCTTGTGACATTTTTAAAGATGACACTGGTGAGGCAGAACTGAATAGTGATCACTTCTGCCTCCGGAAGACTTCCCAAGCTGATGAGATAAATGGTGGTAGATATTAGGCATGTGAATCGGGCTTCGGACGATTGAAAATATCGTCGATATTTTCAAAATCATCAGAAATCGGGGGCTCCCCAAAACGATAGGAAAATCCCACGATATTGATCGTGGGGGTTCCCTTATTGTTTGGGGGAGGGTGGGAAAAACAGCACACAAAAATAACATCTAAACCTACCACGACCCTTTAAAACTAACCCCTCAGCTTCCCCCACCCTCCCGATGCCCCCCAAAACTTTTTACAGGTACCTGGTGGTCCAGTGGGGGTCCCGGGAGCGATAACTTTTGAGATGTTGCTGACTTTGCCAGAATGTAGCTAAATTTTTCAGAATAGCACAGCTTTCCCTGTGCTTTTGAGAGCTATGATACTTATTGGCATGGCAATTAACTGATTTTCATTCATTTGAATGCAACACAGCAGATTATTTTACCCCATGTTTTTCCTGATTCCATTCTCCCTAATAGCCAGTGATTTGCAGTATCAGCAAATTATATGTTACTTGGAAAATAATTTGTTATTAGAAGATGTCATTTTGCAGCTTAGTGAAAAGGCTCCTTAGCTGGCTAATTCCCATTCAAAAATTAACCTCATGTTACCATGTTACTCTTACACTTCCTCACAAGTTTCTCATTATCTAACTTTGAATAATATTGTGTCATCTGAAAATGTGATCATTTCAATCATTGCTTACTTTGCCTGATCATTAATGGTCCCAGTACAGATCCCTGAGCACTCCATTATTCACTTCTCTTTAGTCCCTCAAGTGTTCTCTCAGGAATCTTTTTTAAATTAATTTTTCAAAATCCTGGTATGCTAGCCAAAGATCTTGCCCTTATCCATATGCTTATTTATACCTTCAAGAATTCAAATAGATTAGAAAGGCTATACTTCCCTATTGTCATGCACATTAATCAAAGAATGCAATGGTAAATGAGACACTATTTGGCCATATCTTTTAAATTATGAGACCATGAGTGAGGTTGGATAACATATTCAATATCTTTTTAATTTCAGCTAAAAGGCCAAGAAAGGTTCATTATTGGCTAATAGCTCCAATGCTATATTTATGAGTTTAGAAGATCAAACAAAAGGAAAACATCAATCTTTCATCAAAAAGTATTAAGGACAAAAATAATCATCACAGCCATATTATGTGATAGTTTCTTGGGGCATGGCATATAAGTAGAGTCAGTAAAACCTTATGTCTTCCACATTGTGATGGGTGCAATGCTTGTTGGTAAATGAGCCATTTCAATAGTGTGCATGCTAAAAATTCAGCACCTGGCTTGAAGAAGGTGTATTTTATTTTATTTTTTATTGAAAAGAGCTGCTGTCTAATAGTGGAAGGAGAACATACCATGCTATCAATCATGCACATGTTAAGTGAAATTTGCATATGACATCCCTTAATTTAAATGTAGTACATGCTAATTTTTCTGTGCACATACTAACATCTTTTAAGACTGGTTTAGCATGCAGGTTTAGGCTTTCTTGCATAGTATGCTATGTTTAATGCATGCTAAATTGCCTTAATATTCATAATCATATTTATTGCATAGGCCCTATACTTTCTATCCCCTAGGCCTCCAGTAAAATAGCATTTTATAATCATAGGGTAAAAATTACCAGTAGCAGGTCTGCCATTTCATATTTGAGTTCCTTTAGAATTCTGGGGCGATTCATATCAGGTTATAATGATTTGGTTTTTGGTTTATAAATTTTCTTAAAAAACGCAGATTAACAGTGATTTGCTTAATTTCTTCTGTTTTCTGATATCTTGTGCAGTATTATTTGCCCTTTATTTTGTGACTTACTACATATGTTCCTACAAATTTTAATTGCATCAGAATAGAGTAAAGTGACAATTAAAATGTGCTGAAAAGAAACACTTTATCCCCATTTATTATAAATAATACTAATAGGTTTAAACATTTTGGGGCAGATCTTAAAACCTGCGCGCGGTCATAGATTTGTTTGCGCAACCCAGCGCAAACAAATCTACGCCCGATTTTATAACATGCGCGTGCAGCTGCGCGCATGTTATAAAATCCAGGGTCGGTGCGCGCAAGGGGTTGCACAATTGTGCAACTTGCACGCACCGAGCCGCACAGCCTTACTCCATTCCCTCCGAGGCCGCTCCAAAATCGGAGCGGCCTCGGAGGGAACTTTCCTTCCACCTCCTCCCACCTTCCCCTCCCTTCCCCTACCTAACCCGCCCCCCAGCCCTACCTAAACCCGCCCTTACCTTTGTTCCAAAAGTTACACCTGCCTGAGGCAGGTGTAACTTGCGCGTGCCAGCCGGCTGCTGGCGCGCCATGCCCTGGCACAGGCTGCTGTGTCGGAGCACTTGGCCCCACCCCCGGACTGCCGTCACACCCACGTACTGCGGCCCCACCCACTGTCCCACCCCTGGATCGCCCCTTTTCGAAGCCCTAGACATACGTGCGACCCGGGGCTTTCGCGCACCACCAAGCCAAAGCAAGATAGGCTTGGCACGTGCATGGGCAGCTTGGAGCAGCTTTTCGGTGGTTATAAGCATATGTTACGTGCATGACCCTTATGAATATAGTCCCAAACACAGAGAGGTCCATTTTTAGCTACTGGCTGACTTGCAAAATTAGCCAGATAAACTTATCCAGTTAACTTTACTGGCATATTCAACAACATTGCACCCGCACCACTGAATATACCCAGCTATATCAAAGTTAGCCAGATAAGTTAGATAAGTTTATCCAACTATGTTTATGACTACTGCTTGGCAATCCTATAGTTATTCAGCTATGTTAGTCAGATAAAGCTGAAAACTGCGGTTTGTCCAGTTTAATTAGTCAGATAGTGGGGTCCATCCCAGAATATCCACATACCACCCCTGTGCTAGCTAGATAGCCAGTTATCCAGCTATTTTGGGGCTGGTTAGCACAGTGGAATTTTCAAATGCTGCCATTTGTCCAGCTAAATCTGATCTTTGCCAGAAAAATGGCACTGAATATCAGCCTCAGAACAATTTGGTTCTGCTAATGAATGAAAAGATGTCTCCAAAGTTATTAGTCAAGATCCAGTAAATAATACTTTACAGATCAGCATGCATATAATTTACATAAATAAAACATAGCGGACAACTTCATAGACAATGGTCATCAAGTTTGGGAAGCAGAAATGCTGTGGCTTTGAAATGAATCAGGTAATTTCATGTTAAAGGAACTAGTTGTCCTCAAGGAAAAGATGCACTCAACCTTGGTTTCTAGGACCTTGGATGTGTCAACAACTGTTCCACTGCATAGACCAGACATATAGGGAGCAATAGAGCAATTGGATTTGTTAAGCACTCCCTGAGGCTGTATGAACAATAGCAATAGATTGTATATGGTTAGAAAGAGTCTTAACTGATGGTTTTGATGCATATAACATTTCTATATAGAGACAGACACAGTAACATGAAGAATTTCTTTCCATTTGAAAAGTACACTAAAATTGTTTGTTATTCATTTTAAGGACATTATCTTATTTACACATAGCTTCAAAGTTCACCTTGCAGAGTTGGTCATATTCACATTCTCCATAGAGAGCACCAACTAGGTGATGTTTTCTGTAATTCCATTTACTCATCATTCATTCCTTAATCTCCTTTAAACCTATTTTTTTCTATTCTCTTCAGAATTAAAGGATTATGCACATCTACCTCTTGACTTTCACTAGAGATTAACAAATGTAATTACTGTTCTTTGTTACATGAAAACTTTCTAACTAACATATTCCATGTAGCACTGCGACACTTTTTATGTGTGCACTGCTGACTTACCTACATATTTTGTGTTACAGGCTTGAAGTTATTTATTTTCTCTATATAATATCTATTTTCAGTTTGATGATACTTTTATGTATTTTTATGTTAAGATGATATTCTGTTTTGAAATTGGTATATTAATCAGACTATTCATGCCTTAACATTGAAACAAGAATGTATCTGTCAAAAGCAATACCTCAATTAATATTGAGTTGCTAATGAGTGATACCCAATATACTTTATACTCTAATCCAGCATCCTGTAGTAATTTCATATGATGGAATTTTAAACCATTAGGCCGATGTATTAAAGTGTGCCAAATTTAATACACACTTTAATACACTGTGCATGTTATTTATCTACCATGTTATTTGTAACCCTGATCTTTAAAAAGGACTCAGGGGGTGATCCAGGAAACTCTAAAATGGTGAGTTAGTGCCGAGAAAAATCATGTAGAACATATAGAAAGACATGATTTAATGGGACATAGCCAGCATGGATTAACACAAGGGAAATCTTTCCTCACCAATTTTCTACATTTTTGTATAACCATTTGTTTGAGGATTTGCTGTTTCCCCTAGGACTATAAAAATAATTTTTAGTTGAAGTTACTTTCTCCATCATATCTCATCTCTCTACAGATCCCCAGGGGGTGAGTACTTGCAGTGGGCGGAAAGGAAATCCTTCTTGTCCCAGATGATGTCGTGTTTCTTCTTAAGTGTGTGCATCTCTCTGGTACTGTATTGTCCTCAGAGACAGACAGGCTGGACATAGACTGGGTATTCAAATAAAATGTACTGATTGTTTCCAGTGTACTTTCCACAACTGAAACTGTATATTAGAACTATTTATATAGGGGTATATTTTAAAAGGCCCATGCATACGTCCATGTGCACGCAGTTCCAAGCGCGCGCACATGGAGACGGCTATTTTATAACATGCACGCATCGGCATGTGCATGTTATAAAATGCAATTCCTGCGTGCACATGCGCCAGATTTTAATGTCTGTGTGCGTACGTGCAGGCAGGTGACCGCCTCCGCGTGCAGGGTGTATTTTAAAAGAATAGTGCGATGTCGCGATCAGGCCTTTGCACAGTTCCCTCCCAGTACGCTCCAATAAAGGAGGGAACTTCCCTAACTCTAATCAAATCCTTCCTCCCTCTTCCTCACCCCTAAACCTACCCTAGTGATCCCCAATTTTTGGGTTTTTAAGCTTACTGCTCCCCCAGAGCAGAAGTAAACTCCACGGGCTGGCCAGCTGCCTGTGCGCTGCCCCCAGAACAGTGTCTAGCGATGCTGTCCCAGCCTGCCCCCAGCCCACCCCTCCCCACTCAGATCCCGCCCTTAGCCCACCCCTTTCTTCAAGCCTGGCACTTCTGCATGTATCGGGAGTTACATGCATGGCTGGGCCCTTTCTAAAATGCGCTCGCGCATGCACATTAGCCCCGGTATTTGCTTGACTTGATAGTCTCTCTGCTGGGGTGCTCATGTCCATCTCTCTAGTTCCTGGGGTGAAGTTTGTCATTTTTTCCTCATCGGTGTACAAGCAGACTTAGTATGGGAATCCTATTGGGGAAGCTCAATGCAAAAATCCTAACTGAGTCCAAAGCTCTTCTCTTGCCCACATCCTGTGTTCTGGTCCCTTAGGGATGGACATCCAGCTGGGAGTCTCCAGATCTCGATGTTTTATCCAGTGTTTGTCTTTCAAATCTGTGTGACTTCTCTAGGGGAAAAGTCTGATGTTTCCAGTTTTGAACCAAGTTTTCACTCTCCTAAATCCAGTCTGTGAGGAATGGTGGGAAAAATCTCTACACTAACTAAAAAGAAAAAAAAATCCAAATTACTTTAAGTCCAAAAATCCCATGCTGGGTAATGCTGTCACTGGTTTTGTTTCCTCTAGTGAGGAGAAGGCTAGCTCACAGATCTCCAGACCCTGCTCTCTGGATTGGGGCTTGTCCCTCTCCAAAGAGTACAGGGAATTCCCCAGAATGAGAAAAAAACACTAAAAAGCCTGACAAAATCTCCCTGTTCTTCAAAAACCTGAGGCACACCCTCTCAGACAGAAAGTATACTGAAAAGGGATATCCTTGAATGCAGGAAAAAAGCACCAAGTTTAAGGGGTTATTTTCCAAGCTGCGTTATGAGCTTTTCGCTTGTGAAAAGCACCATAACCTAGCTTGATGGACTCTCTACCTGGGTAACATCAAGCTAGGTTGAGAGCACATTGTACAAATCTCATCTTTGTGAGAGTTTCCTCACTCTTAAGGACATCAAATCTCCACAAGAGTATACTGTTCTGTTTGTATGTTTCACAAAGTGTGAAAATAGTATCATGCTCTGCAGTAATACCTATGTGAAGTGCTAAGATTGTGCACTTTGTGATAAATAACCTAATACCATAAAATATGCCCCCCTTCCTATAGCATGCAATAGTTTGATGAATCAAGCCCTTAGTTAGTAGGCCCAATTTAGCAGAGGCAGTGAAAAATATCTCTTTACTGTTCAAGATCTAAGTAAATATGACTATGCTTTCTATACCACTAACTCACTTTAGCACCTAGAAATGGCCAGTCACAGTCAACCTCATAGGATTCTGCTAGATGTAGTTCACATATAGATGGAATCTCAAGAGTACACAAACCAAGTGAGCTTAAATTTCTTGGATGCATATATAATTTAAGGATAGAATTAATGTAATCATGATTCATTATTTTAGAGCCTTGTAGACAAGGGTTGGCAGCTTAAATTGAACCCTCATTCAACTGGCAACCAGAGAAACACACTAAGGACAGGAATAATGTGGTCATAATGGGTTACCCAGTAAGCACATGTGCAGCTGAGTTCTGAACCACTTGCAAGGTCCACAAGGTGGAACTTGGAAGACCCAGATAAATTGTATTGTATTACTTAAAACTTGATAGCAGCAAGGACTGAAGAAAGGTCCAAATTTCATTAAACTAAAAGAAATGTTTAATCTTTTAAAACATTCCAATTTTAATAAAGGCACAGCTACTATTGCTTTAACTTGGGAGTGAAATGATAGATTAGAATAAAAAATGATTCCTAAGTTTCTCACCTCCTTTATAATCAGAAAGTTATGTCATTCAAATTGGAATCTGGAGGGAAACTCTGATGAATTAGCCCTGTTTATTCTAATGATTTCTGTTTTATTATTATTTAGGGCTAATTTATTGGCCATAAGCCAGCTCTTAACTGCTTGTAGATAAATAGATAACAGTCCCATTGTGGTTTTTATATACAATGCAATAGGAAAGTAAAACTGTATGTTGACTGAATAAATTCTGGTAATATAAACCCAATACAGAAAGCAACTTGCAGATAGGGCAAATATAGATATTAACTAAAGTTACGGACAGCACTGATCCTAGAGGCATGCCACCCTTTAATGGAAACCTTTGCAATGGCATGGAATTACTGACTGCTTTTTGTGATTGATCTATCAGATATTATAAAAACCAAGACAAAAATAGACTCTGACATACCAATTTCAAAAGGTCTTTCAGATAGCACAGTATGGTTCAATGTGTCAAATTCTACTGAGATATCAAGTAAGACCAGAAAAAATGTTATCCCTATATCAAGACCACGCCTAAAAAGATCTAAACTAGATTTCATTAGCATTTCAGTGCTATACTTTGGATGGAAGCCAAATTGAAACAGTTTAAGAATATTATGCTAGTCAAGGTAGTCATGCAGTTGTACTAATATTGCTAATTTGATAAGTTAAACTACAAAAGAAATAGAAGATATTGGGCGATAATTTGCCAAATCAGATTTATCGAGAATGACTTTATTGCTATTTATTTATTTACAAGGACTTAACTTTTGCCTTCATTACTAGATTATTTGTTCAAAGTGGATCACAGCAATAAAACCAGTAAACATTCCTTAAAACTTAAAAACAAACATCACATTATTTAAAGTTTCACAAACAGATAAGCTTTCAAACTCTTCCTAAACTGTTTATAATCCTTAGTCAAATGTAAATCAGATGCTACTCTTTGGGTCTTGCTGCCATTCCTCCTTGCTTATATACCCCTTATTCTGCTCCATGGGGATTTGTTGCCACTCTTCCTTGCTGCTATACATCTTATACTACACTTTGAAGTTATTTATGACACTTAGACTTGCTTGCACTGGTGTCCACTTCACGTTTGATAAAGAAGGCAACGAAAAAATCAAAACATCATATATCCCATTTTAATACAACTTTTTGTTAAACTATCTTAACATTTAATCCTCCTGGGATGATATAATTAACTGTCATAGTAGGCAACATTGGATCGGTTGTGCCTTATATTACCATCTGCCATATGCTTAATCATAGATCAAACCTTAAATGTCAATTGATCCTTTGTGCAAACTTCATTTTGTATACATTTTTATATGCAAATAAAACAATAACTTATCTTTGACACTTATCTTCCTGGTATCTAGTTTGTGCACACTCTAAACTGCCACCTATTGCTATACCCAACATGGGTCCGTGTTTTTAAACAATATTAACATTTTTCTTCAGGGAGATGGTCAATCTTGATTTACCCACATTTCCTTTAGCATTCTTCTACCAGCATCATGGCTGCCAAAACTGAAGTGATGTTACTCAGACCACAATTATAGGGTCTTGCCTTGCTTCCATACCCTAGATCCTATACCTTGGGGTATTCTTGCCACTGTGTTTAGCTGCTTTGCACCTCTCATAGTGCATTGGAGTCTTAAAGTCACTCTTTGTGCTGCTGTATCCCTCTAGCAAAATTTGGTGTTTTTTTTTCTGCCATCTTTGCTGCATTGTTCATCCTTCAAGGTGCCTTCATGCCACTCTTGGTGCCACTTTGCTTCTCTCATGTTGCCCCTGGGGGTTCATGTCACTGTTTTTGGTGCCATTATTTGAAGCCTTAGACTATTTTTTGACTCTTGCTGCTACTTTGCTCTTCATGACAATGCTTTGGACAATGCTTTGGAGCAATGGTTCTCAACCTTTTTGTGGTCGGGACACACCACACAGATGGTTCTCACTTACATGACACACAGAACATGTGACTGTCATGAGGCTAAACATAAACATACATTCTGCATTTTCAGAAATCCCCTCGACACCCAACAATGGGTCAGAGAAGAACTAGGGCACTACCCGTACAACTCACCATAGAAAAAAGATATTCTGGTTCTGATGACATCTCAGTAAAAGCAAAACAAACTCTCTTTACTGGCAGGCACAATATCCCTCCTTATGAAAAGACAATAATTTACCACTAATGCATGCCCTATTGAGAAAACACAAAAAATAAGATTGATACAAATGCCTACATGCTAGTAATATCTCTCACCTTGGTCACACACCCAGAACTGATCTTCACCAAGTTCAGAAAGACCACAAACTATAAATATAGAGACAAACTGGAATAGAAAACCAAACAGCCACTCTGCATGCAGTTCAAACCTGGAGAAATGGAAAGAGAAATATAGCACCTAACATAGTCCCAGGATCTGCAATAATGAACAAAAACTAGCCCACACAAAGTTACACCTGTATTATGGAACACACTCAAACAGTAAAAACCCTACCTATGAAAAGGCAACACTGCAAATATTTAACCAAGCCTTAAACACTAATACACCTCCTATTAGGAAAACAGAATAAGCAAAACTATAATAGATACCCACACAAAAATAATTGTAAAACTATACTAATAAATGTTACAAAATAGCTGAATAGAATAACATCCAACAATTAACTCATAAAATTATTAAAAAATTGTCCAAATATCAATAAAATATTTCAAAACAGCAGACACATCACATAATACCCTATAATAAAATGTCAGTCAATCAAGAAAAATAAACTTTAAAAGCTACCTTTACTTACCCTCTCCAGCAATTCTCCTACTCCTTTCCGTTACAGGCCAACAACACTCACCAGAATCAGCAGTGGCTGCTAAAGCTCTGTCCTCATGGTAAGAACATAAGAACTTAAGAAAATGCCATACTGGGTCAGACCAAGGGTCCATCAAGCCCATCATCCTGTTTCCAACAGTGGCCAATCCAGGCCATAAGAACCTGGCAAGTACCCAAAACTTGTCTATTCCATGTTACCGTTGCTAGTAATAGCAGTGGCTATTTTCTAAGTCAACTTAATAGCAGGTAATGGACTTCTCCTCCAAGAACTTATCCAATCCTTTTTTAAACACAGCTATACTAACTGCACTAACCACATCCTCTGGCAATAAATTACAGAGTTTAATTGTGCGTTGAGTAAAAAAGAACTTTCTCCGATTAGTTTTAAATGTGCCCCATGCTAACTTCATGGAGTGCCCCCTAGTCTTTCTACTATCCGAAAGAGTAAATAACCAATTCACATCTACCCATTCTAGACCTCTCATGATTTTAAACATCTCTATCATATTCCCCCTCAGCTGTCTCTTCTCCAAGCTGAAAAGTCCTAACCTCTTTAGTCTTTCCTCATAGGGGAGCTGTTCCATTCCCCTTATCATTTTGGTAGCCCTTCTCTGTACCTTCTCCATCGCAATTATATCTTTTTTGAGATGCATCGACCAGAATTGAAGACAGTATTCAAGGTGCGGTCTCACCATGGAGCATTTTATTCACCATTCCCTTTCTAATAATTCCCAACATTCTGTTTGCTTTTTTGACTGCCGCAGCACACTGAACTGACGATTTCAATGTGTTATTCACTATGATGCCTAAATCTCTTTCTTGGGTTGTAGCATCTAATATGGAACTCAACATTGTGTAATTATAGCATGGGTTATTTTTCCCTATATGCATCACCTTGCACTTATCCACATTAAATTTCATCTGCCATTTGGATGCCCAATTTTCCAGTCTTAAAAGGAATTTATCACAATCTGCTTATGATTTAACTACTCTGAACAATTTTGTGTCATCTGCAAATTTGATTATCTCACTTGTCTTATTTCTTTCCAGATCATTTATAAATATATTGAAAAGTAAGGGTCCCAATACAGATCCCTGAGGCACTCCACTGTCCACTCCCTTCCACTGAGAAAACTGTCCATTTAATCCTACTCTATGTTTCCTGTCTTTTAGCCAGTTTTCAATCCACGAAATGACATCGCCACCTATCCCATGACGTTTTACTTTTCCTAGAAGCCTCTCATGAGGAACTTTGTCAAACGCCTTCTGAAAATCCAAGTATACTACATCTACCGGTTAACCTTTATCCACATGTTTATTAACTCCTTCAAAAAAGTGAAACAGATTTTTGAGGCAAGACTTGCCTTGGGTAAAGCCATGCTGACTTTGTTCCATTAAACCATGTCTTTCTATATGTTCAGTGATTTTAATGTTTAGAACACTTTCCACTATTTTTCCTGGCACTGAAGTCAGGCTAACCGGTCTTTAATTTTCCGGATCACCCCTGGAGCCCTTTTTAAATATTGGGGTTACATTTGCTATCCTCCAGTCCTCAAGTACAGTAGCCCCTGTGACATAGTAAGGGCAAGGCTATCGGCACCATTTTGGTTCCTGGCACCCGACGGCACGAGTGCAGGAGATCGCTCCCGGACCCCCATTGGACTCCAGGGACTTTTGGCCAGCTTGGGGGGGGCCTCCTGACCCCCACAAGACTTGCCAAAAGTCCAGCAGGGGTCCTGGAGCGACCTCCTGCACTCGGGCCGTATTGCCAGTATTCAAAATGGCGCCGGCACTACCTTTGCCCTCACTATGTCACAGGGGCTGACAGTTGGTGACATAGTGAGGGCAAAGGCTAGCGCCGGCGCCATTTTGAATACTGGCAATACGACCCGAGTGCAGGAGGTCGCTCCGCTGGACTTTTGGCAAGTCTTGTGGCGGTCAGGAGCCCCCCCAAGCTGGCCAAAAGTCCCTTGGGGTCCAGCAGGGGTCCAGGAGAGATCTCCTGCACTCGTGCCGTCGGGTGCCAGGAACCAAAATGGCGCCAATAGCCTTGCCCTTAATATGTCACAGGGGCTACCAGTGCCATTGGTCAGCCCCTGTCACATGGTAGGAGCACAAGATGGCACCAATGGCCATGTGACAGGGGCTGACCAATGGCACCGGTAGCCCCTGTGACATAGCAGGTCAAAGGCTATCGGTGCCATTTTGAACTGGTACCGAGGGTGTAGAGTGCATGGGATGGCTCCCGGATCCCCCGCTGGACCACCAGGGAGTTTTGGTAAGTCTTGGGGGGGGATCAGGAGGGTGGGGGGTTGTTTAAATTGGCAGCCGAATAATTCGGCGAAAATTTGTTGTATCCATGGGGAATCGCGATACGTTTCGCTTCCCCACGAATACAATGAATATTGGCACTTCCGTTGTGGATTGCCAATACGTAGGTACCGAATGCACACCCCTAGTTCGTAGGTGTCACGTAGAATGTCAAAGTGGCTCCTAACCCCCTACATTCTTACCTAAACCCCACCTCGAGTTACTAGGTGGGCCTACCATAGGGATACAAATACCTACCTATGCACCATGACATTATGGGCAGTCTTTCTCTCTCCCCCCCATCAATTCATCTGAAATAGGACTTATGGGAGACATCACAAATGGCAATGAAACCTTACCACACGGTCACAGCAGCTAACGCAATCCAAAGAGGTGTAGTTAAAATCAGCATTACAGCTGTGCAATAGCTCTTCGCAGACAGACTAACCCTAGCTCCTCCTATTTTCTTCTTTAGAATTTTATTGATTCATAAAAATGTAGAAGCTTACATATGTATTCTACATTTATGAAGCACTTCAGTATGTATAATATAGAAATTATAGATATAAATTAAAACAAGTAGTGTTGGTTTCTACACTATACATGGACAGGGATAGGATTTCTGCATATCATGACTACAGAAAAATTTTGAGCTGTGTAAAAACATATCTACTTTTTATACTGATTTTCATCTCAGTATTTGCTATGTATACAGATGAAGATATATAAACAAGATCTAGAATAATCTCAATTGAATTCTAAGCAGTATTTTTGGTAAGAGATTCCTCTTATATTATGAACCCAGCAAGTACAACTCAAGCAATTAGATAAGGTCAAAGCAAATTAGATATTTAAAAAGTAGCTTAGCACTGTAGCTTAATTCTCTTGAACTGCAATGTACATTGTACATGCTGAAAATAATTATGCAAACTCAAAAAAGAAAATGCCATTACCAACTTATTTAACAAATGTAAAGTCAAACAGCCTAGTTAACTATGCACTAGAGCTACAAACTATACAAAGAAATTTGATATATAATTTCTACATTTCAAAACATATTTATATAAAAATTAGGATATTTAAACAATTTACCACTTTAATGAAAAATCATGTAAACAAAAACACTACTAAACATACTTATCTTAAAAACATTTAACAAATAACACAACCATGACATAGATAGACCAAACATTAACCCACAGTTCTTTTAATCTTGAAAGATAAATAAATACCTCTGCAGAAAAACTGTCCAAAAAGTAGTCACTTTAGGTCCCAAAGGTCCAAAAGGAATAATAAAATCCAAAGTGTCTCATTAAACAAGAAACACCAGTGATTTAACAATACAAACTACATCAGAAGCCTGCTTTGACCAACATGTTTCATTAGGGAGTAGCCTAGTAGTTCTCAGGATGCGAACCAGGGAAGCCATGGGTCAAATCCCATTGTTGCTTCATGTGACATTGGGCAAGTCATTTTCCCTCCATTGTTTCAGGTACAAATTTAGGGACTCATATACTAAGCTGAGGTATTTTCACCTGAAGGGGGGGAGGGGAAATTCTGTGGGGTTTACTAATCTGTGGAACCTGCTACTGCAGCTTAGGAAACCATACGGTATTTTTTCTCAAGCAAAATACTGTGAGGAAACATACCATAGGTTAGTTGACTCCCAAATGCCATGTAATAGGGATACTTTTTTCCCTAAGTCACCACCTTATTTAAGGGCCCAAGGAATCCAAATTACACCCCCCCCCCCCCCAGCATGCAGAAATTCCACTGGGGGTCTTGTGAGACCCTGGTCCCAACCCCCAAGGTACTAAAAATAAAATAGTATATCAAACTTGCACAATGAAGGCCACTTCTCCCCTTCCCAATCCTTCCATGTTGAAAGAATAGACCATCTCCCTGGGCTCCCTATCTTACCTTAGATACCTCTACCCCCCCCCCCCCCCTTATGCACCAGGATCCTTTCAGCCCAGCCATTCCATGAGGTGTCAGCCAGAAGTCAGCACTTCAGGATCAGGAAGAGATACTGCATGGGATAAACTGCTGGGATTGGGGGCTTCAAGGCTAGAGACTGGCTGGGGGAACCTCTGACTAGGGAAGAGGATCTGAAGGTTGGGTCTGAGTCTGGAGACTGGCTGAGGCCGCAGGCTGGAGACTGGTTGGAGGTGGAGTTCAAGGCTGGCTGGGAGTGGTTGATGCTAATTGGCTGTGGGAGAGATTCAGATTTGGTGGCTGGTTGGCTAGGTAGGGGGAGCTTGCAAGCAGAAATTGAGAATAGCTGACTAGTCATCAATTTCTGTTACTCATGTCCAGGGATAGCAGTAGCATGTTTTTTTAACTAGGAAGACTAAAAATATGCTATTGCTATCTCTAGAAGTGAGTAACAACAAGTAAACCTTATTTATGGCATATGCTAGGTACTTGCAATCTGGACTGGCCTCTGTCAGAGGCAGCATTCTGGACTTGATGGACCTATGTCTGACCCAACATCAAAGTGTCTAAGGCATTCGAGTACTATACTGTGTACACCCTAAAAGTTACTGCACCATGTCATTCCCCTCATCCTTCACTCACTTGTATGTTAATTATAGAAAATAAAAATAAATGATTCTGGGGGCTGCTTTTCCTAAATGAGCAGGCACTTCTTAAATTTCCATTAGTAATCATAAGATTGTGCACTGGGTGAAAAAATACTTCCCACAATTTGTTTTAAATCTTCATGTTGTTAGTTTAATGGAGTGTCTGCCAGTCCTAGTGTTGTTTGACATTGTAAATAACCATTGTCTATTAATCCGTTCCAGCCCATTCATGCTTTTATATATCCTAATGCTTGCAGTCATCTGTTCTCCAAGTAAACTAACCCTAATCTGTTTAGCCTTCCTCCATAAGGGAGTTTTTCCATCACTTTTATAATTTTTTATCACCCTTCTCTTTACATTTTCTATTTTCACCATATCTGTTTGGAGATAGGGCAACTAGAACTGTACAAATTACTCAAGGTCTGGTCACAGTATTGATCTATACAAAAGTATTACAATATTCTTAGGGGGTTTTTTATGCCTTTCCAAATAATTCCTAAATGTCTATTTGCAATTTTGACCAGTGCCTCATAATGAGATGAAGATTTCAATGTATTGTCTATCAGAACTTCAAAGCCCTTTTCCTGGGTGGATAACACAGAACTCAGTATCATGTTGTACCTGCAGTTGGGCTTATTTTTCCCATTTAATGCCCATTTTGTTTTTCAAAATGATTTATAATAAGAGAAAGAAGCACTTTTTCATAGGAACCCCTCAGGGACCCAATTCCTGAGTCTACTCCTGTATCCCTATTGGTTGCTTGTTCTGCTTGATTTGTTTTAGTACCCATTCTTTTATCTAACAAGGTCCTTCTGCAGTTACATTCTGCTGCTGTTTTAATGACTCAAAACAATTTTGTGATATCTGCAAACCTGGTTATCCCATTCACTGACTCTTTTCCAGATTGTTTATGAATTTGCTGAATAGCACAGGTCCCAATAGAGCTCCCTGGGGCACTCCATTTGGAAAACTGACCGTTTAGTCTTATCCTCTGTTTCCTGTCATATCCAGTAACCAATCCACAAAGGACACTGCCTCCTATCCCATGAACTTCCAATATCTTGAGGAATATCTCAGGAGTGTTTTGTCAAATGTCTCCTGAAAATCCAAATACAATATATCAACTGGCTCACCTTTATTCACATGTTTATTTACACCTTGAATTGACAAGAACGACTTCCCTTTGCAATATAATGTTGATTCTCCCCCATTAAACCATGTCGATTTATGTGGTCAGTAATTTTCTTTTTAAGGATAGCTTCTACCATTTTGCCTGACATCAACCTCAGGTTCATCACTCTATAGTTTCCTGGATCACCCCTGGAGCCACCCCTCCAGTCTTCAGATACAGTGACTGTTTTAAATGATAGGTTGCAGATCACCAGAAAGTGAAACAGTTCTGCAATTTCAAGATTGAGTTTCTTCAGAATTATCAGGAGAATATGTGGTCTAGGGATGTGCATTCATATCCAACGTATTGGTAATCCGCAATGTATAGGGTCATATTTGTTGTATTCGTGGGGAAGTGAAATGTATCGCAATTCCCCACGAATACAACAAATCTTCACCAAATTATTTGGCTGCCTAAAGGAGCAAATTTAAACAAACTCCCCACCCTCCTGACCCCCCCCCCCCCCAAGACTTACCAAAACTTCCTGGTGGTCCAGTGGGGGGTCCGGGAGCCATCTCCTGCACTCACGCCGTCGGCTGCCGGTATTCAAAATGGCGCCGATAGCCTTTGACCTTACTATGTCACAGGGGCTACCGGTGCCATTGGTCGGCCCCTGTCACATGGAAGGAGCAATGGATGGCCGGCTCCATCTTGTGCTCCTACCATGTGACAGAGGGCTGATCAATGGCACCAGTAGCCCCTGTGACATAGTAAGGGAAAAGGCTATCGGCGTCATTTTGTTTACTCGCAGCCGATGGCCCGATTGCAGGAGATTGCTCCTGGACCCCTGCTGGACCACCAGGGACTTTTGGCAAGTCTTGTGGGGATCAGGAGGGTCCCGCAAGACTTGCCAAAAGTCCCTGGTGGTCCAGCGGGGTCCGGGAGCGATCTCCTGCACTCGGGCTGTCAGCTGCCAGTAATCAAAATGGCGCCGATAGCCTTTGCCCTCACTATGTCACAGGGGCCGACGAAATGCACCAGTAGCCGCTGTGACATAGTAAGGTCAAAGGCTATCAGCACCATTTTGAATACCGGCAGCCAACAGCATGAGTGCAGGAGATGG
Source organism: Rhinatrema bivittatum (assembly GCF_901001135.1). NCBI lineage: Eukaryota > Metazoa > Chordata > Amphibia > Gymnophiona > Rhinatrematidae > Rhinatrema > Rhinatrema bivittatum. Next base: position 105,054,598 of record NC_042615.1, on the reverse strand, counting down.
CTCCTGGTCCCCCTGCTGGACCACCAAGGAGTTTTGGTAAGTCTTAGGGAGGTCAGAAGGGTGGGGGGTTGTAGTTAATTCAATTTTAGCTGGGAAACGAATAAGAATGAATGTCTGAATGTATTGGGAGCCCCCCTTGCCAAATGCAACGTATCTGATCCCGACGAATACGAATTACGAATGCAATGTATGCTGTCCCTCTGCACATCCCTAATGTGGTCCCTTGTAATTTGTTAGTCTTTAGTCTGTCAATCTGATATATTGCATCCTCCAGTTTCACTGTGATTTCATTTTTTCGTTCAGAGTCATCACCATCAAAAAATGATTCCTCTATGTGTATGACCCTGACATCCTTATCAGTAAAGACAGAGGAAAAAAATAATTTATTTTTCTGCTATTTCCTTGTTCTCCCTGACCACCTCTTTTACTGCTGTGGTCATCCTACTGATGACCACAGCAGGCTTTTTGTTTTGAATCTACTTAAAAGAGTTTTTAATTACTTATTTTTTACCTCTATGTTACACTCATTTTCAAATTCCCTCTTAATTGCCCAATTCCTTTTTTTTAGATCTAACTTGACAGTGCTTATGCTCTTCCCTATTTTCCTCATTTGTGTCTACTTTCCATTTTTTGAAAGATGTCAATTTGGCTTTAATTGCCTCTTTCACCTAACTATGAAACCACATTGGCAGTCATTTGGTTTTCTTTCCACCTTTTTTAATGCACAGAGTGCCTACTGTCTGGCTTTAAGGATGGTAATTTTAAACAATGTTACCCTCTTTGATTATACTATAAGCTTTATATAACTCTCTAATTCACATATGACCATCATAATAGGCACTCCTGATTAGAAAAAACTTCAATTGCCATATGCTTAATTATAATATGGTCAAAGTCCACGAATCACTCAATTATATTTTTTTTTCCTTTGTTAATAATGCATATAAAATCACTTATCTTAGAATTTTCAAGAATTCATCCCAAGTATATGCATTATTAAAAAAAATAGTAATTGAGGCAACTGAATGTGTTCTAACTGGGAGTAGCTATTATGATGGTCCTAGGTGGAAGTTATAGAAAGCTAAAAGTGTAATCAAAGAGAATAATCTTGATTGCATCATATATTGATGTTCCCTCTTTACATGACACAATTGCATTTTGAATTTAAACAATGTCCATGCCTCCTGCATACTTTTAATCTTGTGAATTACTATTTTTATTTTCTTTCTATCAAATGGTCTCGTTGTATCATAGTATCCATTTTATAATTAAATACAGTAGTTTTCCTTAGTATTCACCCTCTAGTGATTGTGTCCAAATTTATTACATTATGATCACTGTTGTCATATTACATTATGACCACTGGATCCACCAGCTTTATCCCTTGCACCAGATCCTATGTTGCACTGAGAACTAGATCTAATATAGTCCCCTTCTCATTGGTTTCATGGCTAACTGCTGCATTAAGTAGTCAAACTAGTCATTGATGGCATCCAGGAACTTTACCTCCCTTGCATGACCTGATGCAACATTAACTCAGTCAATACTTGGGTAATTGAAGTCTCCCTTTATTGTTGTGTTGCCCATTTTACTAGCCAATCTATTCTCAGTTGGCATTTTATATTCTGTTTTCTCATCCTGGCCAGACAGGATGTAATATGTCTCCATTACGATACTCTTCCCTTTTAAATTTAGAATTTCTAACCATAAGGATTTCAGATTGGATTTCATCTTTAAAAACTCAGTGTATTGTTTTAATATCTATTGGTATGCAACCCTTTCTACTTCCTCCACAACGGAAGCTCCTTGATTTTTTCCTCTCTATTGTAATTAAGCTGGTTTTATACAACTGGAAGAAGCCATCCAATGTAAACTCTACATTGTGGTGGCATATGGTATGCTTGTATTATAAATATGAGAAGAGGCACCGGGTGAATAAATAGCTGGGTGACAATGTGAAGGTCAGTTCATCATTATTTTCAGGTTTCATGACTACACTCCTTATTTTGCATGGCCTCCCACCACCCAGATTTTTGCTTACATTTTCTCATGCTTCTTTTACTGTTTATTGTCTTTGTAGATTACTGCATATCTAATTTTCTTATCACTTTTTGCTATGGCATGCTTAATTCCAGCTGCAATTGTGGATGTTCCTTTGCACCCTCTTTCTGCTTTGTTATTGTCCTTGTGAAACTTTAAGAAAGACATTTGAACTACAAAAAAAGAAACAGCAGAAATAGGAGCCCATACCTCCTCCCAGAAAGCAAGAGGGAATTAACCTTATATATCACTTTATATAAATAAGAAACCTTGTAGGAAAGCAACACCAACCTTCCCCACTTAGTGGAGTATAAAGTGAAATTAGGGTGAGTGGGGGTATTCGCTGTATTAAATTCAAAGAAGAGTATAATAGCCACACAGCAGATTAAAAAATACAAAGATAATTAAAAAGAATACTTAACCACCAAGACTGGGGATCCCAAGATCTTCTTTGGAATATTGAAGCAGTGTGAGCACTGATTTATTAATCAATTTAACTGAAATACAGGTTAGGATCCAACTTTACCACTTAAAGAGCCCCTACTGTGCTTTGACTGTCTAGAAACCGCTGGAGGCAGGCATCAAATATAAACTATATCAAATTCAAGGCAGATTAAAATATCCAAAGATATCCCAAAATAGCTACCCAGACTGGGTAATACAAGTTATCTTTTGGGAATTAGGAGGAACTAGAATTAGTTATTAATAATAATCTTTCTTTTATTTTAAAACTAAGCCTGTTTTTCTCTATCACATCTTTATGCTAATCATACTTTAACTTTCATTTATTTAATTAAATGATTAAAATAGCTTAGGTCACTACTTCTCAACCCAGTCCTCAGGGCACAGATTTTCAGGATATCCACAATGAATATGCATGAGATGGAAGCAATGCACCCACATTTAGCTTATGCATATTCATTGTGGATATCCTGAAAAACCTGACCAGTTAGGTGTACCCTGAGGAATGGGTTGAGAAAAACTAGCTGAGAGAACACAATAAGCTTTTGAACTTTAGATCTATCAAAATGACAACAGGTTAAAATTTGATTTCAACCTTAAAACAACTGTTCAAGTGCTCTATAAAGAATAAAAAAAAAAAAAAAAGAACACTGGCACATTAACTGAAACTATGCTAACCATAATCGAAGGAGGATTAATGTAGACTTTTTAAAGAATATTACCCTAAATCATCCCTGCAATCAGTTACCATATGGGACTGTGATTTAAAAAACAAAAACAAAAGAAAACATTATTTAGAAAAAGATAAGCTCTATCTACATTTTTACTGTACTGTTATGATAGTGGGAGCTTACTTTTTAATATTATTTCAGGTAGGTTCCTGCAGCAATTTCACTGCAGATCCATATACAGGGCTGTATGCCTGCAGTAACATAAGCAACTGAGCTCCAGCTGTTGAAAAATAGGTGACCACCAGAACTGAATACATCCATACACCTGGTGCAGGGAGGCCATCAGAAGCTCACACTCTTCGTTCTGAGGGTGGGGAGGGGACAATTAAGTGTGGAATGTGGGAGCTTCACCTGCACTAGGCCTTGGAAGCATAGTGTTGGCTGGATAGTCAGCACAGCTGGCATTTAGCTTTGTACACCCTTGTGTCCAAGCTGGTTGATTGTGTATCCTGCAATTGGCACCATCTTCTTCATGTGCCAACAGCTGGCAACTGAACATGGAGTCGTCAGTATGACATTAAAGTAAGGACAGATTCAGCATGAGATTTAAATCTTGCTCGCTCCCTTGTCTCCCTCCTGTTTCCTGCCTGCCACAGGGTTTAGAAACTTTCCCTACTTTTTCCTCCTCAAGCCCTTCAAGGCCAGATTTGGCATATTATAAAACCAGGAGCCTGGCAGATTAACATTCCTAGCCATTCTGCCAGGTTAAGTCATTAAAAAAAATTAAAAAACCACCACCACTCTGGGAGGATCCTGGCACCATTCATATCCTACTAGGAGATTAAGAAAACAAAAAGGGTAAGAGAGGTAAAACCTTTGAGATTGCTGGTCTTTGTAGGGCTGCATTGCACAGTGGGATGGATGCTGTATTCTGCAGAGGAATAAGGATACCGGAGGGAGGATTACTTACCAATCCTTCTGTCCTGGTTTGTATCCACAGCACCTACAGTATCGCTAACAGTCTATTACGCCTTATAAAAAATAATAAATATAGGCCAGGGTTAGGCAACTTTTGTCCCCATTACTGCAAGCAGGTCTGGTTTTCAGGATATTCACAATGAATATTCAAGACATATTTGTATGCAGTGGTATCAGTGCATGCAAATGTCTCTCATTCATATTCATTGTGAATATCTTTAAAATATGACCTATTTGTGGCTTCCAAGAACCAGAATTGCCTTCCCATAATATAGACCATTGGAACACAAAAGGTGTTTTCCCCAGTTTTGTTAAGGAATAATCAAAGGTGTATTGAGGCTTCTTACTCTGCAGTTGCTTTGTTTTTCCCAGCTGCCTAATCATGCTACTGCATGCCCTATCAGTCAGACCCTTCAGCTGTGACGCATCATGTCCAGCAAAATGTATTGCTGGTCCATTAGAAGTCCTGGCTCCAGCAGAGCTCAATGATATGGAATTGGAGGGACACAACCTTGCAGACAGCTTGCCTGCTGGAACTTTGGAGTCTGAGTGAGCCAGAGCTGATGTAGGTCTCTGAAGATGCCTGTGATAGTTGCAATGGCTTAGCCCATTCCAAATGTGATCTGTATCATATCCAGTTGCAGGTCCTGGGATTGCAGTGGGAGAGGATGGTGATGGGTATCTAGAACCCAGGTGAAAAATTCAATGAGGAATTCCACTCTACCTGGGAATATCCCTTCCCTGTTGTTAGGGTACAATTGCAGTAGCTCTACAGCCATTTTCACTAGCATTACAGTGTGGAAAGACATGTAGACACCATCCTGCTTCTGACTTACAGAATAATCCATCCATGTCTGGAAGGTTCCATGGTGAGTTCTCACAGCATCCAGCTATCTTTTTAATTTTGGGAGAGAGTGGCTAGATGTTCCCCCTTCAAGGTGGATTCCTAATTTCCCTCTTATGGGCCCACTTCCATCAATCTTCCCCATATAAAAGCTTACACGGATATTCCTATGAGAGGTACTCCAACTAGTATTGTCTCACTTGCTTAGGAGCTTCACACTGTTGTTGTCCTTGAGATTCTACTCCATGAAGGCATGGCCTTAGCTCAGGGATCAAATTTTCAGGCTGTCTATCATGAATATGCATGAGACATATTTACATGATTTGAGGCAGTGTACATGCAATTCTATCTCTTGGATATTCATTAAGGATATCCCCAAAACCTGACTGGTTGGTTGCCCTTGAAGACTAGACTTGCCCACCCCTACCATAGGTTCTCTCCAGGCAGGTACTCCTGATATATATGTCTATGGCACAGAAATGAGCAGTTACGGCTTTTTTCTTTTTTGTGAGCTTTATTTACAATGCAAATAAACCAACAGGATTCCACATTCACAATTCAAGTTAGTAATACAAACTCAAACAGGTCAGCTATCTTGAAGGGGCTGCCTTTCCCTTTTCACTCACAGTCAATCCAAGAGCTACTATCTTCTAGATTCTGGGGCCTCCCATGCTCTCCTCACAGCCTACATTATATCCCTGGGCCACAGGAGACAGTCTGTATCCAAAATTCCCTGTCTAAGGTGGACCAGGTCCCAAAAACTGATCCCTATTCTTAAAATGTTCTGGGGTTCTGGGAATATACTCTGACCAAAACCCCATTTGAAGTATTCCTTGTATAAGCATTCTTCATATTACCCCAACTATGAATACTCCCCAAGTAAACATTTCCCTCATTATTCCACACACCTTCCTCATTCTCAACATAAATACCACTCCAATACCAGAAACCACTCACTTGTTGTACAGCATCTGCCTCCATTTGCACACCCTGTCCCAAAGGTACCTTTGCCTTCTACCATCCCCAGCTATGAATGTCAATGATTCTGTGGTGGGCAGGGACCCAGGTCACAACAACATGAAACTTGCTCCATTTGAAACATTCATGGATATCTCTATTGCCCTTAAGCTGCAACAAGGTGTGTTCCCATTGGTCTAAGTCCCCCCTCCAGCATGTGTGAGGGCCAACTGCAAAGACAAGCACAATGCAAGGGTGCAAATGCTAAATTATTCTAAGCTTAGAAGTACTTCCTGTACATCGTTTCTAGTTACATCAGCTCACATGGCCCATCAGTGACTAGTAATTTTAGTAGGAATGTGTATTAATTTGAAACAAATGGGTAAAACATAGTGAATGAGTTCTTTTTTTTTTCATTTGTGGCCTCCTAAAAGAAATGGAGGGGTCCCATGAATGAAACAAAAATGTGTCCCATTTTTTTATGCTTTCCTTTCAAGTCTATGGCCCATTAAAGTCTATGGCTGTGTACTGCTGAGCAAAAAAAGCAACTGGTAACTATAGCAACCAACTCTTGCCTATTTGAACTCACAGTCTTGTCAGAGCCCAGGCATTACAAGTTGGCAAGAAAATCACTCAGAAGACAAATCACAGGGAAGCATCTTTATAAATAGCTTTTAACTGCTATCTGGATCAAGTGACACTGATGTCCTTTCACTGTAAAGTTTTAACATGTGCAAGCAGCAGTTTGTATTTCCTCTCTAGCTCTTGGAAGAGAAGGATGCACTAGTAGAAACTCTCACAGAGATTAAGAAATAAATTGGGAGGGGGGAGAGTTTGCAAGTTCATGAAGACAGTTGTGCCTCAGTGAGGCTTTGTCTACTCTCAAGCCAATTCCCCCTGTTATTTCTTTAATGAAAACAACATATGCATTTCTAAGCAAAGAAGAACACTTCGGAAGGTAACCAAGGCTCTGATTTATTGATCTGTTGAGTAGGTTAGACAGATGAGTCTCATGCAAAGATGAGTCTGTGATGCATGCAGATTTGCAGGACAGGGAATCGATGACAGATGTTAAAGTATTTGATTTGGAAGACAGTTCTCATGGGTCTAATGTATGGGTGCTGGGGATTCCAGATAAATTAGAAGGGCAGAATGTGAGATGTTTCTGGAGCACTGGCTTAAGGACATGTTGTAACCTGGAATAAGTGACCCTTCCTCTAGAAAATGATTAGAGCCATTGAGTTGCAGGATGACAGGCAACAACCTGCCTTGAGTATTCATCATAACATTTCATAAATTCCAAATGAAAGAATGGGTCCTGCAAAAAAATGCATGAATGGGACCACTGTCATATCATAAGAATTGAGTGTTTATTTTTCTAGACTACAGAGTGGCAATGCCAAAATAAAATACAAGCAGAATTTGCACCAGTGAAGAAGAAACTACATGCCCCTCCCGGCTCATGGTTTGGACTGATGGACTATGGAAAGGGTTTGATATGCAAAGTGAGGTGTCAGCTTTTCTGGAGGCACATATCAAACATGGCGCCTCTTCTAACAGTGAAAGTTTGGGCTGGACGGCCTAGTTCAATAGGCCCGATGAAAGGAATGGAGGCAAGTGAAGTATGAGCATCAGGTGATGGTCCTCAAGGAATCCCTAAATCCTCACCTTGTCTGAAAGCAGCAGAATGGCCATGCCTGTCAGCTTGTGCCAGGTCTCTAACAGCAACAATCCGCTCAAAGAAGCAGGAGCTCACAACTCTGATGGCTTTGCATGCATCCAAGGTGATGACGGGAAATCAAACAACTGAGAAATATACTACGGCCCATTCAGACCTGGATATGTACCCTTGAGCTATGCTCAAGGGTACATATCCTTGAGGACATTGATTTTATTATGATGTGCATTCAATGTTACCAGATGGGTGGTTAGACTGGCAAAGGAGGGAAAGGCAGATGGGTAGTGGAAAGTGGGAGGGAGACAAGGGAATGAACTCAAGAAAGGATACAGGGGATAAATGGAGAATATGGATATTGTAAGGGGAAAGGAAGGAAGAAGGAGGGAGGCAAAGGAAATGAGGGGTAGGGGAGGCACTGTACTGCTTCGTGTATGGTTCCTTGTCTTGGCCCTTTTATAGACAATATCTCAAACTGTGGGGATGGTGACAACATGCACCCTGATGAAGAGATAGAGTCAGAGAGATCTAAATATATCTGTGCCTGTCTGACAAGAAGACATACTCCCCAAGTACGGAGAGACAAGGGGGCCTGGACTGACAAAATGTTGTGCAGGGCAGGTGGAGATGTCACGGGGGAACTGATATGTGGTATCCTGGACTTGGACAACTGCCAAGGCTTGCACTTTACTGATGAGATCCTAGGAAAACCTAATGCATGGGAAGGCTAACGGAAGAAGGATTGGAGTTGGGGTAGGTGAAAGGGAAGGTCAATGTTGTGGTGAGAATTGGAACAGAATGGCATAATAAGGCAGAGTTCAGGTCTATAGATTGCTCCTCGCTTGGGTGGTTCACTCTAGGGGATAAAGTGGGTCTAGGGTTGGAAATTAGGGAGCTGTGATCCAGGGAAAGCTGCTCAGGGGGATGATAGTTAAACATTTCTCTGGCTGGTTTTTCACGTACTCTGGAGCGGGGGAGGTTGGTGGGGTTTAGGTGTTGTTCGTTTGGGAGTTATGGTTGGAATTAGAAAATTTTAAGAATGATGGAAGTGCCAAAGACAAGTTTAGGCTCTAGATTTTGATTAGTGTGTATCTTACCAATGTGACTATAGAGACAATAGAGATTATTGTAGAAGGGTATGGCTAAAACGCAAGGGAGCTTAACCTCCTGGAATATTAGAGGTGTTGCGTTTCCCATTAAAAGACAGAGAATTCTCACATTTCTAAAGGGAAGGTCAGTGAAAATAGCTATGTTAGAGGATACACACTTGTCAGATCAGGAACATGAGAAGTTATGTAGGGATTTGGTGGGACAAGTTTTTTACTCCTTGTTCAACTCCAAGAGTAGAGGGGTCTGTATTTTGATACACAAGAATTTACCCCTTATAATTCACATGCCCCTAGAGATATCAAAATGCTATAATTCTAACAGAAATAGCACTCGTGATAAAAAAAAAAAGGTGACATGGTTAGGATAATTTCCCTGCTCCTACATCACATAGGTAATTTTTATAAGGCACAATACATTTATCACACCTACACTGATTAATACACCATAGGCACATTACTGGGAAAAGTTTTTTTTATCACATATGTCATTCAAAGAGAGAGAGAGACTTTACTTAGGCATCAATATGTCACTCTCTATTCTCAAAAAAATATATAGTTGCAATGGAAAAGGTACAGAGAAGAGCGACCAAAATGATAAAGGGGATGGAACAGCTCCCCTTATGAGAAAAGACTAAAGAGGTTAGGACTGTTCAGCTTGGAGAAGAGACGGCTGAGGGGGGATATGATAGAGGTGTTTAAAATCATGAGAGGTCTAGAACGGGTAAATGTGAATCGGTTATTTACGCTTTTGGATAATAGAAGGACTAGGGGCACTCCATGAAGTTAGCATATACCACATTTAAAACTAATTGGAGAAAGTTCTTTTTCACTCAATGCACAATTAACTCTGGAATTTGTTGCAAGGAGATGTGGTTAGTGAAGTTAGTGCAGCTTGGTTTAAAAAAGGTTTGGATAAGTTCTTGGAGGAGAAATCCATTACCTGCTATTAATCAAGTTGACTTAGAAAATAGCCACTGCTATTACTAGCATCAGTAGTATGGAATAGACTTAGTTTTTGGGTACTTGCCAGGTATTTGCAGCCTGGATTGGCCATTGTTGGAAACAGGATGCTGGGCTTGATGGACCCTTGGTCTGACCCAGTATGGCATGATCTTATGTTCTTATATTCTTAATTATACCACTGTAAGAGGGGGGCACTTTTAACTCAGAGTAGGGTTTGGGGGCTGAGGTACTTTTGGGCGGAGTGGTTTTACATACATAGAAGGAGGTACAAACAGGAAAGCACACATCACTGAAGATTTTCTGTCATTTCAATTGATGAAAGTACTCTCTCTCTCTCTCTCTCTCTCTCTCTCTCTCCCCTGAACAGCATATGCAATAAAAACATTTTCCCAGTTACTCACAACTATCATAAGCACAAAACACAGAAAAAAGGTGTAGGTATATCTGGCACAATTTACAGGGTGCATTACAGCGTTATCACGTGCATTAGGGCCTTAGTGTTCACCCTTACAAGAATTGATAATTTACCCCATTAGTTTGCCACCTTGGATGGGTGGATGTGTGGAGAGTGAGGGAACTATATATATTTTTCCACAGCACACACTCCTATAATGGGTTGAATATGTTTTTTGCTCTGAGAAATTGCTATGTTGGAATGAATCAGCAGATATCCTGATTTGCCACCATGTACATACCTTCTCTGCAGTCTAGCAGAGAAGGTATGTACATGGTACTTGAACGTATCAGTTTTAAGCAGAGAAGACTTTTTTTAAGAAATGGGGAAAACAAACATTTCTGGAAAATCCATGTAGCAGAAACATGCAATCCCATTATGCTCTAGGAAACCCTACAAATGATGCTTGGGAAAATAATTGGGTACACTAGCCACCAGAAGAAGGTCAGAATGGCTAAGGAGGTTTCTCTTGAATGTGAAATTACACTCTTAGAAACTATCCATAAGACAAACTGCTCTCAGAGGGTTTAGAGGCAGCTAGTAGTGCATAGAAGGAAGTTAGAGGTCCTTAAAATAGATCAAATAGAAAAATCATGTGATTTAGATTTTCAGCAACAGATATTTTAAAACAGCGTTGATTTGTGGCACCTCTTAAAGTTAATGGAGCCATGTTGGAATTCATATCTATTATGAAAGCAGGTACAGCAACACAAATGATTTTTTATAAATATTTGACATTGAAATACTGGGGATCTAATGTTTTTTATTTTCTTTTTTAGAACTGTGTAAAGTTGAGAAGCACACTTGCCTCTGATGAATATGTGGCATATCAGGTCTATATATGCCATTTTGGATCTCAGCTATTGCTAGAATCCCTATAAGAGATAAGTTGTTTCAATTTTATTAAATATTCAGTAAATACTTGCTTTTTTATCTGAAATTCATTTTTTTTTTTTTGCAAAAAAATATAAACAGACTAAGGATTAAAAATAATAACAGCGAGAGGGTGCTCTCGCGTGATGCACAAGATGGCCACCCGAGTCTAAGGCTCTGTGAGCCCCTCGCTCCTATTTCTCAATTGAATTGGATCCGTTTGGTCTTTTTTCTACATTTAGAAGACTCATATTGCATCTGAACCATGGCTGCGTTGAAACCGTGGAAAATTGAAGCCGCTTTTGCGGTGTCTGCTGGCACAAAATGCTCCAAGCAGGACCCACCGACGCCGGATAAGGTACCGGCAACAAAATAAATGGCGGAGATGGTATTAACAGAGCTAAAGCAGCTCAAAGACTTAATTCAACTTAATATTGAAACCACCTCTGCAATACGTACGGACTTGAAAATCATGACAGCTTGTATGGATGGCTTTCAGACACATCTGGACGACGCGGAGACGCAGGTCTCATCTCATCTCCTAGTCACTGCGCCACTCCCCAGCTTAACAAAGGAGATGGAATAGCTTAAATTGGACATTGAGGATCTATCTAATTGAAATTGTAGGAACAATATACATATCCTAGGGATCCCGGAGGGATCTGAAGGTACTGATAGCTTACAATTTTTAGCGTATTTCATACCTTCCATCTTGCAGATCAAATTTGATCAACCGTTTGATCTGGAAAGGGCCCACAGAATTCCCTCACGGCCTCTAAAGAACTCAAGCTATCCTAGGCCCTTAATTTTTAAGGTGCTGCGGTATCCACAGGTCCTTCAGATCTTCGCTGCAGCTAGGAGCAAGGTGCCTCTTAATTTTCAAGGGAACGCTATTCTTTTTGTTCCAGATCTTGCTAAGTCCACGGCTATGAAACAAAAGGCCTTACTAGCGTTGCAGCCCCGTTTGCAAACTTTGGGGGCCAAATATGGCTTATTATATCCGGTGCAGATGAGAGTCACTTATAACAATCAGAATAAGCTGTTCCATGATCCAAGATACTCGTAAGATTTCCTTCTTTCTTCTGAATCCGCTGCATCTATGGTTACCTGAATCCATCGGATTACACTTGTATTTTGCAGTTTCTTATATCTCATTACTGCCAGATTTGACCAGTTGCTCGTTACATCTATGCAACTATATTGATTTTTGGTGTGACTGTTCTGGACGCAATCTCATTTTCTTAATACTGAATTTTCCTTTTGATATTATTTACACAGGAGAGAGTCAGCTTTTGTTTAATGATATTCAAGGCTTTTCTACGTTCACTTCTCTCCTTATTATATCAATATGGATCCCCCAATGAGGCAGATCATTGTTTTTTCTTCTCTTTGTTCCATATAATCGCCTCAGTTCAAAGGTACAGGAGCGGGGGACTCTGGAGGCATTTTGTCTCGCCCTGAGGCTCTTTTTTTGTTTTCAGGAAGGCAGCATTTGTACTGCCATGGCATGGATTGCCTATGCACTTCTTTTTTCACCTCCTTTTTTTTTTATCAATGTTGTTTCCATTCGTCCACTGGTTTTTGGCATTTTCCTGGGTTTTATTTTTTATCTATTTTTGGTCTTGTTTCTTTGATATCCCTTCTTCTGAGATGGTTCTGGAGGAAGACCACTACGAGGTTTGGAATATGTTTTCCTTATGGCGTCCAATATCTCATCTTTCAAACTGGTATCTGTAAATGTCAATGGCTCTAGGGATGTGCAGCAGGGATGGATTCGTCCCATTCGGGATTCAGATTCGTAGGGGCCCAAATCCGTTGCATCCATTCTCGGGAGCCCCGATCCATTCATATGTGTAAAATGCATTTGTCCCCCCCAAAAAAACCCTTCCCAATCCTTTAAAGCTATTTATCTACAACCCCCCCATCCTCCTGACCCCCCAAGACTTGCCAAAAGTACCTGGTAGTCCAGCGGAGTTCCGGGAGCGATCTCCTGCACTCGGGCTGTGGGGCTGCCGGTATTCAAAATGGCACCGATAGCCCCTGTGACATAGTAAGGGCAAAGGCTATCGGTGCCATTTTGAATACTGGCAGTCGAAGGCCCGAGTGCAGGAGATCGCACCTGGGACCCCCACTGGACCACCAGGTACTTTTGGCAAGTCTTGTGGGGGTCAGGAGTCCCCCCCCCCCCCAAGTCCCTGGTAGTCCAGCAGGGGTCCCGGGAGCGATCTCCTGCACTCGGGTCGTTGGCTGCCAGTATTCAAAATGGCACCAATAGCCTTTGCCCTTACTATGTCACAGGGGCTACCGGTGCCATTGGTCGGCCTCTGTCACATGGTAGGAGCAACTGGCAGATACTGACGGTAGATGGAATCTCATCAAACTTTCCATACAAAGTGAATCCTTTATTATTCTCAACCTATATGCACCAAATACCCATTTTTTTTCCAAGATGTTTTTGCAAAAATACTTCAACTGGACTCTTCTCAGTGTATACTTGGCAGAGATTTCAAACAACCCTTAGAACCGGTGCTAGATAAAAAAATTGAATGCCCGCCTCACCATTTCTAAATCTACTCAAACCTTGCGCCACCTAACTTCCACCTATGGTTTCTCAGATCCATGGCGCTTGTTTAGTCCTACAGAGAAGGACTACACCTTTTTCTCTTCACCACACTCTTCATATTCGTGCATTGATTTTTTCTTAACCTCCAATTCTTTAATCTCTAGGATAATATCTGCAACAATCTGTCCCATTTTAATCTCCGACCATGCGGCCAATACTACCTCTTGCTCTCTTATACACTCCATAGTGGTTCACAGACAATGGCGTTTCAACGCGGCACTCCTTGAAGAACCTTACTTCAAAGCACTGATTGAGCAACAAATCACAGAATATTTTCAATTCAATACTACGGACAATATCTCCTCAACTTCTCTCTGGGAAGCCTTTAAAGCCACCATACGTGGAGAGATTATCAGTTTCTCCATCTGATGGAGCAAATCCCAAAAGGAGGAGCTGAATTCACTCCAATGACAGGTCACTGCTTTGGAACAGGAACACATTCAGCATCCAACATCTGCTTCCTTAGCTGCTTTAATTAAAGCTAGATACCAATACAACTTGCTTCTCAGTTCTCGAGTTAACCTTCATATCTTCTCTAAAGCATAATATTATGTAGGTAATAATAAATGTGGTCACTTGCTCTCTTCCTACTTTAAAAAGAAATTGGAAAAAAAACCCGTATTGTTAAAATCATGTCTTCCTCCAATGAGCCACTAACTGAGGAGGCGGACATCCTGCGAGCATTCAGAGACTTTTACGCCAATCTATATCAATCAGAAGTTTTTCCCACTAAGGCATCGTTCACTGAATTTTTTTCCAAAATATCTCATCCTAGTTTATCCACTGAACAGATGGCCAGACTGGCGATCCTATTTCCATTGGGGAAATTGCAACTGCCATTGCTTCTCTTGCTCCCAACAAAGCTCCCGGACCAGATGGGTTCACGTCAGACTTTTATTCAGCAATGGATGGCCGGCACCATCTTGTGCTCCTACCATGTGACAGGGGCTGACCAATGGCATTGATAGCCCCTGTGACATAGTAAGGTCAAAGGCTATCGGCACCATTTTGATGCGAGGCAGGCCTGATAGCCCAATGGTACGGAGGGAGAAATCGCTCGCGGGACCCCGCTGGACCACCAGGGATGTTAGTAAGTCTTGGGGAGGGATCAGGATGGTGGGGGGGGGGGGGGTTGTATTATAGTAAATTTTAATGCTTGGGATGGTTTTTTATTTAAATTTAAAAAAATGTGCCCCTTCCTCCGTACAAACCCGAAAAACAAATTTTCCCCAAAGTTCATGAAAAATCTGTTTTGGGGTTCGGGGACCCCGACCCACAATGAATTAGGAAATTTCAAAAAAATTGCCTAATTCGTGATAAATGAATGCACATCTCTATTATATTGGGGTACCTGCCAAGGTTGTCCCTTATCCCTGTTATTATTTAATCTGGCTTTGGAAGCTTTGCTTTCGGCTATCCGTCAATCTGAACAAATCCAAGGTGTACCTATTGGAAATGAAATTTTTAAACTCTCTGCTTATGCTGATGATGTTCTTTTATTTCTACAGGATCCTGCAGAATCCCTCCCACATCTTTTTGACCTCATTTCCACCTACTCTTCTCTCTCAGGTTATAAGAACAATTGGCACAAAACTGACCTCCTCCCCTTGAATTATTCTGCTTCTTTAATTGATTTTACACATGTTCCCATACAAAAGATATCAAAAGGTCTGAAGTATTTAGGAATCAGATTTTTTACTGATCCCTCGGAAACTATAGCTTATGGGGAATCCTCTATTTTGCAAAATGTAAAAGATCTAACACTGAGGTGGCCACCGTTATATCTTACCTAGTGGGGCAGATTGAATACCATTAAAATGGTTCTTGCGCCTAAAATAACATACACCCTTTCTATGTTGCCCATCTTCTTTTCCGCTGAATTTTATTGACAAATTGTTAGACTACTAGTTAAATTTTTGTGGAATAACAAAGCTCCTCGTATCGCTCTTTCCAAATTAAAATCTGCTAAATACCAAGGAGGGGTTAACTTCTCTGATTTTTATACATACCACCAGGCATATATTCTGCAACAAGGCTATTACTACTTTGATGCAGAACGGACAGGCGTGGAACAACCCCACTGGCTAGCTATAGAGTGTGCATGCAATGACCCTTTTCCCATGTATTGTTTTCCAGGCATGACTCTCTCACCACATTTAGCTGCCAACCCTATACTAAGATCCTTACATAGGGCTTTCTCAGAGTTTGACTCACTCATTCCAGCTAATTTTCCCAAGTGGTGCTCTTCTGGTTTAGCTCCCATTTGGCGGAATTCACTACTTACCATAGGGGGCTGTACACTTAATTGGCCTATTTGGCAAAAATGTAATATTTGGTTGCTGTCATCTATTTTGTTATCTGGTAAGCTTATGTCTTTTGCACAATTACAAAACAATTATGGTATGCCTATTACTCAATTTTATGTTTGGTTACAATTGCAATCCCTTCTTCATGACATTGTGTTAAGCAAATTTGCCCTGGATAAGGTTCCATATTTAATGGAGTTTTACCAGCACCAAGGTCATAAAGGCCATTTGGCTTCTAGCATATATAAACTTATTAAAAGTTTTTCTCCGTGTTCTCCCACATTGTATTTACATCTGATCTCGTCCTCGGATCTTGATTTGGAAATTACTTCTTGCATGTGGAAATACATTTGGTCGACTTCCATTCGTATTTCCCTTTCTGCTAGTCTGATACAGACTTCCTTTTTTATTATTCACAGAGTGGTTTGGAAACCTTGGAAACTTCACCGTGCTGGACTGTTGCCCTCCCATACTTGTTGGTCTTGTTCAGCCTCTAAGGCTACACTAAGTCACATGCTCTTCCATTGTCTTCTAGTAAATGCTTTTTGGAGAAGGATTTGGGGTACAGTCACCTGTATTCTGCAATTAAGTCTTCCAATCTCATATTCTATGGTAATTCTGAAAGGAGCTGACCCCTCCTTACATCTCTCACAACCCTATCGCAAATTGGTGGATTTTCTCTTAACTGTAGCTCAACACAATGTCATGTCCAACTGGAAACATAGTGAACTGCTCTCAGAACACTTATGGTGGAATACAGTCTGGTTGTACTTAAAGTATGAGAAGGCAATGGCAATTAAGTCTGGAAGACTTGCTAAATGATCCCTGGTGTGGAAGCCATTAGATGCTTACATCGCCTCATTATAATTAACTCTCTGCTGTTTTATGTGCTGCTTCCTCCGACTTGATGACGACTAATTGTTGCTATGATTATTTCCCCCATTCTGATTTCTTTTGTTTCATGTGTTTCTATCCCTTCTCGAAGCAATTTAGTTTTCTCTTTTATTAATTCTTATTCTTTTTTAATTTTAATCCTCATGTTTTTCTTTTTTCTTCTCTTTTTCAATTCATTCTTAGTATTTGTTTTCCTTTCCTCTATCGTCTCTATTCTCATACTTGTAACGTGTTGGGTAAGACAAGTTATTGATCATGTAATGTATATCAGAGCATAATTTTGATTGCTTGATATTCTGCTGTTTCTTTGAGTTTCTTTTTGTTTAAAGTTGTAAATTCAATAAAAATATTTCAACTAAAAAAAAATATTAACAGAGCACAAAAGCTCAGTTAATGACTTTTTAAGTGAAATGGCAATGCACTAACATATAATTTGCTGCACATTTATATGAAAGTATTTTATGCTAGTTAATGGTAGTTCTATTTGTTATATCCCTATACCCTAACACATAAACAGATTCAATTTTGGCTTTATTATGCCCTATATGGGACCAAGACATCCTACTCAGGTGTTCAATGTACTCTTTGCATGATGTCTAGCAAGTGTGATTAGAAACAAGTGCAAAGGAGCTAAAGCTGTGCTGGGTGTCTGTCCCCTTCCAAGAACACTCCATTTTAATGTTCATCCTATCCCCCTTGATATTTGTTCCTGAAAGACACCAGGAAGTACATGCTTATCCATAACTTGTCCTTCCTGTCAAATATGCCTCCTTTGACAGTTCCATGGCATTCCTCTCAGAATGTGACTGGAGCGGAGCAATCTGATGACCAAGGAGGATATTGAGTAGGCAATCTGGTTGTTACCTCTCCTTTGTAAGTATCCTTTCTGACGGAACCTTTAACAATGATATATACATGCTAATAGGCTAATCTATTTTGTATGCTTATTTTGAAATGTTCAGCATTTTTATACACAAAGGTAGCAGAGAATGAGACCGTCTCAAAGTCCATTGTCTACTAATTGGATTATTTTCTTTTCATTGGGAAGGGAGGTAGCATGGCTTGTGAACATTTGCTCCATTCCTTCTCTCAGTTATCATGCCATTTTGTATCCCATTATCTGAAAATAAATTGCAAAGCCCCATGACAATCATTACCTTTCTGGGCATTGATTTGGACTTCTCACTCATAGTATTGAGACTCTTGTTAGACAAGCTGATTAAACTGTCCTCCTTGGTATCTGCCCCTATACAGAGTAAGACAGTTATTTTAAAAGACATGTACTCCTTAATTAGTAGACTTGCCTTCACAGTGCAAGTCTACTACTTGATAAGTATGACAACAGGCATCATCAGGGATTTTCACTGGCTGCAGGTCAATAGGGCACTGATGGAGGATCTTGCTGAATGGAGGCTTTCTATCAGACTTTAATGGTGCGGTTGTATATTTTTCTCCTCCAGTTAACAGCTGTGCTTCAGAGGGCATACATTTTAGAGTCTAGTTCAAGGGCATATGGTGCAAGGATCAATGATCAACAGAATGGGTAGAATGAGAAGTCACTTGGATCATTACCTCCCTTGAGATTTTCCTCATTGTGATTGCCTAACACATAAAGGAAGTTTTCCCTCGGGGAGAAGAGAGCAGTCTTGTGGGGCAGGTATTCTTTTGTCAATCAGACAAGTGACCCCTGGAGTTGATGCTTCTGTGAACCGTGATGTATTTAAGATTCCTCCCCCCCCCCCCCACACAAACACACACACACACTTATAAAGGGCTGTTACAGTGTAGCAGAGGGCTTTTCTCTGCTGGAAGAAGGCAAATCTTCAGCCAGCCTGCTGCCTCTAAATGTTTGCTGACATAGGCACAGGCCTAATGCATGCCTATTGACAAATCCAGAGATGTCTGTGAGAAGTCATATTCTGCTGTCCATAATGTAATGTCATGGCATATGCAAAGCATGTACCTGGATCAAGCAGCAAGATTGCTGACAGTCCTTTTCTTTGGAAGTGGTCCCTATTCAAATGACTGGCCCCTCAAGAGAACATGGCAGAATAGTTCATGCCAGCCTACCTGATGTTATTTGGAATCAGACAGCATGTGATCTTCTTTGTCAATCCCTTTCTCCATCAGCCTGGAACATCAGGATCAGAATTGCCTAGCCCTGTTTTACAGGATGGCTATCATATGCCCAATATCTGTAAAAACTGGGGGCATTACCTGTCTTTGTTGCTATAACATTCATATAGGTTGAGGCTCATCTCATTCTGGCAGAGCAGTATCTCTGTGTATACCAGTTTGGGGCTACGGCAGAGTTACTGCAATCCACAAGGAATATGAATTTAGTTTCTGGAAGAATTGGTGTCCGGTTCTTTCCAGGAACATGGTGCACACCCAGAAGCCAGATTAGCATTCTTCTGTAAAGTTCAGAACATGTCAGAAGTAGCTCACAGCTTCATGGTTAAATTATTCATGATGATTTGAGCCTATGACTCTTTTGCTATCATTGTCTCATATAGGCAACTAAACTACAAACAGCTGCTCTTGCTATGATATGTATTGCTCAGTGTGATCTCCTATAGTCTGTTGCTAAATTGTTCTGAGCAGCCTTCTCCTTGTCATTCTATGGGCTTTGAGAGTCAGTGAGTCTAGCACTGCATCCTGAAAGAATTCTGAAGTATCAAGATAGTATTCTTCTGACATTACCATACACAATGACAGGATGATGGTGAACATAAATGCATATTGTGTTTAAAGATTGATCGTTAGCCAGGGTATAAATCATCACCTTGCTAGTGGTTCTGGTTTTCATGACATACCCTGGGCAGATTGCACTCTAATACATGGCCATTTAGTCCTTGGGTGGCAGATTATTCCTGGTACACCAGTTTACAGTTTACAGCTATTCCCAAGTGTGCTCTCAAGACTGATGTTGTCCAGTGTGAAAGCTATGGAATCCACTCATTTTGCTCTGGTGCTATGTCTTGTATGTCCAATTCTGGATTACAATTCATAGGTTGTTGGCGCTCAGCAACCTATGTGTCCTATACCAGACATAGTGATGGATCTCCTGTACAGCATATAATGTTCCTTTGCATATAATGTTGCTTGTTTCTGCCACTGCAGATACCAGCTAGTGATGATGGTTTGTTGTAGATCATTGGCTACTCATTTATTGAATCATGGATAGCAGCAAGACATTTATGGCAGTTTCGATAGGAATTTGGTTTAACTGCCAAAAGGTAGCAGGTTCTCTGGATAGGCAGGCGGGCCTTGCAATGGAATCATCTCTCAAGCATAGAGGACTGGAGGAGGTCTTCCCAGATCTCATCCATCTTGGACATAACAACATAGATAAAGTGCAATGTCTGCTGTGGGTAAATTCCATCAGTAATGATTTGGCTTTATTAACCACAGAACAGCTCAACTCTTGCATCAGCTGTTCTGACATCATCCCTTATTGCAGGATGGGTGTAGTGAGATGTGGCGAGGTACCCTGTGAAGGTGAACAGGCAGTTTGGCAAAATCATATCCCTCTTGAGGGAGTTTCCACTTTTGCCATGATTTGATAGCTGTGCTGTGTCCATTCTTCCTTTTCAGCACAGATGGGTACACCTGGTAGATATGGGATATGACCTATTCTTACGGGTATTTAGGAGAGCAGTCAGTGCATTTTATGGGCGGGCAACAGCCTTTTACATTGGAGGTCTCTTTGCTTGCTCTTGTTTCCCCTTTATGTTGAGATGGGTATGCAGGGTGGCCTGCTTATGGCAGGGTGATCCAGCTTAGTTCTGGAGTTTGGGGGGGGGGGGGGGGGTCAGCTTAGGGAAGGGGCCAGGGGTTTTAATGAAAGTACAACAAGGTTTATGGCTTTGTGGCATGGGGATAACCTAGGGGGTATGGCAGCCAACAACTTCAGAGTATTGGACCAGGAAGTCAGGTTCATTCCACTGATGTTAAGATGGGAGGCTGGCGTGAATTGGGTCTCCTTCTGCGATACCACTGACTTTAGAAGACACTGCATGAGTAGAGGTGGTACCTTTGGAAATGATCCTGAAGAGGTCCAATTTCATCTCAAAAGGGTTAAAGGGCATGCATAGGCAGGATTGAACACTTGAATTAGATTTCCTAGTCAGGTATTTAATAAAAGGCTGCAGCCAATAATATCTAATAAATAGTCTGTGATTGTTTTGTGCATTGTATGCATCTATGCAAGTGGTGAGCAGCCTAGACAGGTGTCACACCTACCACATTTATTTATGTATTCATTTATTTAAAATACTTATATTCTGCAACTTCCAATATAAATTTCTCAGTTACAGTTACAACCACTCAGACTATATTAATTTATAGCTGCATTCATAATGAAACACGTGTCCTTTTTTAAGTAGTTGTCTAATATCTGGAAGAGCTTTCTTTTCTTGTGTGCAGTATCACAGCTGAAGAACTGGTATACACAGAGATACTGCTCTGCCAGCATGAGATGAGCATCAACCTATATGAATGCTATAGCAACAAAGACAGGTAATGCCCTCAGGTTTTGCAGATATTGGGCAATTCTGATCCTGGAGTGCCAAGAACCGGACTGATCGACAGTAAATATAAAGAGATATATTTGAGTACCATAGAGGCAGTACATATAAATATACTTCCTACATATTCATTGGGGATATCCTGAAAATCAGACCTATTTTTGGCACTTCAGGACCAGAGTTGCCCAGCCTGTTGTAAAATGTCATGGAAGGATTTATATGCCACAGTTTTGTAATCATAGAAATGAAAAATAAAATTAGAAGAGAAAATATATTGATGCTAATACAAGTGGGTACATTTTCAGCAGTATACCTACCTATAAAGTTACATGTGTGCTTTTAAGCACGAACAAACTACAATTTCCAAGTATAAATTATGTTTTAATATTGGGCTGGTATACTGCTATAAGTATAATGCATATTTCTACCTTTTCCAAAAAGATGACGTAGGTTAGGCATGTTGTTGACATGGAATTCATATGCATACATTATTAAAATTTAAGTTAGATATAAATTTATAACACCTCTGAAATGCTTATTGAAACACCTTTTCAATTCAGTCAAATTTATGCATAAAATGAATATTCAAGTTTTCTATGTGGCTGAAAGTCCATTTAAATGCATTCAGCAATTCTATAATCATAACTCCTTATTTTGTAAAGCTAGGTCTTGACTAATCTTTGGAAAATTTATTCCAAGATGCCTTGTTCCAATGCATTTAAAGTTCAGGTTCTGAACGTCTGGTGATGGCAAACTGATGAATACATTAGACAGTGTATTTCCTGATGAGAACTCCTATACCATGTAATCACGTTCATGGAAAAATCATTCCATAGCATTCAAGTCAAAAGAGTATTGTGCCAACAAGAAAATTAGTTGGACGAAAATCAACAAGTGAGTTTGGTATAGCTGAAGCCTTTGCAAGGTTACTGAAGGTTAAACAACATTAGCTTTCTGAACTGTGAAGGTTCCCTCCTTCAGGCAATGACAGTAGTCACAAATTCATGCACCTTTAAACCTTAGTTAGCCTTCTAAAGATATCTTCTTTATCCAACTACTGTGTTGGTTTTGTTTTCACTAAACATACAGGGGTAGATTTTTAAAAAGCGCGCCTTCGCGTACTTTTGTTGGCGCATCAGGCGCAAACAAAAGTACGCTGGATTTTAGTAGATACGCGCGTAGCCGCGCAAATCCTGGATCGGCGCACGCAAGGCTGCCGATTTCGTGTAGCCGGTGTGCGCCGAGCCACGCAGCCTGCTGCCGTTCCCTCCGAGGCCGCTCCGAAATCGGAGCGGCCTCGGAGGGAACTCGCTTTTGCCCTCCCCTCACCTTCCCCTCCCTTCCTCTATCTAACCCACCCCCCCGGCCCTATCTAGACCCCCCCCTACCTTTGTCAGGGGATTTACGCCTCCCGGAGGGAGAAGTAAATCCCCGTGTGCCAGCGGGCCGCTAGTGCGTTGAGACGCGACCTGGGGGCGGTTCCGGAGGGCGCGGCCACGCCTCTGGACCGCCCCGGGCCGAAACCACGCCCCCGGGCCCGCCCCCGGAACACCGCATCTCGCCCCCAAAATGCCGTGCCGATCCGACACGCCCCCGGCACGCCCCCGGCACGCCCCCCTCAAAAAACCCCGGGACTTACGCGAGTCCCGGGGCTCTGCGCGCGCCGGTAGGCCTATGGAACATAGGCGCACCGGCACGCAAGGCCCTGCTCGCGTAAATCCAGGCGGATTTACGCGAGCAGGGCTTTTAAAATCTGCCCCTAAATGTTACAAAATTGTCAGAGAAATTAAAATTTCTTGTCAAAGCTATGCTCATCAGCCATTATTTCTAAAAAATGAATGCATGTTACCAAATTACTAGAACTTATTTATTGATATTTAACTTAAATATAGATCATGACATTGTCACTATAGGCAGGCTTTAAAAAATTCAAATAAATAAATAATAAATCTGATTTTGAATATGGCATCATATACATTTCCTTCATTCTATAGGCTGTCAACCTTATCATGTCATTAACTTATATGTCAAAAACAGTATTTCAATTAAAGAAAGCTGGGATAAACATAAGGGATCTCTAACGGAGTGCATTGGCTGACTAGATAGACCATATGGGCTTTTTCTGCTATTATGTTCCTATGTTTTTAATAGACTATTTTCTAAATCCTGTCATTTCCAAGATTTAAGCAAAATACAAAATGTTCTCACCGTTTTGCAGCCTCCAGGAATATAAATGGCCTTATCCAGTTTTCTCAATGCTCTCCTTGAGGTCCACCTAACCATTTGAGTTTTCAGGATATCCATAACAAATATGCAATGGACTGATTTGCATACATTGGAGTTCCAAGGTGGCTAAATTTCCCTCCAAGAGAGGGTTGGGAAACATTGGTCTAAACCAACTAAGGAGCAGAGGCCACTAACAGGGGCAGTCATGACTCTTTCAGGCCCCAGCTGCCCTAGCCCCATCTCAAATGTTACAAAACACACAAACACCTTAGAGTGGATAACAAATGGCTACATTCTATTGGAAACCTAGCAATGTATCTAATATTTCAGTTTGAATCTTCATCTCAATTTCACCTTCCATCTCCTGAAAGGTCCCACTGGGTCCCACACACTGTTACTCTGCAGCATTCCAAGGCCCATCCTTGGTGTTGCAGACACCCATGTAACAT
This sequence comes from Rhinatrema bivittatum, assembly GCF_901001135.1. Lineage (NCBI taxonomy): Eukaryota > Metazoa > Chordata > Amphibia > Gymnophiona > Rhinatrematidae > Rhinatrema > Rhinatrema bivittatum. Next base: position 105,030,545 of record NC_042615.1, on the reverse strand, counting down.
GGTTATCATCCTGAGTATAACAGGGGGCATACTTTTAAATTAGCTGGCCAGCAATGGCAGATGTTTGAAAGTTAGGTGAGTTGGAAGGAGAGAAGCCTGCAGACTATGTTTCTTATCAGGTTTAACAGAGAACAATAGGTGGAATTGAACAGTAAACCTTCAACAGACACTGGCAGGCAGAAGCAGGGATCTGTTTAGTCACATAAGTAGACTGAGTATCATCTGATGCAAAAAGCACAAAGGCAATGTAGAGGATTTGGGTGGAAAAGTAGGCAGTATAGTAGCACAAGGAAATACTGAAAAGGCATTAGGAGAGGCCAGCAAAGGGAAGACCTGAAATAATTTGGTGTCAAAGGACAAAAATAGAGTAGCATTCTAAGAAAAATCTACTTGGAAGGCCAATCTGAAGGTCAATAGGTCTAAATTATTGGTGATTATGTCTACATTCATAGCTCCTTTTCCTTGGTTGATACCTTTTTGCAAAGTTGGCAAGGATTTTCAATGTTTTTTAAAGTTAACAACAGCTTTATAAGAAAATTTATAGGTGAATAGTAAAAGTGGTTTGTCCTCCTAAGTTATGGACTTAACCAGAAAAATAGTGGGACTTAAAAGCTCACCATTCTGACTGAATCGGACATAGCCAGCCAACTATTTGTCTATATGTGCATTTTCAGCTGAAAATTTAAGCTTCTAAGTTCAGCTGAAAATAGGTGCCTAACTTAGGCACATAATTTAATGCCTAAATTCAGAATTGTTTGAATATCAGCCCCATTGTCTTTTTTCTGACATCATGTTCCTATATTTCTATTGCAGTGTTTAAATGGAGTCATGTTTACTTTGACTTCCTGTTTTGGAGAGAAGAAGGTGTATTTGAATAAGTTAATGTTAAGAATTTGGGTGACTAAGGACCTCATTTTCCAATATTACATTGGTAACGCATTAAGGGGCATTTCCCATACAAATGAGGCTTTTTTCATGCAGCAGGGAAACTTTGTGTGCTGCAATGTATGATAAACAACCAAAGAATCATCGCACTGTGCGAACAGCCTGTTTCAGGAGAGGGAGAGGGAGAGGGAGAGGGAGAGAGACTTGCTATAATGTCTACTCCCTAGACAGATATTTGTATCCCTATGGGAGGCCCACCTAGTAACTTGAGGTGGGGATTAGGTATGAGTGTAGGGGGTTGGGGCCACTTTCACATTCAACATGAGACGTACGAACAGAACAGTGGTCTCTTGTGAAGATTTGATGGCCTTCGGAGTAAGGAAACTCACTTCAAGATGAGATTTGGGCAATGTTCTCTCAAACTAGCTTGTTGTTGCCCAGGTAGAGTGTCCATCAAGCTAGGTTGAGAGAACATTGCCCAAATCTCATCTTGGAGTGAGTTTCCTTACTCCGAAGGCCATCAAATCTTCACAAGAGACCACTGTTCTGTTCGTACGTCTCATGTTGAATGTGAAAGTGGCCCCAACCCCCTACACTTATACCTAATCCCCACTTCGAGTTACTAGGTGGGCCTCCCATAGGGATACAAATACCTATCTAGGGAGTAGACATTATAGCAAGGTGCTCTCACTCTCTCTCACTCTCTCTCTCTCTCTCAATGAGGCCCTAAGTCATTCTGTTTTGATTGGTATTTATTTGTTTGTTGAAAGGTTTTGATAGGCCGTATTCGTGGGAACATCATGTCGGTTTACATGGAACTTAAACGCAGTACATGGAACAGGGTGCATGGTAACTTGGAGGGAGTTGAGAAACAGAACTTGATTAGAATAGTGAAAGACAATTTAATGCATGTTGGTTATTTGTTATCAGAGTAATATCTTTTGGCCTTTGTGAGACTCTTAGGGCTTTAATTTTAGCAAATGACAATGTGTTCTTGGTCTTACTTTATATTACTTATAATATAATATAATGGAATTATTTATAGACAAAAAAAAGCCACAATTAGTAAATTCTGTTGAGTGGGTTTCTCTTTTTGTTTGAAAGAGTAATTTTCAAAAAGACTAGGTAAAAAGCATTTTACCCATGCAAATCTAATATCTAAAATTTTCCCAACTTATATGCATGCAAAAGTACATGCATAGTTCCACAACCTGCATACAGAGAGGTTCTGGTAGGTCTGTGAAAGGACAAGTTTAATAGATCTGGAGAAAGGTAGGTGTTGTCCATTTTTATAAAAGTGGTAATAGGGAGGAGGATAGAAATTATTTATTTATTTATTTATTTATTTATTTATTTGTTTATTTAAAGTCTTTTCTATACCGTCGCTAAGTTATATACCATCGCAATGGTTTACATGGAGGCTCATAAGTAAGTTTGGAGTAAGCATACTGTAGTACATTCTAACCAGTGCTATTAAGTTTCGGTTACATTAAATCATAAAAATACGTACAAATGTTTAGTGATGTAGGTTCTGACCAGGTGTACCTAGAAGGTACTTTTACAAGTAAAAAAAAAATAAATCACATTTACTGTGTTATCTTATTACATTCATTGTATACTCAATATGTTAAAATATTGTAATGCACATTTATGAGAATAGTGCTGTGTGCCGGTGCTCTTCTGTTTATTCCAATGCATTTTCTATTCTCCAAACTCTATAGAGTCTAGGCAGCTTGTATTTTCCTGCTGAAGATGGTGTGGGATGAATCTGATTATTTTTTTTCATTTCAAGGGTATGCACTGGATGTGGTTTACTTATATTTCAGCAAACCTTTTGACACTGTCAGATAGAAAACTCATAAACTTTTAAAGGTATTCCTGTAAGGGACCCTTCACAAGATATATATTTTTTTTTCTGCACATATATATTTCTACATATTGCTTTTCTAAGCTTAAAAACTGAATCCATTTCATACAGATACGCAAATAACTTCTGCCCTTAAAGATGTATCATGTATGATAGAGCACATACATAAAGGCATTTCCTATCTCAGAAGTTAGAAGCAAAAGCAGGAAACAAGAGAAGGGGTAGAATGTGTCAGTACAATGGAACTGATTTTAACAGTTTTAGATATCACACAGAAAATATATTATAGCAGAAAGTGATTTGCCAGGATGAAACAAGCAAGGACCTGAGACCTGTGCCAGAATTCAGCACAGCACAGGAAGACATCCAAACAAAAAATTGCAGATATAAAGCTCAGATAAGTAATGTGGATTTTGATAAACACACCATGATTACCAATTAAGGTCTGACATTGACAATCTTGCCTTTAATCAAATTTGAAATGAAGTCTAGCCAACTGATAACAACTTACTGACATTGGAGAGGGTCCCTCTGATTGTCATAACATTCAGTCATACTCAATGAGATATCTGGAAGACCAATTAACCAGATGTCTGAACTGGCTAACCAATGAGAACATAAGAAAGGACATAAGAAATTGCCATACTGAGTCATACCAAGGGTCCATCAAACCCAGCATTCTTTCTCCAACAGTGACCAATCCAGGCTACAAGTACCTGGCAAGTACCCAGAATCTAAGTATATCCCATGCTACTGATGCTAGTAATAGCACTAGCTATTTTCTAAGTCAACTTGATTAATAGCAGGTAATGGACTTCTCCTCCACGAACTTATCCAATCCTTTTTTAAACCCAGCTACTCTAACCACATTAACCATATCCCCTGGCAACACATTCCAGAGTTTAATTGTGCATTGAGTGAAAAAGAACTTTCTTCATTTAGTTTTAAATGTGCTACATGCTAACTTCATTCCCCCCCTAGTCCCTTAGGGGACTAGGGGGGAATGAAGTTAGCATGTAGTCCCCTAGTCCTTTTATCCGAAAGAGTAAATACCAATTCACATTTACCCATTCTAGACCTCTCATGATTTTAAAGATCCTCTTAATATCCTCCTCAGCCATCTCTTCTCCAAGCTGAACAGCCCTAACCTCTTTAGTCTTTCCTCATAAGGGAGCTGTTCTATCCCCTTTATCCTTTTGGTCACCCTTCTCTGTACCTTCTACATCACAACTATATCTTTCTTGAGATGCGGCAACCAGAAAGTCACCTAGAACCATATATCAGCCACTCATGAGCCAGATACCAATGATGACAAGCTAAACTCTATGTACAATGACTGCATGTAAATCAATCAGCACAGAAGTTTAAATCAAGAAAATTGAAATGGAACACAGGAAGAGTTTGGAGCACAAGACATCACAGAGGGTCCTGGCAGCACAGTGGCATGCCTTGCTAAAGACTTCAATTTGGCCAGACTTCTTGAAGCAGATAAACTTCAGGTGATATAAATTTTAGATGAGTGTTACATGTTTCTGTCACAGGGTAACGAATTTAGGAAATAAGCTTGTTAATAAATGTTGGATGACTACTATTTTAAGTGATAGACCAGATATGGTATAGTTATTGGAAAGGATGGGGGTCACATATCTTATAAGTAGTTTGTGCTTGGTTAAAGAGCCTGAGAGGTGGGGGTTCCACTAAGGATTGGCCCATTCCTTCATTACAATTATAGCTAATTAGACTGGAGATTAACATTTGGCAATTGGAATCCAAGATTTTGAGATTAGGCTTCTGATTTGTATTCCCTGCATTTATTCATCCTAAGCTTAGAAAGGCATGTTTTCAAATGTTGTCTAGAAAAGGAGGGACAATTAATAGGCAACATCTGGTGGACTAGAGCCCTTTCCAGCAAACATCTGAGGAAGGTGATAATTTAATTTTTATAGCTATAAAGTAAGAGGAATTTTTATATCTATAAAGTAAGAGGAAGAATATACAATTTATTAAACTCATAGAATAAGTCTTATTCTGTGTGGCTTTTGTTCAGTGAAAGAGTAAAGTGCAGTTTCCACTGTGTTCAGTCATATTACAACTTTATTTGCTTCTATTGGATTAATTAAAATAGAAAAAGGTTAAAAATGTAATTTTTCTATTCTGTTTATTTCCAGGAGACCTCTGCTAATAAAACTTGGGTGCATTCTTATCTATGTATGCATGATAGTGTATCTTTCCCACTAGTTTACAAACTGAAGATAATTCTGGAGCGTGCTAAGATGTTGGACTGGATGAGAAACTGATTCAGTGATTGACAATAAAGGGTAGGGGTGTGCATGGAAACAATTTTATGTTTTGTTTTCTTGGTGTTTTTGGTTGAATTTTTTTTATTTCATTTTGATTTATTTTAATACATACACATATCAAATGCTGCCCTGTTTTCATGCATACACCTTAGGGATGTAAAGAGGCAATTTTTTTGTTTTGGTTCATTCATTCATTTTGTAGGTCACCTCCATTCCTTTCATTGTTTTAAACAAAAATAGTTTATTTGTTTCATTTTTTTTTCACATTAAAGTCAAAGGGGGAAGCAATGCAGCCTATTTTAAGCTTCAAAATCAATAATTTTTAATTAATTCTAAAGACACTTGTGAGTGGAAAACATCACACAGGGAAAGAATTCTCCAAAGCACCATAACTGTGGCAAAATGGGACCAAAGGATGTATGAATATTTCTGGGCTTGGGAGGAAGAAGGGGAGAGTGGAGTAGAGTGGAGGAGAAGAGAAGGGAAGAGGTTATTTTGACACTCTGCCTTGCTGCCACATGCCAAAATTAATACTTTGGGATATTCTTTCCACTGTGGGTGGCTACCTTGCACTTCTCATGTTGATTTACGGTCCTCATGCAACCCTTTATGCTGATTTGTCTCCATTTCAGTGTTTGTGGTATTTTTATGCATCTTTGCTGCTTTTTTCCCCCTTCATGGTGCCATAGGATGTTCATGCCACTATTGGTGCCATTTTGCCCCTTTTGTATTGCCTTGGAAATTCATGCCAGTGTTATAGGTGACACTGGCATGAATTTCCAAGGCAATACAAAAGGGGCAAAATGGCACCAATAGTGGCATGAACATCCTATGGCACCATGAAGGGGGAAAAAAGCAGCAAAGATGCATAAAAATACCACAAACACTGAAATGGAGACAAATCAGCATAAAGGGTTGCATGAGGACCGTAAATCAACATGAGAAGTGCAAGGTAGCCACCCACAGTGGAAAGAATATCCCAAAGTATTAATTTTGGCATGTGGCAGCAAGGCAGAGTGTCAAAATAACCTCTTCCCTTCTCTTCTCCTCCACTCTACTCCACTCTCCCCTTCTTCCTCCCAAGCCCAAAAATTGCAAAAATGTAATTCAAAATATTTATCATGAATTGTGTTGTGGCCATGGCCATTTCGGACATATCACACAACCTAATGCCAGGATAAAATGTGTCATTATTTCCTGCATTAAAACCATGCAATAGCATACGTTATGCTATCACACAGTGCAATATTGCCCCTCATTTTCCTAAATCCCATCCAAACTCCTCCCTGATCCCACTCCTCCCAAAAATTTGAATTTGCGTTGTACGTTAGTGTTCTTATCGCATGCGCTATGGCAGTAATGCATGCATTAGCATGTTATTGCTTACGTTAATGCCATAATGCATTTTGATGAATAACCCTATATGTTAGGTACAAAATAAAAGCTGTTGAGACACAGGGATGGTAACTTTAAAATTAGTGTGCAGGCACCCATATATGTGTGTATGGGCATATGGTGGACATATGTTAGAATTTTAAATCATGCATGCAGTATGATTTAAAATATGCCTACCACATGAGTGTGCTCCTAACTTAAATTCATTATTTGAACAAACATACTTCATGTAACTTCCTTAGGACTTTGTCAGCTTTAACGTGCACAGGTAAGTACAAAGTACATTTCCAGTTTTAAAAAGCAGTCCACCAGTTTGCCCTGTCTATCTTGAGATCATTCAGATCCCTCTGGTTCTTCAGCCTGCTTTCCCCTCAGTTGACCCAAAGCACTAAAATTGCCAAGGAATATCAAAACCTAAACCAATCCCTACCCCTAAAGGTTAAAATATCTATTTATGTAGGTATAATCTGTAAGCCTCTGCCAGAAGGGAGAAAAGTAGAAATATGCATGACAGAAACTGTCCAAAAGATAACATGCAAAGGAAAGGTGCCGTTAATAGGAGACATTTCTGTAGGTAAAGCATACTCCACCCACTGAAGTCCTTTCCAAAACTGCCCCTCCTCTGTGCCTCTTACTTAGATATGGTATTAAAACTTTGAAAGGATTCCAAGGTATTTTTGTAAATTAATATAGGAAAATGTTGTTATACTCATTTAGAACAACATTAGTACTTTGCTTTTCTTGAGTCACAGATGAAAGTTGCAACCTGACATTTCCTACATCACATCAGCCAGGTGGTATTATAAATACCAAGTTTTTTTTAACACATATTTAGTACAATGTTATAGGGATGTGAATCGTTTTAGGACGATTAAAATTATCGTCCGATAATTTTAATATCGTCTTAAACCGTTATGGAACACAATACAATAGAGATTCTAACGATTTATCGTTATAAATCGTTAGAATCGTGAGCCGGCACACTAAAACCCCCTAAAACCCACCCCCGACCCTTTAAATTAAATCCCCCACCCTCCCGAACCCCCCCCCCAATGACTTAAATAACCTGCGGGTCCAGCGGCGGTCCGGAACGGCAGCGGTCCGGAACGGGCTCCTGCTACTGAATCTTGTTGTCTTCAGCCGGCGCCATTTTCCAAAATGGCGCCGAAAAATGGCGGCGGCCATAGACGAACATGATTGGACGGCAGGAGGTCCTTCCGGACCCCCGCTGGACTTTTGGCAAGTCTTGTGGGGGTCAGGAGGCCCCCCCCAAGCTGGCCAAAAGTTCCTGGAGGTCCAGCGGGGGTCAGGGAGCGATTTCCCGCCGCGAATCGTTTTCGTACGGAAAATGGCGCCGGCAGGAGATCGACTGCAGGAGGTCGTTCAGCGAGGGTTCCGGCGCCTCGCTGAACGACCTCCTGCAGTCGATCTCCTGCCGGCGCCATTTTCCGTACGAAAACGATTCGCGGCGGGAAATCGCTCCCTGACCCCCGCTGGACCTCCAGGAACTTTTGGCCAGCTTGGGGGGGGCCTCCTGACCCCCACAAGACTTGCCAAAAGTCCAGCGGGGGTCCGGAAGGACCTCCTGCCGTCCAATCGTGTTCGTCTATGGCCGCCGCCATTTTTCGGCGCCATTTTGGAAAATGGCGCCGGCTGAAGACAACAAGATTCAGTAGCAGGAGCCCGTTCCGGACCGCTGCCGTTCCGGACCGCCGCTGGACCCGCAGGTTATTTAAGTCATTTGCGGGGGGGTTCGGGAGGGTGGGGGATTTAATTTAAAGGGTCAGGGGTGGGTTTTAGGGGGTTTTAATGTGCCGGTTTTGCGATTTTACGTTTTTTTGATTTTTCACGATTTTTCATGATTTTTCACGATATTTTACCCCCCCAAACGGCAACAATACGATTCCCTCCCCCTCCCAGCCGAAATCGATCGTTAAGACGATCGAGGACACGATTCACATCCCTACAATGTTATAGTTAACTACAGCTATGTGCTTTAAGTTTGAACACATGTTTAATAAATCTTAGTTCATCTCTATTCAATTGTAAATACTAACATTAAAAAAAATAAATCTTTGAACAAAGGTTAATTTCCCTTATTGAAGAATGCTACTGAGTAATTTTATAACAGGTTGCACAAATTTGAAGGCTGTCAAGTGCCAAAGTTACACCAGTTTTCAATGCAAACCTACACGTGTAAGTTTGTTTTTAAGATTATTGCAGCAAGACTACGCTCACACAATTATACCTGCTCTTTGACACATGTAGTTTTGCAGAGAATTTACCTGGGTACTTTTTAAAAATCAAAAAGTATACACTTATTTCCCATCCCAGCCAGATTCTACCCCCTGGAATGCCTCTCCCCTTTGCACATAAAGCTAAGTGCATACAGTATGTATGCCTGCAGTTTTTTTACTTATTTATTTTATTTATTTATAGAGTTTCATATACCGTCGTTTGGTTTTGCCATCACAACGGTTTACAAGGATTTTTACATTAGGTTAACATGATTTAACGATTTGACATATATCCATCACATAATTTTCCAAAGGGCCACATATCTATGGGTAAAGCACTGTTTTAGCTATAAAAGTTATTTAAAAAATGACCCTCCCTAGGTACATTTATGGTTGCTTAATTTAATCTATTATTCCCCGAATATTTTGTATTTCAGCTTGGGTCATGTGGTGAGATTCCAGAGCTTTTTTTCTAAGTTTTATGCACACAAATGAACAATTTTCCTTATTGTTCATATTTCAATCAGTTCATTTGTTTCTAAGAATGCAAAATGAGACATGGTGCAGAAGCAACGCAGGATTAAGGGAGAAATTTAAGAAATATGGAGTCAGTTTGCCAATTTCGCCAACTGAAAACAATTAGAGGTGTATCATTAATCAAGCAAAATGGTAAATAGAAATATTTGCTATTCAATAAAAATGTATCACAACCATATAAACACAGCTTCAGGCCTGCAGAATAATTACCACAACAAGACAAATTAGACCTTTAGAGGACAGAAAGAAGGTAAAAAAGAAACAAGAAATAGGAAAAAATAAAAATAAAGCATAATTAACCACAATAAAGAAATTTGCAACTAATTACAAAGATACCTTTTCTAATAGTTCAAAGGAGCTGAGATAACCTGGGCAACTCCTGCAGAATTTAACTTTAGAAATTCTGGCAAATGATCAGGATCATAGAAAATATTTTGTAGTCCTTTAAAGGTCATCCTGCATTTGTCAGGGGAACAGCAGAGAAAAACTAGCTTCAAGCTTCAATACCTCAGTTCGCATATTACCCTAGTAAAATGCCTATTTTAAAACTGACACCCCATCCCTTTTTGGTGCAAGTAAGAGTATGGATGGTGTTTTATAGCAGTCCAAGTTTGATCTTTATTTGAATGGAAACATAAATTGATGTTTGTGCCCGACTCAGGCCGAGTTTCGCCCTGCATGGGGCTGCCCGTGTCCCTGTTGTATCTGAGTGGAGACCACACTAGACCGCGACATAATTCAAAATACCAGTCTAATAAGTTTTTGATGCACTGAGGTTGAGTGAACATTTTGGCACACATAGAGGTAGATCTTTAAAAGTATGCTGGATTTTATAAGATACGCGTGTAGCCGCGCGTGTCTTATAAAATCCGGGGTCGGCGCGCACAAGGCTGCGCAAAATTGGCAGACTGCGCGCGCCGTGCCGCGCAGCCTGCCGCCGTTGCCTCCGAGGCCGCTCTGAAATCGGAGCGGCCGCAGAGGGAACTTTCCTTCCACGTCCCCCCACCTTCCCCTCCCTTCCCCTACCTAACCCACCCCCGGCCCTACCTAAATCCCCCTCCTACCTTTCTGGGCAAGTTACGCCTGCTTGAAGCAGGCGCAACTTGCGTGCACCGCCTTGCATCCCCCGGCACAGGCCGCAGTGCCGGGGACTCAGGACTGCCCTCCCGGCCCGCCCCTGAACTGTCACCACGCCCACAGACCCACCCCGACACGCCCCCTGACCCCAGACATGCCCCCTCCCTCCACTTTTACGGAGCCCCGGGACGTAAGCGCATCCTGGGGCTTTGCGCGCACCGGCGGCCTATGCAAAATAGGCGTGCCGGCACGCGAGTGCCCTGCGCACGTAAATTCGGGAGGATTTATGCGTGCATGGCTTTTAAAATCTAGCCCAAGGTGTTCATCTATATACAGCCCTTGAGGCAGCCCCATGCGGGTCGAAACTCGGCCTGAGTCGGGCACAAACATCAATTTATGTCTCCATTCAAATAAAGATCAAACTTGGACTACTTTTGGCGTCTAACCTGCCTTGTTGCCTCAACGGCTTTCTTAGATAGCCTACCCTCCTGCTTTATTGGTGTTTTATAGCATGCACACTTTTACACATTACAAAAAAGGATGCAGGGTTAGGTTACAGAAGACAAAGCACACATGGTGACTTCAATTCCTGCGGTTACTTTGCAAAATTTGTGTGCGTACTGGCCTGCATTTTGAAAGAGAAAACATACAGGAAGTTTCCCTTTGAAAACAAACTTGCAGGCTTATGGGTACAAAGTATTTCCAGGCTGTGAAACTCCACAGGGAGTATGAAAATAGGACCCATAATGCAGATCCCTGTTTGCTTTTGCAATCTTGTAAACAAATACACTACCAAGTGATTTTTAAAAGCACGGCGTGCCCCAAAATTGGGAGACATGTGTACAAATTGGGGCTGGCATGTGCCGAGCAGATTTTAAAGGCTGCCTGAGTACACACGTATCTGCCGCTATGTGCCCAAATGAAAAGCTTCAAAAAAGGGGAGGAGTGTGGGTGTGGTCTGGGTGAGACATTGCTTTTTTCTGGATTTCACATTGAAATTACTATGGAAATACTTAAATATAGAAGCATAGAAATGAAGGCAGAAAAGGACCAATGGTCCCTCCAGTCAGCCCAGCAAGTTTATGGTAGTTTCTGTTGAGTCATACAAGCCCCCATTCTTATCAGTTTTCCAGGCCATCAAATTCAGCGCCCTTCTGCCGTAGAAGCAGAGAGAGATTAATGTTAGCGTTGAGAGTAATGTTGGAGTTTATTTATTTATTTATTTAAAGGCTTTTATATACTGATGTTCATGTACTAGTACATATCACGTCGGTTTACAGATAACAAAAAGTTGGAAATTACATAGAACATGTTGATACAATTAACAAGGCGAACTTCATAACCATAAAGATAAACATGTTGATACAATTAACAAGGCAAACTTCATAACTATAAAGATAGAAGTAAATAATAAAATAATCGATAATAAATTATACATTAAAATTAAATCAAACATGTGGGAAAATAGGGCAAACCTCGTAAGGGATTATAGATAAAGCAAAGAAGATGTTTTACAACTATTATAAGTAATAGTCAACTAAAGTTAGTAATAGAATCAGGTTTAGAGACATGAGTGGAGAATAAAGCACATCTAATAAGGTAAAAATATATTCCTAAAATTATAAAGTTACAGCATTGAACAATAAGACGAGTTGAGATAGAAATGAGAGACTTTAACCCTGGATCCATATTCTGGAGAGAGACCTTTAAGTAAAGGCTTTTGAGAAAAGCCAAGTTTTAAGCTTCTTTTTGAACGTTCTACTACAAGTTTCTAGATGAAGGTCCATGGGGAGGGCATTCCAGTGAATGGGAGTTGCATAAAGAGTTTCAGGCTTATTGGTTAAGGGTAACAACAGTCACACCAACAAGTTACCCCTATGCTTATTTTTCCCAGACTGCAAAATTCAATGTCCTAGTTATTTGCTGTCTATATTTAATTCCCTTTTCCTCCTTTCTCCCTGCAGTTGAAGCATAGAGCAATGATGGAGCTGTAGCTTATTTGTTAAGTATAGTAACCACCACACCAGCAAGTTTCCCCCATGCACTCATTCTTAAGCACAGAAACGCATGCCAGGATCCCTTGCCACTTAACTTTATTTCTGCTATAGATGGCACGCAAGTTATAAAATAAAGACAAATATATTGATTGGCAGGGTTTTAAGGGTTGGGGTTAACAAGGAAGAAGGGAGGCCATTAAACTAGGAGGATTTGGAAGTCCTATTCCTTATCTGAATGAACTGGGAATGAAACTGGGAACTGGCATCTGCACGCATATATTTTTAAAATCCCCCAACTTATGCGGTAGAAGTGGCATTTGCATGCAAAGACATGCAGCCACTTAAAATTGCATGCACATGTGTGCACAATCAGGCTATTTTATATCATGTGTGCATATATGCAAGTATGTTGTAAAATGGCTGCAGCATGGGTCGACAAAAGTGCAGAATTCTGTGCCCGTGTACCTGCTAAAAATTTACCATCTAATTGCAACACTGATGACTGAAGAAACATTCTTGTTTTCTGTATCAATAAAAAAGGATTAATTAAACATATATCATCCAAAGAAAAGTCAAATCCAAAATAATGGAAAATCGAAATAATTTAAAATGAGCTTTCTGTTAAATGAATTCCTTCGGCTTGTCCAGGCAAAAATACATCAGATGCACTAAAAAAAACTCCTTATAAACTTTTGTTTTGCTTTTCATCAGAGTAGTTAGAAAACATGACTTTTTTCAGTTTATTTCCAGCTATCTGAAAAATAGTTGTTCTAATCTTCATGAATGCCGTTGGCTTGCATTTTGTGAAAAAAGCTTTTTTTCAATATTCAATTTTTTTCTCAAAAGTTTTTTCATAGCACTATACTGTCTTGTCCATAACTATATAATTTTCTAAATATATGAAAACAATGCTTCATTAAAACAACTTAAGCTTCTGTTGAAATGCAGTGAATTGAACTTGTTCCAGTGTAGATATTACTATCAACCATTATCCAGTGTACTAAATCACTCACCAGTCAAAGGAAACTAAATGATTCCTATTAAAAGAATAATGCCTTTCAAGGGAATAACTTTCAAAAGCATTTATATGTCTAAATGGGCTTTTTGAAAGTTACGTAAGTGATTTTGCAAATCCTTTAATGTGTACATGTAAGAGGCATTCTCAAGGGCAGAGCTGGGGCAGGGAAACCATGTATGCACATACATTGAATTTTCAAATGTATGTATGCAAATGCACACAATTATGCATACCCAGGGTACATGCATACTCAATTTTCAAAGCAGTCTTATGTCCATAAATCTGCCTTGAAAATTAGGATTAACATCAACATCTACTTTCTACATATGGGCTTCAGCCATAAAAGGTCTGTTATAAAAATCATCCTAATAAGAGCAATGAAAAAGAAAACTTTGACTTCCTTTGATTACATACTTGGCTGCCTTATTGTCTCATTTCACATTTGAATCCCCCCCAAGACTTATCACAGGAATGTCTGGTAATGTTGGTTGCTGACTATGTATAGGGCACATTACTAAGGCAGGCAAAGCAAGTGACTTGGAACTAAAAGTCCTTCAGTGTGTCCTGGGCAATAGATGCCAGGGGCTCTTATCTCACTATTTTGGAGCAATCTCCAAGCCATGCTAGAATTTGTCCTCTGACTGCTAATTCAACACCCTTTTCCATTTTGCATGGCCAGCCTGCTCTTTTGCTCCTACCCCCTTCCCAATACCCAGCACACACTTGGGCCAATGCAATAAAAGTGTGCCAAAAGCAAGTGCTGAGTGCTCAGTGTCTGCTTTCCTAATGCACCTTAGGTCGCACTGCCAAGGAAGCGCTAGGGTCAATTGCATGCCCTTAGCACCTCCTTGGCAGTGAGTGTCCAGGAGAGGTTGTCTGTCAGCGGGTTGAGAAAATAAGGAGGTGGGGGGGGGGGTGTCATTGTGGCCAGTACATTAAAATCTTTCTTCAGTGTAGTGAGCCTAGGCAGTCAAGAGGCAAGCTTTGGAATAGATAAATTGCTCATGGGAAGGGAACGGGTGGAGGAGCAGAGTATGGGCGCAGAAGTGGCCAGGAAGGGCAGATCAACTTGACGGCCCTGAAGCAGGCACAACATTTTTCCACAGAGGGCAAGGTGAAGGGGTGGGTCATGTAATGCACAGGTTTAGCACCTGGTGTTGATAACCTTGTTAGTTGTTAATAAAGCTCAAGCCGTTTGTAGTCCAAAGCAATATAATGATCTGTGTGTACTTTGTGAACATGGTCTAACATGTTAGGTTAATGGTAATCTATGAGGGGATGGATCTCGGACGCCTCAGGTAACTGAGCATCCGTTTCCCTAACTTGATCGCCAGCACTCTCTTTTTTTGTTTTTTAAATTTTTGTTTTTTAATCTTTTAAACTTTTTGTTCCTCCAACTTAATATTGCCACAAAATTAAGTCAGAGGACATACAGAAAAGCAGTATTTTTTGGGCTGCACAGAAATTATTCCTCCGGGCAGGCATTAATTTCTGAGTGTAAAAATATGCGGATTGAACACACTTTTTTTTTTGCATGTGGGATGAATAACTAATAGCCTCATCAACATGCATTTGCATGTGATGAGAGCTATAAGTTTTATGGTGCATTGGATGCTCGTTGTGGATGTGCTAATCCCCTTAAAGCATAAGGGGCTGTGGATACACCTCTAAAATGCATGTCCAACTGCGGGTTAAACAGTGCACTCAGCAGGGAGTGGTAGAGGGGCAGTTTCCTGGAGCATCACACATAAGCTGTATATCCATTTCCTTCTATATGTCAAGAGAATTTGAAAAATTCATTTTTTTCTTTATAATATATAATTATTTATTGTAGGGGTGGGCAGACAAAAAAAAATAGGTTAAATTCATTTTCTTTCATTAGGGAAGGGGTTCCAGCCAAATTTCATTTTGTTGGGATGAGGGGTTTTTTTTTTAATTTTTGTGTAGGTTTAATTTTATTTCCAGAAAAAGTGCATACTATATCCAAAAGGTGTGAGCTATTTGTAATTAACATACACTATTTAAAAAAAGAGTGCATTATTCAGTAACTGGGGCATCCTAGATCCATCACTTTGCAGATTACCATTAATCTAACAAGTTAGACCATGTTCACAAAGATCGCACAGATCATTATTTTGCTTTGAACTACAAAGGGGGAGGCAGAAAAATATGGATTTTAATAGACAAGTGTGCGCATCCATGTGCGTGCAGTTCCCAGCGTGTGCATATGGACACACTGATTTTATAACATGCGAGCATCACTGTGCACATGTTATAAAATTCTATACCGATGTGCACACACACGCACGATTGTATATTGGCACGTGCATGTGCGGGAGGGTCGCGACTTGCATGCACAAGGGGGGTGATTTTTTAATAAAAGTGGGGCGACATGAACGCCCCATTCCCAGTTCCCTCCCAGTCCACTCAAATAAAGAAGCGGACTAGGAGGGAACTTCCCTAACCCCCTTCCTACTTTGCCTCCCTTTTCCCTCCTCTACCCTGACCCTAAAACCCCTCTTTTTATTTTGGAACTTACTTCATCTGAATTAGGCCCTGTCCCAGGGAAGTTGGGACAGGGCCTAATATCTGGCGCACACTTACCTGGGACAGGGCCTAATATCTGCTGTACCGGCTGGTTCCTGCCATGCCCCTGTCCAGCCCTCACTCACCCATACCTCATACCTGGCCCATCCCTTTTTAATAACCTGGCACTTCCGCACGGACCAGGAAGTACGCATGTGCCCTGGCCATTTTTAAAATGCACTCAGCATGCGCTCGACCTGGCCACATGCACATCTCCCAGTTTTTGTGCACGCCGGCATTTGAAATTTCAGCAAAAAATGAGCTGGCCATATTTATTTTATTTATTTATTTAGTTAGTTATTTGTTTAGACGTTTTATATACCATCGTTTCATGTAAAAATCACAATGGTTTACAATAATGACATTCGTAGGGATAAAAAAGCAGAGAATGATGGATTACCTAGGAAGTATTCATAAACAGACCTTAACATCAATCAACTGAATTAAATACATATTAATTAAAGATCAGGACAAGAGACATAAAGTACAAAAATAAAATAAATAAATTCTGTACGTGGTACAATCTCTCATTAATTTTTTTTATCTTGTATCAATTAGTATCTATTGTCCTTCTTGTTATTTTAGTTCTCTACATTTTGATGTTTTAAGTTAGGTTGTGTGCATTTTTAAATAACCATGTCTTTAGTTCACTTTAAAGTCTCTTTCTGTCTGTTATCATACGTAGCATTTCAGGTAAGGAATTCCAACGTTTGGGCCCACAATAGAAAACACACAATCTCTTATATGCATCAGGTGCATGCCCCATATTGTTGT
The DNA here is from genome assembly GCF_901001135.1 of Rhinatrema bivittatum. Classification (NCBI taxonomy): domain Eukaryota; kingdom Metazoa; phylum Chordata; class Amphibia; order Gymnophiona; family Rhinatrematidae; genus Rhinatrema; species Rhinatrema bivittatum. Next base: position 105,013,872 of record NC_042615.1, on the reverse strand, counting down.
AACAGTCAGCAGTCCTTTATTTTGGGATCTTAGTGTTCTCTGCAGTGTGTATGGTTGTAATGTCACACCTATCATATCCAAAAGCCCTCCAATAGCCGCTCCTCACTCTTTAAGCTAGAACCCTAACTAACATTAAACTCACCAACCTGCACCCTTTTTTTGTTACTACTACCCTATTCTTCACACTTATTAATGCTCAATCAATTTCTAAAAATTCCGCTGCCATCTATGACCCCCTTGCCGCTGGATCTTATGATTGTTTATGTATTACCGAAACCTGGCTGAAAGAATATGACATTCTAATCCTCTATCACAGCTGCCCACTCAACTTCTCATGCTAGGGCAGAGAGGAGGGGGCTTGGTTGTATTCTTTAAATCTCACCTGAAATTTACTATTTTAGATATCTCCACTCTTGATCCTTATGAGATGCTATGCCTGCAATCTCAACACAATAACCTTTGCCCACCTGGGCTGCTTGCCAAAAAAGCACTCCTCTTGTGCGAAGCTATCCTTTATTTCAACCTGAATCTGTCCACAACCATAATTCTAGGTGATTTCAACCTCCACCTGCCACCCCCACACACTTCATCCCCTACCAACATTCTGTTTGACACCCTTCTCTCTTGTGGTTGGAAACAAATTATCTCATCCCCCACTCACAAAAAAGGCAATTGTTTTGACCTAATAATCATCAACCCCGAGAGCTTCCATGTGGAAGATCTAAACACAACTATTACTGAAATTCCTTGGAGTGACCACTTCCTTATCAACTTTGCCCACAAACCCAAATCCTGTGAACAAATCTCCCAATAAATAATACTACCTCCAAGATCCAAGGCCATATGTACCCTGAGTTTCTTGCATCCATCTTCATTCTGATTCTAGATAACAAACTCACTCAAAGATCTCTTGGAACACAGGAACTCCTCCCTTACATCAACCCTTGACAAACTAGCTCCTCTGAAACCATTCTCAACCAAAAGAACAAAATCAGCACAATGGTACAGCTCTATGCTCCAATCCCTAAAGCAAGAGCTGAGGAGACAAGAGATAAAATGAAGGAAAGATCCTTCCCCCATGAATAAAACTCTATATAATGATAAACTAACCTTGTATCAAGATGCAGTAAACTCTGCAAAGAAATCTTATATCTACAAGAGATTATCAGTCTCACAAAACAATCCCAGAGAACTCTACACCTCTGTAAGGAATATAATTAACCCTATTACCTGAAGACCTGAGGGTGGCCAATGTAACCCCAATATTTAAAAAAGGCTCCAGGGGCGATCCGGGTAACTGTAGACCAGTGAGCCTGACTTCAGTGCCGGGGAAAATAGTGGAAACTATTCTCAAGATCAAAATCGTAGAGCATATAGAAAGACATGAATTAATGGGACACAGTCAACATGGATTTACCCAAGGGAAGTCTTGCCTAACAATCTGCTTCATTTTTTTGAAGGGGTTAATAAACATGTGGATAAAGGTGAACTGGTAGATGTAGTGTATTTGGATATTCAGAAGGCGTTTGACAAAGTCTCTCATGAGAGGCTTCTACGAAAACTAAAAAAGTCATGGGATAGGAGGCGATGTCCTTTCGTGGATTACATACTGGTTAAAAGACAGGAAACAGAGAGTAGGATTAAATGGTCAATTTTCTTAGTGGAAAAGGGTAAAAAATGGAGTGCCACAGGGATCTGTACTTGGACCGGTGCTTTTCAATATATATATATACAGGGGCGGATTGACCTATCGGGGGAATCGGGCTTTCCCCGGTGGGCCGTTCTCAAATTTTATAAGATACGGCTACGCGCGTATCTTATAAAATCTGGTGTACTTTTGTTCGCGCCGGTGGCGTGAACAAAAGTACCGGCGCGCGTATTGTTTTAAAATCCGCCCCTAAGCCAAGTAAAACTTTGTAAATTTGACTTCATGCCAAACTGGGTCAGATCTAGGGTCCATCAAGCCCAGCAATCTGTCTCCAACAGTGGCCAATCCAGGCCATAAGAACCTGGCAAGTACCCTAAAACTAAGTCTATCCCATGTTACTGTTGCTAGTAATAGCAGTGGCTATTTTCTAAGTCAACATAATTAATAGCGGGTAATGGACTTCTCCTCCAAGAACTTATCCAATCCTTTTTTAAACCCAGCTACACTAACTGCACTAACCACATCCCTTGGCATCAAATTCCAGAGTTTAATTGTGCATTGAGTGAAAAAGAACTTTCTCCGATTAGTTTTAAATGTACCACATGCTAACTTCATGGAGTGCTCTCTAGTCCTTCTATTATCTGAAAGAGTAAATAACTGATTCACATTTACACATTCTAGACCTCTCATGATTTCAAACACCTCTATAATATCCCCCCTCAGCCATCTCTTCTCCAAGCTGAACAGTCCTAACCTCTTTAGTCTTTCCTCATAGGGGAGCTGTTCCATCCCATTTATCATTTTGGTCACCCTTCACAAGTAATACAATTCTGCACATAGTTTTCTGGGAGAAAATATTATTCAACTATTGGTCAGTGAGTTGCAGTAATAAAAATTGTGCAATGCGGAGCATTAACTATTCACACAAAGGTGAACTATGCACACTACTTTTCAATGGGATTAATTCACATTTGAAAAAAAAGAGTGCACAAGAAACATAGTAGTGCATTCAAATAATGCAAATTTAGCTTGAAGAGCCACATTGTAATTTAGCAAAGGACTAGATAATTTAGACCTAAATTCATCAAAACATGATTTGTTCTTACATAACAGGTCTTATTATCACTGAGGGGTGTTGCTGCAATAGTGGATCCTCTCCCCCAAAAACACATCGCAGCTCCATGGAGCGTTCTTTTGTGTTATGGCCAAACACCATGACACAAAAAACCGCAGCAGGTGGCCCTTTAACATGATGATGGCCCCAACCTCAAGGGACTGCCATCATTTTAAATGGCTGCTGGCCTCCAAAAAGCAAACACAGCCAAAGGGCCACTGATCCCCGTTTCAACACAGAGACAATGGTCGAGGTGGAACCGATTTCACGAAAAGAAAAATAAAGTTGATAGTAAGCACACGGCAGTCGCAGCCCCTCTCTCCATGATCTCCCTGATTGCCTCAGCCCCCCCTCCCCCCGATTAATATATCCAAACCCCCCTCACCCTGATACCACATTTACATTTACATTTATTTAAATTGATGAATCTCCTAACACAAGCGGCCTAGGTGGTGAACAAAAATAACATACTTAGTCATGGACAAAGACAAAGCAATACAGAATTTTAAAACAACTGTTAAAACATATAATATAAGTCAAAAGAATAAAAAAATATAACTCCTGACCCTCAGAAAGCCTCAGCTCCCTTTTCCCCTTCCCCTCACCCCCAGATTGACATATCCAAAGCACTCCTCCCCCTGACCCATGATAGCCTCAGCCTGCTCTCCCTTTCCCCCTGACATCCCAATTGACATATCCAAAGCCCCCTCCCCCAACACCCCATTAGTCTCAGCCACCTCCCCTCTCCATCCTCCCTGACCTTCCCAATCAACTTTACCCCCACCCTTGACTCTCTGATTGACATATCCAAAGCTCCCCTCCCACCAGACCACCCTGATATTCTCAGACCCCTTTACCTCCTCCCTGACATCCCTATTGACATATCCAAAGCTCCCTTTTCCCTTGACTCCCCTGAATAGCCTCAGCTCCCCTTCCCTCACCCCCTGAACCCCCAATTGACATAACCAAAGCCTCTGAGCCTGTTTGACATATCATAAGCCCCCTTCTTTCTGACTCCCCCGATAGTCTGAGCCCCCTCCTCTGATAGCCATATACCCCTACCCCTGCCCCCCTCCAGAGAACCCCTTAATTTATCCTCGATCCTGCAGCAAGGACAAGTGCACCCTCACATCCATCTGGGCTGGTGACATTTTCCAAAATGGCACCAACCTCACCTTGCCTCCTCCATGTGACTGAGGCAAGGCCTGAGTCCAATCAATGGACCTTACCCTAATCACATGACTGAAGCAAGGTGAGGTCAGTGCCATTTTGTAAAATGGAGTCAACTGTTATAGGTGCAAGGGTGCATCCATCCCAACTGCAGGTTTGAGGATAAGGAAGGGAGTCTCTGGAGTGGGTCAGGTGGGTTGGGGGAGGAGGTCTATGGCCTTCCTGAGGGCCAGAGGGTAGAAGGGCTTGAGGCTATTGGGGAAAGGGGGCTTTGGATAAGTCAATTGGGTGTCAGGGGGCAAGGGGAGGGGACTGAGACTATTGGGTACTCAGAGGAGGGGGGCTTTGGATATGTCATTTAGGGGGTCAAGGTAAAGGAGAAATAGGGATATGTCAATTGGGGGATAAGAACATAAGAACATTCTGGATCAGACCAAGGGTCCATCAAGCCCAGCATCCTGTTCCCAACAGTGGCCAATCCAGGCTACAAGTATCTGGCAAATACTAAAAAACTAAGTATATCCCATGTTACAGATGCTAGTAATAGCAGTGGCTATTTTCTAAGTCAGCTTGATTAATAGCAGGAAATGGACTTCTCCTCCAAGAACTTATCCACACCTTTTTTAAACCCAGCTACACTAACTGCACTAACCACATCACTTGGCAACAAATTACATCAGGAGGATGAATCTACTGAGGATCAGGTGGAGGGGGCTTTGATATATCAATCGAGGGAGTCAGGGCTTTGGATATGTCATTCAGGGGGTCATGGTGAAGGGGAGGGTGATATGTTAATTGGGGAGGTCAGGGGGAGAGAGATTTGAAGGTGTCAATCAGGGTGTCAGGGGGTGAGGATAGGAGGCTGAGTCTATCAGTTCAGGGGGAGGGGGCTTTGTATATGGCTATTGGGGAAGCCAGGGGAGGGGTGCCGCTGCCACCGCCGCATGCTGTCAAGTTTTTTTTACTTCTGGGTTGAAAAGGGGGTAAGGAATGACACCTGCTTAACCTCTCCACTTGGCCACATTTTCTTTCTTTTGTTTCTCTCCTATGTTAAATCTGCGGCAGAAGCCTCAGGACCTGCATTTGGTTCCCAGGTCTCCTGCTGCACATCTAATGCATGCGAGGGAGATATTGTTATTTTATTTCATCAGATCACTTTCTCTGCTGGCCAAGATAAAATAGTTGCATTGAATTGCCTAGTAATGACCTTCTTTGCAGCATTTCCATTATGCATGCATTCAAATTGCATGCAATTAAGGTATTTGAAATAGGGGAGGATATCTGGGCGATAATATGCCAAATATTGTGTATATCACATGATATATATGATATAATGTGTTTTAGAGCCTATTTTCATGCTATACGTCCCTAAAGCAATTTGATGAATGATCCAGTTAAATTGCAGATAAATATAGTACTGATATTTCCTGTGTTTTTTAATGTAATTAAATTCCTGAGGTGCCATTAGTGCTCAAAGTTATTTTTTTAAAGTTCCTCTAATACATTTCAGAACAAGTAGTAGTATTAGGCTTGAGATAGATCAATTCAGGAGTTACAGTATGTAGAAACATTTATTCAAACAAAAAAGGCAGTGTTGTATACATAGCATTGTCTACCAACCAAGACAGTGAAAGAAAAAGTTTATTTAGATTAAAAATGGCATGGAAAAGGCAAACAGGATACATAAAGATGAGTAAGCAAGGCAATGCCAGCAATCAAGAAAGACCAAAAATTAATATGCTACGTTATTATATGGATGCCTTTTTCAAATTAATTTTTAGCATACAGAAGGAATTTAATTAGTTTCATAGCTAAATTTATGCAGTATTTGAATTTTATCTATAAACAGCTCATGCAAAATGTAAAGCAGTCATTAAAATATATAAGTTAAAGTAATATTTTAAATACTGCATTTTCCATATGATTTAATAAAATCTGTTGGGGCCATCTGGAGGTCTGTAGATTTACTAGAAATCTTGAATGTACTTACACTCTGTGGAATAAAACTGTGCTCAGTCAGATGCTATGAATATTCTACATCTGGTATACCTGTGCATGCATAGTCTTATGTATAAGCAAACATTTCATCTAAAAGTATGTTAGGGATTAGCTCTCAGTCACTTTTTTGTCTTAATGTCTTTCTGCAAAGAACTACATTACTGGTACCCAGAGGTCTGTTCAATACATACTTATAGCAGTTCTAAGTGACTCTCTCTTTGTATATTTTGCTTCTATTTTTTCTGAAATTTCTGCATTAAAATATCTAAAGAAGACTCTGCCAAGGCAATCACATATTCATAGAGATTAAGGTTGTGGGTTGTTTTTTTTGAGAAAATTAAGAATCTATGCTCACTCTCCTCCCCAACCTCCCTCAGATATCAGTATTCATAACATATGCACTCATACCCTCCTCTCTTGGCACACCCATCTCAATCAGATGATAATTAAATGAATTGCAAATACTGATATGCAGTATTATATCAAATAAAGGTTAATATAAATCACATATATGGAACAACCATCTCATGTATTTATTTATTTTAAAAGTTTTTATATACTGCAAAATGGTCAGGGTCTAAGATTCCTCTCCAATTTCCCAGATCAGCCAGAATCCCTCTTAAGATTTTCAAATGCATTAAAGGCAACTCACTGAAATATACCACTTTAGGGCTACTAGCCCCAATTTTAGGGTCTGCTGCTGACTCAGCTACCCGGCCAGTTGGTGTCATTCTGTTCATAATGTGGTAACTGTACCCTGTGGATCTCTACCAGCTGTACATACAACCCATACAGAGCAGGGTTAAACTGTGAAAGCCCAAGACTCCATGGCAATATCGCTCGTAGAGACCTGATTCCAAAAGAGCCCCGCTCTGTAAAAATGAGGGACTTGCATTTAGGGCTTCTATAGGCCAAGGCCTTGCATTTACCTTCTCTAGGCCAATTTACAAAAGTACATACAAATCCAGATGTATTTATGTATGAATTATTATATTGTTGATGTCTTTGATTTTAACTATATATGTATGTTGTAAACTGCTACAAACTGTCGGATATATGCGGGTTATAAATACATTTTAAATGTAAATGTAAATAGCTGAGAATCCATATGTTCCACCAGCCTAAGCTGTAGCACACAAACCTACTCCTTCCCTCTAATGACTCTCAACTCCTTCTAATGACTCCTACTCATAAACCCATTAGAACAAGATGGAAAGGTGAGAAGCCAAATTCATCCAACACTGAGAGGTCTCCACAAGAAACTGACATCTATGGAACCTGCCAAGGCCGAGTATGCCAAATGAGGGTGAGGGATATTCCAGGTAAGCCCCTAGCCACTACCATTGCCCCTCATCCCCAGTTCTCTTTTCTGCTGGTACAAGCCTCACTTATCTTTCAGGAAAGCATAAGCAGTTCAAGTGGGGAGGCTGATGAGATGGGCAGGGGCTTGGCTATGTTATCCAACCCTGTCTATCCTCGGGCTTCCTTTAGGGGTGTGCAGGCATAAAATGTTTTTGTGTTTCCATTTGTTTCTGGGGAGGGGAGGGGGGTGTTCTAATCCAAATGTCATTTTGTTGCATGCTATTTGCAAATAGTGCACGATATTCAGAAATAGTGCTCACTAAAAATGAAAGAAAATAGAAAACAAAATCTCATGCTTTTTCTGTTGTTTCTGTTTGAAAATGACATAAAACAATATGCTAAATATAGACAGTGTAACTGACATTGTGTATGTCCATTTTGTGAAAAAACGCCGAGAGTGAAGGACTTGCTGAAAGGAGCTCAAATTTACAGACAGACACCATTGCAGCTAGCCCCTGACAAAGTTGCAATAACGAAAAACACACTGTGTCGCAGGCAGGACGTTTAATCCATCGCTGCCTACAAATGCTGCATAATTCAGATAAGTGGCTTTCTTCCGTGTCTGTGGAAGTGGGGCAGCAATGGCTCGAGCATGACCTGATAGTGTTGGCTGCGAGTGAGAGAGCAGAAGTTCTCTACAAAATTGAAAAATTGAAAAAGGAGCACAAAAAAGTTTATATGAATTGAGTTCCCAGTAAGAACTCTAACAAGACAAACCCTATGATTATATGTCAGTGACCCTTTCACTTGTTTTTGCAAAACTGATTCTTAACAGTGAAGGCTACGCGAAACACATTTTAAATACGTGCATGTTGGCTCACATATGAGGGTTGCCTTAGGCAAAAATATTTATTCATATAAATATATGATTTTTTTCACATACCATGTGGTTTAATTATTTTTTAACTGTTTCAAATGAAAGTACATCCCTGGTATTCATTCATCTAAACTTTCTTCATCTTTTATTTTAGAAAACACAATCTGAATCTTAGGGCTTTAATCAATAAAGATGCATTTCATAGGCACAGATAGTGAAATGTCATTTTTTAATAAAGCCATTAAAATCTAATCCTGTCTTCAGGATCTGTGTAAAGTATGTTATCCCAACAAAATCTTCAGCTAAGTCATCATATAAATATGAACAAGCAGAAAACTCCTGCCTTTCTAATACTCATAAACTCCAGCAAACTTTTTGAGAATTTTTATTCAGTAATTATAATTTTCCATTCATCATGTTTGTCATAATTGTACTAGAGAAGTGTATATGTATTGTAAATTAGCTGTAATTTCATTTACAATGCTAGTGAGCTTAAATAGATATCACTCTGTAAATATTCAATAAGTGCCTGCTTTTAATAGTTTACAGCAAAGGGTTAAAAAGTAATTTATACAAAGTAAAACTGAATGCCATAGAATGCCATAGAGGCAAAAACTCATAATAAAAACTTTTTAAAATATATCCAAAGCAAGAAACCTGTGGGGGAGTCGGTTAGACTATTAGATGACCGAGGGGTTAAAAGGTCTCTTAGGGAAGATAAGGCCATTGCAGAAAGACTAAATGAATTCTTTGCTTCTGTGTTTACTAATGAGGATGTTGGGGAGATACCAGTTCCGTAGATGGTTTTCAGCGGTGATGAGTCAGACAAACTGAACGAAATCACTGTGGTATGTAGTAGGCCAGATTGACAAAATAAAGAGTAACAAATCACCTAGACCGGATGGTATGCATCCTAGGGTACTGAAGGAACTAAAAAAATGAAATTTCTGATCTATTAGTTAAAATTTGTAACCTATCATTAAAATCATCCATTGTACCTGAAGACTGGAGGGTGGCCAGTGTAACCCCAATATTTAAAAAAGGCTCCAGGGGCAATCCGGGTAACTATAGACCAGTGAGCTTGACTTCAGTGCTGAGAAAAATAGTGGAAACTATTCTCAAGATCAAAATCGTAGAGCATATAGAAAGACATGATTTAATGGAACACAGTCAACATGGATTTACCCAAGGGAAGTCTTGCCTAACAAATCTGCTTCATTTTTTTGAAGGGGTTAATAAACATGTGGATAAAGGTGAACTGCTAGATGTAGTGTATTTGGATTTTCAGAAGGCGTCTGACAAAGTCCTTCATTAGAGGCTTCTTCGAAAATTAAAAGGTCATGGGATAGGAGGCGATGTCCTTTCATGGATTACAAACTGGTTAAAAGACAGGAAACAGAGAGTAGGATTAAATGGTCAATTTTCTCAGTGGAAAAGGGTAAACAGTGGAGTGCCTCAGGGATCTGTACTTGGACCGATGCTTTTCAATATATATATATATAAATGATCTGGAAAGGAATACGATGAGTGAGGTTATCAAATTTGTGGATGATACAAAATTATTCAGAGTAGTTAAATCACAAGTAGACTGTGATACATTATAGGAGGACCTTGCAAGACGGGAAGATTGGGCATCCAAATGGCAGATGAAATTTAATGTGGACAAGTGCAAGGTGTTGTATATAGGGAAAAATAACCCTTGCTGTAGTTACACGATGTTAGGTTCCATATTAGGAGCTACCACACAGGAAAAAGACCTAGGCATCATAGTGGATAATACTTTAAAATCGTCGGCTCAGTGTGTTGCAGCAGTCAAAAAAGCAAACAGAATGTTAGGAATTATTAGGAAGGGAATGGTTAATAAAACAGAAAATTTCATAATGCCTCTGTATCACTCCATGGTGAGACCGCACCTTGAATACAGTGTACAATTCTGGTCACCACATCTCAAAAAACATATAGTTGCGATGGAGAAGGTACAAAGAAGGGCAACCAAAATGATAAAGGGGATGGAACAGCTCCCCTATGAGGAAAGGCTGAAGAGGTTAGGGCTGTTCAGCTTGGAGAAGAGACGGCTGAGGGGGGATATGATAGAGGTCTTTAAGATCATGAGAGGTCTTGAATGAGTAGATGTGACTCAGTTATTTACACTTTCAAATAATAGAAGGACTAGGGGGTATTCCATGAAGTTAGCAAGTAGCACATTTAAGACTATTCAGAAAAAATTATTTTTCACTCAACTCACAATTAAGCTCTGGAATTTGTTGCCAGAGGAATAGGTTAGTGCAGTTAGTGTAACTGGGTTCAAAAAAGGTTTGGATAAGTTCTTGGAGGAGAAGTTCATTAGGCTATTGATCAAGTTTACTTAGGGAATAGCCACTGCTATTAATTACATCAGTAGCATGGGATCTTCTTAGTATTTGGGTAATTGCCAGGTTTTTGTGGCCTGGTTTTGGCCTCTGTTGGAAACAGGATGCTGGGCTTGATGGACCCTTGGTCTGACCTAGCTTGGCAATTTCTTATGTTCTTATGTTCTTAACATTATAATACATTAGTAATAAGCCAATTAGTATAGTGGCTTTGTTTAGATAACATTTAAAATCATACAAACAAAAACACAGATTTGAAAATTTCCCCCTACTGCCCAGCTAAATTTTGTCCAGGTGACTCATTACTTGAAAAACATTTAGCCAGATACAAAGAAAAGGTGATAGATGCGTTCATGGAGCATTCAGTGCTGCACAGCTAAATTTATTTGGGTAACTATAGTCAGATTTTCTGAGAAAGCGCTATTCTATTGGCCACCTCCCAGACAACCCCATTCTGGCAACCATGGATGTTGAATCCCTTTATACCATCACCAGCCAAGGGCAGTGCAGGTAATTCAATAAGTCCCCTCAATTTCAGATTCTTTTCATCAAAGATTACTTTTTATTTTTACATCGGCAACTCCATTGCTTAGACATGCACAGAGTTTAAAAGGGGTCCCCGTCCCAGAGAAGTCGTCTGAAGAAGATGTGGCAAAAGTCACTTTTCTGGGTGCGGTACGTGTAGCAGACATTCATGGATAGACAAATCCCTTGGAATAGTAGATTCGTCAAATAGAATTTTTTTATATTTTGCAGCCTTGAGATCACTACGGAATTTATTCAAATTAGTGTTAAAGTCAGATAGTTGTTGGTCAAAAATATCCACGGATGTGGAGTTCTTAATGCTGTCAGTCTGAATAGTCACTTTGTCCTTCAAAGATGATGATAATTGTTTTGTTGTTTCAATAATTAACAGCATTAAGTCGAATGAACATTTATTAAGGATCTGATTCCAATGCGTCAAAAATTCTTTATTGTCAGTGTGTAAATGAGGTTCTTTCAAGATCCTCAGACCTCGTGGGATTCTTTTTACCCAACAATATTCAATTAATGTCAATGCATGGAGTTCAGATCGAGTGAGCCTTTTCTGAAGATTAATAATATCAAACAGAGAGATGTTAGGAGATGTGGTGTATGATTCTGCAAAGATTGGGGGGTCCACCAGAACTGCCTGAAAGGCTGCTTCAGAATAACTAAATGTAAGGTCTTTGGAGGAAGGATCCATTTACAGTAGCTCCAGTAAAACCAGAGTAATCCACAACACAATGCAGGAGCAGAAGCCTGCACTTCAAATATTCAATCACCAGCAGAGGGAAGTGCAGGTAATTCAATAAGTCCCCTCAACTTCAGATTCTTTTCATCAAAGATTACTTTTTATTTTTACATCGGCGACTCCATTGCTTAGACACGCATGGATTTGTCTATCCATGGATGTCTGCTACACATACCACACCCAGAAAAGTGACTTTTGCCCACATCTTCTTCAGACGACTCCTCTGGGGATGGGGGACCCCTTTTAAATTCTGTGCATGTCTAAGCAATGGAGTTGCCGGTGTAAAAATAAAAAGTAATCTTTGATGAAAAGAATCTGAAGTTGAGGGGACTTATTGAATTACCTGCACTTCCCTCTGCTGGTGATTGAATATTTGAAGTGAAGGCTCCTGCTCCTGCATTGTGTTGTGTATCCCTTTATACCCACATCCCACACAAAGACAGTGTCACGGTCAGGTAGGCTGGGATCATGGATCACCCGTTTATAGGAGCAACACAGGACTGAAGGGCAGGACTGGCATTGGTCTTCTGTCTAGCCAGCTCCTTCCTCCTTGGGTTGAGCCTGCAGGTTCTGGGAGTCGGATGGACTTTTCTTCTGGAGAACATCATGGTATCAGAAGAGGAAATGGAGATACAACCTGGCAGACAGGAGCTGCATATAGGCAGGGCTGAAAACAAGACTGGAATCAAAGAAAATGTCTGGGATGGAGACATGTATGGTACTGAGGTCAGGCAGGAACTTGAAAAAGAAAGGGCTGGAGACAAGGCTGGAACCAAAGGAAAAGCCTGGGCTAGATACACAGCTGGACCAGACAGGACAAGGACAAGACTAGGAAAGAATAGAGAAAGACAGGACTAGAACAAGCAAACAAATAAGAAGACCCAAACAGGGTGCAAGGCTGGGCAAAGTGAAGCCTGCAATGTGGAACAGGAATGCAAAAGAATGCCCCAGATCAAGGCAGAAAGGCCCAAGGAGGCCACTGAGTAAGGCAGGAAGTACAGAGAGCAAAGCAGCATGGCCAGATAATCCACAGAAGAAGGCAGGAAAGCTGAGAAGGCTACAGGACAAGGCAGGAAGACCAGAAAGGCCAGAAAGGCCACAGAGCAAGGAAGAGAAAGTCAAAGAGGACCAATGCAAAGAGTCAGAGTGACTTGATGAAGAGGGAAGAGGTACAGATTTTGGGATATGGAGGTCTGGAACTGCTATGTCATGTGATCAGTAAGGAGGCAGCTAGAAAGGCTGTGGGCGAAGCTCACTGATTACCTCTTCTGGTAGGGAGGCTGCATAGCAGGTAGGATCATGACAGATGGATTACAGGCCATCAGGAATATCATTCCAGATGACCCCACAGCTGATCAAGCCAACAAAGGTTTCCATTTTGTCCTCACAAACAAGTACTTCATATTTGAAAAGGACATGCATGGCTCCATGATACACCAATATTTTCATGGCTGTATTAAAACAAAGTTTCCTCAGTTCCTACACCCAGACGTTGCTCTTCTACCTAAGGTACATTGATGACATATTCATTAACTGGACCCATGGACTTGCAGCACTTAAAGAATTCCACCAAGAATTCAACAAACTCTACCCCATCATCAACCTAAGACTGGTATAATCCACACAGCAAGTCCACTTTCTGGGCACCATTGTTCATTTACATGAGGGACACATAAGAACAAATCATAATATACTGGAAACCCACCGATTGCCACATGTACCTACATGCCCCCAGCTTCCACCCATCTCTCTACCACCAGTTCCATTGTCTACAGCCAAGCCCTATGATACAATAGCATCTGTTATGATCCATTGGAGAGAAATTCCCATCTGGAAAAATTATAACAGACATTTTTTTTAATTACAGTACCCACCCAATGAGGTTAGAAAACAGATCATCAGAGCCAAACAAATACCCAGGAAGTCTGTTACAGGATCATCTCCAAAAAATAAAAAGAATACCTCTAGTCATTACCTATAGCTCTCAGTTGAAAACACTGAAACACATTTTCCAGGACAATGATACCACCCTCTCATGGGCTATAGGTCGCAAGCCTATCGTGGCCTTCCAACAGATCCCATTCTCAAACAGATACTCACCAGCAACTACAAACTGTACAAAAATGATACCAGCTCAGGTACTAGATCCTGTTAGAAACCCAGATGCCAGCTCTTTCCACATATTAACCCAGGCAACGCCATTGCAGAACCCAACAACTTCAACTACAACATCCAAGGCTCATTTACCTGTTCTGCCAATATAATATGTGCCATTCCTCTGCTGTCTACATAGGACAAATAGTTCAATCCATAAGGAAAAGAATAAATGGATATAAATCGGACAATAGAAATGGCAAGAAAGACAAAGAAGCATGCCCATCCACCCCAAGTGTCCTGGAACATCATGGCTATTTTTCAAGTTATTGCTCATTGCAGTTTACAAAGGATTCTGGGCAGGATAGCCTGATCAAGCCAGCTCCCTTGACTTGGCTCTTCACAGCCCATGAACAGCTGCAGTGCTGCTGCTGTTGCTACTGAATTCTCCAGCGTTGCAATGGAGTTTGATGGTTTAAGATCGTGGATGCCTCCCTCCAAGGAATATGGAGTTAGAAGAGATGGAATGATCATCAGGACTTGAATGATTTTCTAAAGGAAAAGGTAACCAGGAATATGGTTTGTTTGTTTTTTGACTAGTTAAATCTGGTTTGATTTTTGGTTTTTTTAAACACTGTCTTGATGTAATACTGCACTGCTTGTAGGAGAGAGTGGTGAAGTATGATCAGTTAAACCTTCCTCTGGTAATAGGAATTACTGTTTGCAAATGAGACCTTTGCATGCCTATACTATCTCATTTTCTGATGAGTTCTTTTTATACAAAGAAATAATGTACAGTGGAAATTCAGCACAGTATGTTTGTTGGAGGAAAGGGGAGGAAGGTTAGCTGATATTGTTAAAACAAATCAAAGAAATTCTTTTTCACTCAGCATATAGTTAAGCTCTGGAATTAATTACCAGAGGATGTGGTTAAGGCAGTTAGTGTAACTGGTTTAAAAAAAAAAAGGTTTGGATAAGTTCCTAGAGGAAAAATCCATAAACTGCTGTTTAATTAATAAGCAATAGAAGCTTGAGATATATTTAATGTTTGGGTACTTGCCAGGTATGTATGCTAGGATTGGCCACTGTTGGAAACAGGATACTGGGCTTGATGGACCCTTGGTCTGACCCAGTATGGCACATCTTATGTTCTTATGTTCTTAAGTTCTAACAGTTACCCTTGATTACACGCTCAACCATTTTAGCCTAGAGCAAACAACATAGATCACCAAACATCTAGATCCATGCCACATACAGTTACAGAAATAGGCAAGGGTTCTCATGTTAACCCACAAAGAAATAATTTATTATTAAAACTTTGCCTCATAAATCCCCCTCCTCAATCCATTAGAAACGACTAATGATTCAACTAGGAAAATAAACAAGTTACAAAGTATGATATAAAGTAGAGATGTGAATCGTGTCCTCAATCGTCTTAACGATCGATTTCGGCTGGGATGGGGAGGGAATCGTATTGTTGCCGTTTGGGTGTGTAAACTATCGTGAAAAATCGTTAAAATCGTGAGCCGGCACACTAAACCCCCCTAAAACCCACCCCGACCCTTTAAATTAAATCCCCCACCCTCCCGAACCCCCCCCCCCAAATGCTTTAAATTACCTGGGAACCCCCGCTGAATGACCTCCTGCAGTCGATCTCCTGCCGGCGCCATTTTCCGTACGAAAACGATTCGCGGCAAGAAATCGCTCCCGGAACCCCGCTGGACTCCCAGGAAACTTTTGGCCAGCTTGGGGGGGCCTCCTGACCCCCACAAGACTTGCCAAAATTCCAGCGGGGGTCCGGAATGACCTCCTCCGTCGAATCATTTTGTCTATGGCCGCCGCCATTTTGAAAAATGGCGCCGGCTGAAGACAACACGATTCTATTGATGGGGCCATTCCGGACCGCCGCCGTTCTAGACCACCGCCGGATCCCCAGGTAATTTAAAGCATTGGGGGGGGGTTCTGGAGGGTGGGGGATTTAATTTAAAGGGTCGGGGTGGGTTTTAGGGGGTTTTAGTGTGCCTGTTTTCCTGCCCTCCCCCTTCCCCCGATTTACGATTTTTTAATGATAAATCGGGGGAATTGGTATTGTATCATGGCCCTAACGATTTTTTGACGATTTAAAATATATCGGACGATATTTTAAATCGTCAAAAAACGATTCACATCTCTAATATAAAGTCACTAGTATGTAAATTATTATAACCAAGAACATCCCATTTTCAGTATTAAATTGAAGTAGCATCTTGTCAATTGAATTTTTGAAGTCATTTCATTTTATGTTAGATCCTGTCATTTTTAGATATACTAAATGTGAGTGCTTAACTGAAAAGCTTGTGAACAATTATTTAAAATGTAACATTTCAGGTGTAAAGGTCTAAAGTTACCTCCTAAATAATAATTATCTATCTATGTAAATGTTTCCCCTACTATTTGACATTTTCTCATTCTAAATCCTCATTAAAAAAGAATGAAGTGATTTAACTATTGTCCAAGTATAGTTTTAAAAACTGTTGCATGCATTGCTACTGCTTACTAGATTAAAGAATCAGAATACAAAGTGCAGTGTTTTTTTAATCTTATTCTTATCTCAACATACAATTTTTTATGGACATTCATATATTTTATTTATTTACCTTTGGTATGCCACCTTTTTCTAAGTAAGGCACAAGGTGGATAACAAAGAATGATGTGAAAATCAGTAGGTGACTGTGGGTAGGGTTAGGGGGACATAAGAAGTGGGAATTGAGTGATTCAAAACTATATATTCCCTCACCCAAACAAGCTAGGCTAGATGCTACCAGAAAGAGAGCTTTCTCGGTAGCCGGTCCAATACTTTGGAATTCACTCCCAAATCCCCTCCGATTAATATCAAACTACTCTCATTTCAAAAAATCACTTAAAACCTATCTCTTCCAACTCGCATTTAATATACCCACCCAAGATCAAAAGCAACACCTAACATAGTACATCGACCCTTCCATAGCTCCTATACATCCCACTCATCTCATCACACTTCCTCCTTTTCTCTCTCCCCCCTCCCTGTTAGTTATATCATTATTTTTTCATTCCATTCCCTTCCCCTCCCCTTCTTCCCCTTCCTCTGCAATAGTAAGTCCCATGGCTACAATTTTTTTCGTTTCCTTTATTTTGAGTAAATGATTGATTTTATTTTAAGCTAGAATTTGTTCTAGCTATTAATTAATTTTTATGTACATTTTAAACATTTGATTTGATTGTTCTTTTAAAAATTTTATTTTTATTCAATGTAAACCATTTTGACAAAAATTATTTTTTATAAAACAGTATATAAATATTTTTAAATAAATAAATAAAGGTAGTAATACATGGTATACACAGATTTCACAGTTTAAGGATGATACCTAGCAATAAGATGCACCAATATGGCTCATGAAAGTAGAATACTATTTTCATAGTTAATGAAGGATATGTAGAAGTAGGATGGGTGGAAATACAGAGATCAGAGGAAAGCTTGACAGTTGCTACAATACATCAAAATGGCATCCTCTGCAAAGAACCCAGCAGATGACATCAATTGGTGAAGAAGAGCTGAAGAAAGAAGATGCTAAAGAGGAGCTCCGAGGCCTGGCCTAGAGGCTGGGGCCTGACCTGGGCAGAGGCCCAGCTGTTAGGATCCAGCCTCGAGCCATGATCTAGGCTAAAGACCAGAGTTTTGAACCTGGCTTCTGGGCCAGGCTGCAGCATTGGTCCCGGGCCCTGGGCTAGGCTGAGGAAAAGGCGATGGGACTAGGCCTCTGGGCCAAGCCCTGGCATCCAGTCTGTGTCGGAGTCAAGGCCCCAGTGTTGCATTTGGTAAGAATGTGGGAGGGAGGGTCATAAGTTAATTTCCCAGTCCAGGGCCTTTGCTCAGGTCTTGGCCTAGGCAGAAACATTGGTCCAGGGTCTAGGCCGAGACCCAGGTATCATGCTTAGGTATAGGCATGGCTCCTTCATCAGGTCTCAGCCTAAGTCTAGGTGAGGCCTAGCCTTTGGGCCTAGGCCTATGCTGAGGCACAAGAGTCATGCTTGGGCATAGGCCGAGACTTAAAACAGGGGTCTCAGCCTATGCCCAAGCACAACTCTGGTACCTCAGCATAGGCCTAAACCCAAAGCCTAGGCCTCATTTAAGCCTAGGCTTAAAGCAGGGGTCTCGGCCTATTTCCTATGTGAGGCCCCTGCTTCGAGCTTAGGCTCAACTGACGACTATTTTTTTTTTATAGGTTTTGAAAACAAAACAAGATTCTGATGAAATATAGTTGGAATTTAATTCATTCCATTTTGAAAACGATCCAAAACAAAATAAGACATTTCATCTCATTTCCTATTTTGTTTCTCCCAAACTCTCACCCTAATAACAACACATTTCTGAAAGTACTGTAACCTCTTCTTCTCTTTCACCATTTCTACTGTTCAAATTATCACTGCTGGAAGATGGGAAGTACAATAAATGTCTACCATAGCCATTAAAATTGTTTTTATTCTTGCCTTATTTTAGATTTAGATTTCACTTTTTTCAGTGCTTCAAAATGGATTACATCTAAATAAATACCATTGCCATTAAAATTTGTATGAAAAAATTGCAATTAAAAATTCATTTTTTTTCTTGAGGAGTTTATGTTTGGTAATAATTTTTGTACAAAAGCTAGTTCCTTTCAGCTTTGATCAATATTTTCTAATTCTACATCCTGCTGCTTCACTACTTTTCAATCCATTTCTAAACTTGCTGTAATGTTTTGGCTGGTTGCAGGATATTCTGCAACTGGCTGCACTCACCACCAGCTTCGTGGCTCGCACACACTACCAACACAGCTGAAACATTGCCCTGGTGCATTACTGAAATGCCTAGGATGGAAAGTGCCTTGCACAAATGTCATACTCCATCTGCACTAGCCACTTTTCATATTCAGCTAAGTGTCTATCAAACTACAGTGTTCTCTGCTAGAAAAAAACTTTTATACTAAACAAATTCAGGCTGCTGGGAAAAATCTGAAATTCTGTTTTGGAATTTAAAAAACCCTATCCTCTCCACCATCTCAGATTTGCAACTCAGAAATGGTTGACAGGAACACTTTTCTGAACTTTCTATCAGCAAAGCTGCTGAAGATTACTTGTATCTTTGGAAAGGCACTACCTTGGTCTTTATAATCACCAGTGATAAGCATCACTAGACACTGGGACACATTTGAATCTGTATCAACTTTGGAAGTCACAAATGTAATCTCTGCTATGAATACTTCAAATTGTCATCGTAATATCTGTAAAGTCACCAGAATAGGAGCAGTCAGATTCTTGATTGCCCCATTTCTGACAAACCTGGCCAACCTTTCCCTGGCAGAAGTGTACCTTCCATCAGCTCTTCGCTGTGCTGCCATCTTTCCTCCTTTGAAAAATCCCCATTTGCACCCTATGGACCTGACCAAATATCGCCCAATCTCCTCCATGCCATTTGTAGCTAAGATCATGAGGCTTTAGTATTTAAACAGCTATCTGATTATATAAAATAGATGTTACATCAATTTCAATTTGATTTTAGGAAATCACAAAATACTGAAACCTTGCTGGGCAAAGCTATGCCGTCATTATGCTGGTCATTTCCACTCCTTTTGACTCAGTAGACCATTCTTTATTAATGTACTGGCTCAAAAAAGTTGGAATTTCTGGTACCATCCTTGAATGGTTTCAGTCATATCAGTGGAAGGAAGCAATAAGCCATTTCAGCCAATACAGAATGGCATTCCACATGGCTCAGCGCTATCCACGCTACTGTTTAATGTTTACCTCGCACCTATATGTAAGTTGCTGAGTAGCCTCTGTGAAGGATTCCAACTGTATGCGGATTACCTCCAGTTTTATATTCCCTTAGGGAAATCCTGGACGGACCCGACCCGGGGGCGGTTCCGGAGGGCACAGCCACGCCCCCGGAACGCCCCAGACCGAAACCACGCCCCCGGGCCCGCCCCTTAAACGCTGCATCCCGCCCCCAAAATGCCGCGTCGTTCGGCCCCGCCCCCGACACGCCCCCTTCAGAAAACCCCGAGACCTACGCGCGTCCCGGGGCTCTGTGCGCGCCGGCGGCCTATGCAAAATAGGCGCGCCGGCG
Source organism: Rhinatrema bivittatum (assembly GCF_901001135.1). Classification (NCBI taxonomy): domain Eukaryota; kingdom Metazoa; phylum Chordata; class Amphibia; order Gymnophiona; family Rhinatrematidae; genus Rhinatrema; species Rhinatrema bivittatum. The sequence goes on along the minus strand of NC_042615.1, from coordinate 104,993,906 downwards.
CGCAAGGCCCTGCTCGCGTAAATCCGGGCAGATTTACGTGAGCAGGGCTTTTAAAATCCGCCCGCTAGTATCTGGCCATTCAGTATAGGACTATATTACTCCAGTTCTGCGAGACTTCCACCGGTAGTGGAGGATACAATACAAAGAGGAATTTTTGGTCCTTAAATTGTTGTCATTAAATGCATTACCTTGGGCCAATGCACTACTAAGAGTTTATAACCATGGTTGATCTTGTTGTTCCTTGCAATGAGGATACCTGTCTGATACAAGGGATCAAACCTTCTCAGTCACCACTCCCATCCTATGGAACTCTCTGCCAAATGAATTACAGATGGTTGAATGCACAAATACTTTTAAGGCCATGGCCAAGACATTTTTGGCAGGCATTTTTGCTATGATCACTAATAACCAGCTACTTCCGAACTATGTTGGGCAGTTTTGCTTGTATTGTAAGATATGATACATTTTTTAAGATTCTTGGGTCAGACCTTTCTAGTCATATGTTGGCTTGGCTATATTGTTACTGCTGTTTTTGATAATTTGAGATTATGTGTTTTATTGTACACTGCTTAGGACAACAAATCAAATAAATAAACAATCCCAGGGTCTCCTAGGCACGTGCATGGTAGAGAATCTCTTAAGGGCTTCACGGGGGAAACAAGTCAACCGATGCTCACTGATGATATCCCATGACTGGGTACTTAAACCCCAGCTGTGCTACAAGTCAATGCCTCAGCAACAGGTCCTCATGTTCCTGCAGTACCTATTGCTATTTGATGTCTTGTTGTTTCCCTGCCATGCCTTACTGTCTCTTTGCCTTGCCTCCTTGTGCCTTGCCCTACCTTGCCTTATTTGTTTCTGCCCTGTATTGGTCCCTTTGTCTCTGTCTTGTTTGTCCATCTCTGCTTGATCTTTGGTTTTGACCCTGGCCTTGGATCCTAACTACACTTCTGGATTTCTCCCTGGTCATGACATTGCCTGACCTTCATTTGCCCTGACCTTGGCCTCGTCCTCAGCTCCGCTTGCTCATTGCCCACCCTGACTGTACTCTGCTACTCGACTTTGTCTGACTGCTCTTTACAGGACTCTCATCTAAGCTCTGCCGGCCCTTGGAACACAAAGGCCCAATCTGTGGGGAATGGGGCTGGTATAGGTGAAGCCCCAGACTCAGTCCTTGTAAGAGCGAGTCCACCTTGTAAGAGCGAACCCACTAAGCCCATGTAGCAAACCCACTAAGCCCATGTAGCGAGTCCACCTTGTAAGAGCGAACCCACTAAGCCCCAGACTCAGTCCTTGTAAGAGCGAGTCCACCTTGTAAGAGCGAACCCACTAAGCCCATGTAAACATGGGCTTAGTGGGTTCACTTGCTAGGCTGCTTCAACTGTGCCACAGCCCAAAGGCTCACATTCATACCACCTGCCATAAGATTATTTATATATTAATATATTCTGAAATCAGTTTTCAAAGCTAGCTGTCTATCCATAGGCCTATTCATGTACCTGTGCTACCATGATATTGAATTTTAACACACAAAAATGTACATTATTAGTGAATGGGCCCTTTAGAAATAATGGAATAATGGTAAGATGCTTTAACTTTCACTCCCTTAGTCTAGATTGCCAACACCTCCCAAATTCATCCTTACCCTATGTCAAAAATCAATGGTGCCAGCTGACCTTACCTGCATTAAGTCCTGCATGTTGAGGCATACTACAGGTCAAGTTCTGAATTCTCTGGTGCCATTTTGAATTTGATGCTACTAGGGCAGGAGGGATATAATTTTCTGATTTTAGTTTTTCTACTGACATTTTCAAAGAGTAAAAGATGGGTCTGGGTGGAGATGGGGGGAGGCAGATCAACTGGAGGAAGTTTAAAGCATCAAGACACCATGTTGCTGCTTGGAGTCCAGACAGGGGGAGTAAAGTATTAAAGCATGTGACTGCCTTCTTGGAGAGACAGAGCAAAGGGTTGTGCCATCTTCCAATTTGAATGTTGGGGATGAGAGGGGATGGAGTGCCTGATACAGGGTGAAGACTTAAACTTCTCTTTTCCCTGGGTAGGATGGAGGGACATTTGGACATGGGGGTGGGGGGTGGGAAAGGTCTATTGAACTTTTCATAATGGGGTTAGAGCTCTGAGTTGGAAGGTGTTCTTTCAAATTTCAAATCAATTTTCAACTCACCTATTCAGGTGGCCAGCAAAAATCAAAATTGTGCTCCTAAGTTTACATACCCCTGACAGAATTTGTAAGATGTGTAGCATTTTAAGAAAGCATGAGTGATCAGACAAAACACATGCCTGTTATGTTTAATGTGTTTCAAATTAAACTATTATGCATCACAGAACAGGACAACCCTTAAACAAACCATAGCAATGAAAGAAATAATATTATGTTCCTGTTCAAAAGTTTGCATACCCTTAGGGGTAGATTTTATAATTTTGCACGAGCGCGTACTTTTGTTCGCGCACCAGGCGTGAACAAAAGTACGCTGGATTTTATAAGATACGCGCGTAGCCACGCGTATCTTATAAAATCCGGGGTCGGCGCGCGCAAGGGGGTGCACATTTGTGCAACTTGCGCGCGCCGAGCCCAGCTCGCGCTGCCTGTTCCCTCCGAGGCCGCTCCAATTTTGGAGCGGCCTCGGAGGGAACTTTCCTTCCCCCTCCCTTCCCCTACCTAACCCACCCCCCCAGCCCTATGTAACCCCCCCTTACCTTTGTTGCACGATTTACGCCTGCTAAAAGAAGACGTAAATCTGTGCGTGCCAGCGGGCTGCTGGCGCGCCATCACCCGACCCAGGGGCTGGTCCGGAGGCCTGACCACGCCCCCAGGCCGGTGCCATGCCCCCGGGCCCGCCCCCGCAATGCCATGTCACGCCCCAGCAACATGGCGCCATTTAGGACACACCCCCCGACATGCCCCCGGCACGCCCCTTTTACAAAGCCCCGGGACTTACGCGCATCCCGGGGCTCTGTGCGCGCCGGCGGCCTATGCAAAATAGGTGCCCCAGTGTGCGCGAGGGCCCTGCACGCATTTATCCGGCCGGATTTACGCGCGCAGGGCATTTAAAATCCGGCCCTTAGTTCTTAGTATTATGTATTGCCCCCTTTTGTATCAATTATGATTTGCAATCTTTTGTGATGGTTGTGAATGAGGCCCTTTATTTTCTTGTGTGGTAAAGCTGTTCATTCCTCTTGGCAAAAAGCCTCCAGATCCTGTAAATTATTTGGTTGTTTAGCATGAGCTACATGTTTGAGTTCTCCTCAAAGTGGCTCACTGATGGTGAGGTCAGGACACTGTGATGGCTACTCCAGAACCTTCACTTTCATCTGATGCAGCCACTGAAGAGTCAACTTGGCCTTATGTTTCAGATCATAGTCATTTTAGAAAGTCCAGATGCACCCCATGTGCAGCTCCCTGCTGATGAATGCAAATTTTCCACTAGTATTTTCTGATAAGATTCTGCTTTCATCCTGCCATCAATTTTGACTAAATTCCCTGTGCCGCAATAGCTCAGAGCCCCCCCCCCTCCCCACTCAAACTGCAGAGATCCAGCTCCATGCTTCACACTAGGGATGGTGTGCTTCTCTTCATTGGCCTTGTTGACCCCTCTCCAAACATAGTGCTTACGGTTGTGACATTAAAGTTCAATTTTGGTCTCATCACTCATAATTATTTTGTTCCAGAAGTGTTGAGGCTTCTCTAGCTGCTGTTTGGTGTATTGCAAGCAGACTGTTTTGTGGCATTTGTGTAGCAATGGCTTTTTTCAGGTAACTTTACCATGCAGCTCATTTTTGTTCAAGTATCTCCTTATTGTACATGCTGAAGCACCCACACCACTTTGTTTCAGAGAAGTCTGTATTTCAGTAGAAATTACTTATGGGTTTTTCTTTGCATCCCAATAAATTTTCCTGGCAGTTGTGTCTGAAGTTTTTCTTGGTCTACCTGACCATGGCTTGGTATTAACAGAACCTATAATTTTCTTTTTCTTGAGCAAAGTTTGAACAGAACTGATTGACATTATCAAATCATTGGATTTTTTTTTTTATATTCTTTTCCTGATTTATAAAGTTGAACTACTTTTGCTTACAGATCCTTTGACAGTCCTTTTGCTTTCCCCATGTTTCCATAACCACCAAAGTCAGTGCAACCCTGGATAAAATGCACAAGGGTTTCTCAAGAGCTAAGAAACTCATTGACTATTTATACACAGACACTCATTACAATCAAACAAGGAACAAGTGTGGTTATCTACCCTTCATTGTCACCTCAAACTGTATGTGTCAACTTGAGTGTATATTATCAGCACAAACATTCAAGGGTATGCAAACATTTGAACAGGAGCATTTTATTATTTCTTTTATTGCCATGGTTTTTCTATTGATTGTGCTATACGGTGATGCACAATAGTTTAATTTAAAACTCATTAAAAATAACTGATATGTGTTATCTGATCACTCATGTTTTCTTATAATGCTACACATCTTACAAATTCTGCCAGAGGTATGTAAACTTATAAGCACAAGTTTAAGTTGACATAAACTAATTTTCAGTTACATACCTAGACATCTAGATTTCCCTGGAAATAAGCCAAAAATTTAACTGGTTAGTTCAGATATTCAGTGATTTCTTTTTAATAAACTCCTGTAAGTATTTGCTGGTATGCTACATGAAAGGTACATAAAATTACTATTACTAAGGTCTATATTCAAAAAATTTTGAATAACTGAAAAACTATCCATCCAAATGGCATAAATGGCATATTTAGAGACTTATCTGGCTACATTCTAGCCAGATAACTAGGTATCCACCTAGAATTTAGCTGGATAAGTCAAGAGCATTCTGGGGACTGGCAGGAGGCATTTTGGTGAGGAGCAGAGTTAACCAGATAACTTAACTAGCCAACTCCAAGTTAGCCATTTAACTTATTTAGCTAACTCTAGTCATGCCACTGACCTGTCCTGAAGCTGGCCAGATAAATATATATATGGGACATTCCATGTCAAATAGACCAATTTAGAAAATCATCCACGCTCTACCTCCTTCAAATTGAAAAAAAAAATTGTGTGGATCCCTATTTGTTCAAGAGCTTGAGGCAACTGAATAAAGGTCACACTTAGAGCACTGTGCTCCATGCAACAGAAAATGGCCAATTTTTCATGGTACTGCAGCCAAACAACCCCTGTTAGGGTCCTGAAATTTTGTGGATTATTACAACCTCTGGTGCTAAGTTCCTGTGCAAAGACTGGAACCTAACATTAGCTTGCCACCCTTTTTATGGGCCAGCAAAGTTCATGAAGAATTTTACAAAATAAATTTAAGGCCTATTTTGACTCCTCATCACTCCTGATGTATACTTTGATTCAGGCCTTAACTGGATCAGAAGTCATGGCCCATGATGTACATCTAGGATTTTCACTAGGAGGTTTTGCAACCAACTGGAAGCAAAGATATAGCTACATAAGGACATGATATCACCTTTTTATGCAAATTTTGGCCATTTTGGGCTGCAAATATCTCTACTGTGTAGTTTTTAATTTTTTTGTTTCTAATGTCATTTGCAAGAGCACATTTTTTCCTCAAAGTCACTCTGTTTCATCTTGGACCCAGCCTTGCTTTGGTCAGAATTACAGTCCAAAAAGACAAGCATTATTTGCATGTGTTAATGAACTATGTTAAAAAGACTCATTTTTGGCACCAAACTGTGAAACATGCAAATGAGGTAGAGATGTGAAATTTTACAATGCTTACTGCACTTAACACTCTTTTAGCTTTTGACCCATATTTGTTTAGACATCAAATTCAGTGCAAAACTTTGTATGCTGATTAGTTACCTTGCATTGGTCAGTGGTGGCTGAGCCACTGCCAATGCAGCAAAATTGACAACCCCATTGCCTAGGGGCCACTACAGACAGTCAGACAAGATACCAGCCACACGTTTCCAAGCTTTTATTTAAGCACAAAACAAGAAAAGGTAAGACACTACATACGAGAATTGCTTAAACTGCAGATTTCACAAAAATTCACTTTTTTCCTGTCTTACACATGATTTTGAATGTCCCATCAATGAGTGACAAAGTGGCTTCTGAATAAAAGTATTGCCTGCTTGATGAAATTGTTATGGGTGCATCAAGGGAAGCAATAATGTTCTCTTCTAGAACCCAACAGGTGTCTCTAAGGGCAGCCAGTGAAATGACTTGGCAGGACCTCGGGGGTGAAAAAAATTGACCAAGACATCACGTTCCTCAATTGAGACTTTGCATATATGATGAATCCACCAGCAATTATCATAAATGCAAATTAAATACTGACCAGGTTGGAAGCTGGATACTCAAAGGGCAGGAAAATATTCACATTCATATTCTAGAATACTTGTAGTGAATGAGGTGACGTCATTTGAAATTTTGCTAATGCAAATTTTAGTTGCATCAATGAGCTTGAATTGATGATTTTTCCCTTATGTCAGCAACTGCATGACCTTTGATAAACCTTTCATCCTGAACAAGTCCGATTCCTTCAATTTCCTCCTTTGGGACAAAAAAAAATTGATACCAGGGACACTTTTATCACAAAAGTCAAATAGATCCTTTGGTGTCAAAATTTGATTATTGAGGGGGCGTTGTAGACTAACACGGACAGCTAAACATTTTGTGGTTCCTCCAATCCCATCACAGGGTGATTTTTCATGGCTGGTGCCAAAAAAAGTTCCATTCAGCTGTAATATGAAAGTCATTACTATGATTGCAAAGATTAATGTAATTTTTAAAGTTTTTGTATTGAGCTAGGGCCTCAAACAAAACCATGCAAAATTTTTAAGCTGGATCTCTATTGGTTCAAGAGCTAGAGGCAGCTGTATAAAGGTCACACAGAGTACTGTGCTCCATGCAACAGAAAATGGCCAATTTGTCCAGGTACTGCAGCCAAACAACCCCTGTTAGGGTCCTGAAATTTTGTGGATTATTACAACCTCTAGTGCTGAGTTCCTGTGCAAAGTTTGGAACCTAGCATGAGCTTGCCACCCTTTTTATGGGCCAGAAAAGTTCGTGAACAATTTTACAAAAGAAATGTAAGGCCTATTTTGACTCCTCATTGCTCCTGATGTAGCTATAGCTAAAGTAGTGAATATGCTCCAAAACAGGTAAAACGCCCTTCAAATGCTCAATGAGTGTTCTCAAAAACTTGTGCACAGCTATTGTATCATAGTGCAAGCAGTCACTGATCATGTATACAGAGACATACAGAGACATTGGACATGCAGAGACACTGGACATCAGGGTTGCAATAGTAAACAACAGAAAAGAGAGGAGTGTTGCCTATTTGCCAATGAAATCCTTGCACTGCATCCTGAATAATAAAAGAATAGCTTTTAATAGTTTCATTAAGATACATAAAACATCAGGCTGGGTCAGGACTTGTCTGTCAAGGCTGTCATTATACCACAAAGAGCACAATGGTGTCACAAAGCAGGACATTTTCCCAAAATTTCTGCCACAACACACTGCTAACATGACTTTACCATAATTCCTTGTGAAGGTGATACTTTGCATGTTCAGGCTTGCAGGCAGTAAATAACACAGCACAATAAAATGTCCAGTTTGAGGGTCATTTATAAAAGTATGTTGAAGAATGATGTGTCATAAGCTACAAGCATGATAAGTACAACAAACTTGCTGCACTGTAAAATTTCACATCTCTAGCTCATTTGCTTGTTACACAGCAGGGCGCCAAAGATACCTCTTTTTAACATAGCATGGGGTCTTAATTCTGACCAAGGCAAGTAAAACAGGGTGACATATGTAGAAAAAAAAGATGCTCTTTCAAATGACATAAAAAAGAAAATATTTAAAAACTGCACAGTAGAGATATTTGTACCTGAAAATTTGGCAAGAAATTGCATAAAAAAGTGTCATTGTGTCCTTATGTAATTATTACTTTGCTTCCAGTTCCTGTAAAGCCTCTTAGTACAAATCTTATACGAATATGCCATGGGCCATGACTACTGGTCCCGTAAGGGCTTGAATCAAAGTATGGATCAGGAGCAATAACAAATCAAAGTAAGCCTTATATTTCTTTTGTAAAATGTTTCACATTCTTTGCTGGCCCATAATAAGGGAAGCAAGTTCATGTTATATTCCAAACTTTACACTGGGACTTACCACCAAGGGTTGTACTAATCCTCAAAATTTCAGGCCCCTAGGTGTTGTTGGGATGCAGCACCTGAACAAAATGTCCATTTTAGGTTGCACGGAGCATTGAACTCAGAGATGACCTCCATTCAACTCCCTCTAGCCCTCCAACCAATGAAGTTCCAGGTGAAAAAATTAGTAAGGTTTTGTTTGAGACCCTAGAGAACATCTGTGCAAAATTTTGTTTGATTTGGAGAAGGTTGACCATGGACCCCTGCTCACATGATATGGAATGACCCATACCAAACTTTAAGATAGTTGAGTATATTCAGCAGAATTACCACCCCACTTATCCGGCTAAGTAGCTGAGTCGCTTAGTGGCTGAATATTGCCCCTGCTATTACTAGTGCCTATTTCTATAGCATAATAAGACATATGCAGGAACTAGACTGTTTAAAAGGTTTTAGATTTTGATGCTCAACTTGTGAACTCTAAAACTAAATAGGAATATGTCTATTAAAATTACTATTGACTCCCACATTGCCAGAAGTTTTAGGCTGACTAAATATTCTTCAAATACTGTGCAAAACACATATCTGCAAGTAAATAAGGTTAGCCCATGGAGGAAAACAATAAATTATATATTATCTTTGAATGCTAAATCAAAAACAGCTTAGTTTAAGAGGCTGAGGTTATATTACATGGTCATTATACCGAGCAAAGCTGGGGAAAGAAATTAAAATAGCACCCCAGCAACGGCTGGGATTTGAAATGTAAGTAAGATTTATTTTATTTATTTATTTATTTATTTTTAATTTTTATATACCGGAATTCCTGTATGCAATACAAATCAATCCGGTTTACAAGTAACGACAAGGTTGCCCTGGTCTGGGAGGTTAGACCTGGGTTTTTTTTACATAGAACATTGAACAATAACAATCAACCATTGAACATTATTACAAGGAACATTGAAAGTAACAATAATATTTAACAAATTTAACAAATTTAACAAATAACAAATAACCTTATTCATGTATTGAATAGTATGTGTGTGTTCACTTTTTTACAAGGAACTTTAGTAGCGAATATGGTCTGCAGTAAACTGTTATATAAAGGTGAATAATGACTGTTAAATAGACATGCGAATAAGCAAGTACGGTATGAAATTAAGTGTCAAGGTGTTAGTGACACCCTGCAATGGTTGGATCTGAAAGTCAGGAGGAGGTGCCTAGTTACACTCTGGGAATTGGAACGCTTGCCTGAAGAGCCAGGTTTTTAACCTTTTTTTGAACTCTGGTAGATTGGGTTTGAGTCGTAGGTCTGGTGGGAGCGCATTCCATTGGTGTGGTCCCGCAGTGGAGAGTGCTCTTTTTCTTAGTGTTGATTTGGCAGGAGCTGCGGCTAATGTGCCTTTGTAGGCGCTTCTGATGGGTCTGGAAGATAAGTGTGGACAAAGTTGGGTTTGTAGAGATATAGGTGCGACGTTATAAATTGCTTTATGAATGATGGTTAATGTTTTATATAGGATTCTCTGTTTGATGGGTAGCCAGTGGAGGTTGCTCAAGATGGGGGTAATATGGTCTCTTCTCTTAGTGTTAATTAGTATTCTGGCTGCGGCATTTTTTACTATCTGTAGGGGTTTGATGCTGTTGGAGGGGAGGCCAAGTAAGATTGAGTTGCAGTAATCAAGTTTCGAAAAAATAATGGATTGAAGAACGAAGCGAAAGTCATTGAAGTGAAGGAGTGGCTTTAGTTTCTTTAGGACCTGTAGTTTAAAGAAGCAATCCCTGGTGGTTGTGTTTATGAATTTTTTTAGGTTAAGTTGGTTGTCAAGCCATGCTCCTAGATTCCTGATGTCAGCAGAGAGCTCCATGTTTAAAGATGTGGTTTGTGTCAGGCTAGGTGTGTGGGTGTTCGGGTTGTGTGAAATCAGTAGCAACTCTGTTTTGCTGGAGTTTAGAATCAGGTTCAGGCTGGAGAGTAGTTGTTTAATTGGTTGAAGACAGTTCTCCCAGTAGGCGAAGGTTTTTTGAATAGATTCTGTGATGGGGATGAGGATCTGGATGTCGTCTGCATAGAGGTAATGAGTAAGTTTGAGTTGTGATAGCAGATGGCAGAGGGGGAGGAGGTAGACGTTGAACAGGGTGGGAGAGAGGGAAGAACCTTGAGGTACGCCTTGGTCTGATAGGATGGGGTCAGATACCTTGTTATTAATTCTGACCTTGTAAAACCTGTTTGATAGGAATGATTTGAACCAACTGAGAGCTGTGCCTTTTATTCCTATGTTTGATAGTTGTTCTAGGAGTTGTGAGTGATTTACCGTGTCGAACGCTGAGGATAGGTCTAGTAGGACCAGTAAGAATGACTGTTTTTTCTCCAGGTTCAAAAGTAAATTATCAGTGAGAGAAAGCAAAAGTGACTCTGTGCTTAGTGATTTTCGAAAACCATATTGTGCAGGGGAGAGAATGTTGTGCTCCTCGAGATATTCGGAAAGTTGTTTATTTACGGCTTTTTCCATCAGTTTGGAGATCAGGGGCAGGTTTGCAATGGGTCTGAAGTTAGCTGGGTCCGTTAGTGATGCAGTTGGTTTTTTCAGTAGGGGTTTGATGATTGCAAGTTTTAGTTGATTAGGAACTGTGCCCATGGCTAAAGAGGTATTGATGATTTCTGCAATAGGTTTTGCAACGGTGCTAGGTATGGCGATGAGCAGATTAGTAGGGAGTGGGTCCGAGGGATGTGCAGATGGTTTAATTTTTTTAAGTAAATTTTCAATCTCCATGGCGGATGTGGGCTCGAATGACTCTAGTCTAGAATTCAGAGTGGGTTGGTATGTGCTATGAGGTGTTGGAAGAGTTTGATGGGTTGTAAGGGTTTGTATGGGTTGTAAGATAGGGACTTAGTGGGGAGGGGAGGCTGCAGGTTGAGTTCTCTCATAGATGTGGTAGAGAATAATGAGGGGAGGCATAAACTAGGCATAAAGGATGGGAAACAGCCATGGCAGGGGTCAGTCTGGTCCTGGATCTGGGCACACACCCATTATGCAAGGACTAAGGAAGAAGAGAGAATAACCTGGGGGAGGGCAGCAGTTCTGTTCTATAGCTGTGGTATCTCACTGGCATGAAAAAAATAGATACAATCCAAATAAGATCCCTCACATTTCATTAGACAGGAAGCACCTGAGTTGTTTGTTTATGATTAGCTTAACAGTCTAGGGAATGGAAACACTATGTTCACTCAGACCATGGTAAAAAAAAAAAAATGCCTGGGAAACTCCATGGAAAAGAGAGACAAAGCAGCAACCTACATGGGTCAGATGCTGCTCTTTGCCTTTAAGAGCTTTATGCTGGGCATTGTCTCACTAAAATTAAAGTTAACAAAAACTTCGAGGTCCTCCTTGTTTGTGTGGGTAGGGTTAAAAATCAAAATATATCATGAATACAGTTATGTTCTGAAGAAAGAGTTTGGTCATTACTTTTTCTTAAGGTCATCTTATGTTATTATTTTATGATAAGGGTTAAATGGAAAAGGCTAATGGGGTAGGGTTGGGGGTGAGCCATAGAATGTGGGCCAAAGGTATAAAGTGTCCATGTTATACAAGCTAACAGCCTAGTCAATATCAAATATCCTGAGCAATTACAATACAGGAAACTATGCAATGATGTTTGGTACTGTACAGGGTTAAAGGACAGATGAAGCAAATCAAAAGATTGAGATTGCCCCAGTATATCAGAGCTTGCTATTGCAACCTGTCAGTCACTATATGCTTATAAATTTTGCATCCAAAAGCTTCTAACAAAAAGCAGGGAGCAGGTGGAGATGCTTCAGTTTGGATAAAACAGCCACAGCGAAGAAAACTGCAAACCAAGAGACTTACAAAGCTGGTTGTACTCCTAGAAAATCATAAAATAATGGATATGGATGTGGTTTGTGTCTATATATATATATAATGTTCTTGGTGTGCCGGAAGTTGTCTGTCTGCTGCTGGGGATGGAGGAGTGCATATGCACGTTATTATGAATGCATATCACCCCAGCCCCAACTATGGCGGAATGTGCATACCAGATGAGGGAAGTGGGTGACTGATGGTGTGCACCTGACTAATCCATGGCAGAGCAGGCTATGAGACAATCTGAAGACTAGGACACTCCTCCTCTACCTCAGAGGCCCGGGGGACATAGTCTATCTGTGAATGGGTGCACTCCAGGGCCCTGCATATGCCCAACATGTGCAATAATTGGGAGCTGTTGAATGCTGCCTCTTAGAATGCTGTGCTGATCACCACCTGCACTTGCAGCACAAACAGGTACACGCAAAAGAGGTTATAAATGAGGGGCTGGAAGAACAATGTAAAAGATCCACTACCACTGTTAGACACACACATACACACACAAACAGCCACACACTTAGACGCAGGGTGTGGGAGAAGGGAGTGCTGGGATTGGGCACAGACTGAGCAGGGACAGCAGGTTAGGGTGTGTTGGATTTAACTCGGGGAGGGTTGTTAGTGTGCTGGGCTGGGCTGGGAAGGGAGAAAGGAACTGCTGGGGTTGGACTGGGCAAGGGGAATGTCAGAGTGTGCTAAGGTTGAGTTAAGAATGAAGGGGGATCACAATGTGCTGTGGTCGAGCTGGGGAGGCTGGGGTCAGGCTGGGGTGTGGGGTGCAGAGTCGAGTGCAGAGTATGCTGAGGTCAGGTTAGGGAGAGATGTCAGAGTGTGCTGGATAAAGGAATCAGGAGTATGCTGGGGATAGACTACGGAGAGGCTGAGAAGGGAAGGTAGTGCTGAAGAGCATGGAAGAGAGTGCAGTGATCCGACTGGGGAAGAAGAGAGTGAATAGGGGTCTCCAGGGAATTTCAACAGGTTTTACCTAGTGTACATTTCAATATTAATCTTACTTGTTTAGATAGCAACAGGATGTGAACTCCAGATCTTGGTTTTGCTAAAGCAAGAGCCAGCAATTTTTGGGGCACAATCACCCAAAAATAGCACTCTCCCCCAAGATGATGTCTATTTGTCAATCTCTGGATTCAGGGACAGTTTCCCTTGACAAAGTCTTCTATTTTCAAGGGAGGGGGGTGTTGAAATCTTACAGTTCCTGTGTTTTTGGAGGAGAGAGACTAGAAATGAAATGCTGTATGCTCTGGCCACCCGACATACCAACTGCCCTGCAAAATGCTACCTGAGTAATGACAATATCACATTTTTAAAACTCACAGGAGAAATATGATAATCTCACACATCACAAAACTAGCAGAGCTAGTATCAAATTTTGAAACTGATTTATGCATTGGCATTACAGAGGAATAATCGTGTCAGAAGGGAGATCTTCATGAAACATTATGCGTTATGCTTGCTGGAGTTTGCTGACCCCCTATGCTAAAGTAATATTCATACCATTTTAAAGTTAATATTCAATTATAATTGCAACTTTATAGAAACAGCTTGTAGAATCTTGATGAATAATTTAGAATTGCAAATATCTAAGCAAATCTTAATCCTTAATTTGTAGATGTTTTTGAGTGGATTTACAACCATTTAAAACTCAAGAACTCATGTGTTGCATGGAATAGGCAGTCTTAATATTCAGGCCCTTCAGTAACAGATGATTTAATGATTACCTAAATTCCACTTTATAACAAGAGTACTTTAATGGATTTTCTACTTAACTACACTTACGATAGTGCAAATTTGATTCTGTATAGGAATGAAAAAGCAGATCCAAAATTCTTCTAGCAGTTATGTGAAAGACATCTGTTAAAAGACATGGGTAAAGTCTTGAAGAGATGTAAGTTAGCACTGTGTGAACATTACTATTCTGAATAAGTATATAAATAAATAATTGTTGTTGATCATTGAAGTCTCTTTCATCATGTAATATTTACTGTCCAATAGAGACAGGGAAGAAAAATTTAATTATGAATCATGATCAAAATGCAGACCAAAATCCAGGTATTTGCCCATATCTGGAGTTTTTCTAATTGCAATCCAGAAACTGAAAGAAGGAAAACAAAATATCATTGAAAATTTGGAGTAATATGACAAAGCCCTTAATAAAATATATTTATTTTTTTTAAATATCCAATTCTTACAAGTTTAAGCCTTAAAAATAAATAGATATACAAATAATTAAAAAAATAACAATTAAAATAATCAATTACTCAAAATAAAATCTTTGCCCAACTATTGGGCACACAGAGAGATAAATGCTGCACACATTGGAAACACTGGTTTCATGTTTTGAAGCATCTTTATAAAAGGAAGATAGCAGTGCTCCAACTTAATTTCCAAAGGATTAGCATTCCATAAATATAATGCAAAAAACCTGAATAGTCTTCATTCAATCACAAATCTAGCAGCTGCTGTACCTAGGATAGTCAGCAAAATTGGTTGAGATGATTTAAGGGGGCTTAATGGCTCATACTAGGCCAATAAGTCATTCAAATATTTTGGACCTGCCAAATGCAAGCATTTAAAAATCAATGCAAGAACTTTAAACTTAACTCTGAATTTTACTGGAAGCCAGTGCAGCTCTCTCAAAATAGGGGTGATGGGATCAATTTACTTCTTCCATTTCAGCAACCTAGCTGCTGTGTTTTGCATGAGTTGCAATTTTTTTGTTGTCCTCTGGGGAAGACCCTGATAGAGAGAGTTGCAATAATCAATCCAACTTGTCACAAGGGAATGAATGATTGAGGCAAGATCATTCTTAATTATCAAGAAGTGTAGACTACAAATAAGACACAATGTCATATATGAGTTGCGTACTAACAAAGCCATCTGAAGTTCCATAGGCAAGGAGCAATCTATAAGGACCCCAATCTGAAAACTGTCTCACTCAGTTCCAAACTTGCTCTCAAAATTATTAGGTTTAGAGTCAGTAGTCACACACAAAAAAAAAAAAAAAATGCCGGCACCAGGAAAGTGCACAGAAGTGCACAGTTTCTGATTTATTTTGGATTCCATTTGAACTTATGGACATCTAATTAGGAACACACTGCAGCAAGGCCACCGAATAAAACGAAACCGAAACCAAAAGCCGAACAGAAAACAGAAAAAAAAAGGCGAAGGAAGCTCCTGCTCAGAGCTCACCCGGTGAGTCAGCCGCGCCCCTCGAAAGGCATTAGGCCAATCAGAAGGCACCAATAAGCCCTTTAAATCGCGGCGACTCCCGCCGGCAGCCCTTCTCTCTTTGTCGGACTCCTGCACCCGCTTACCTCCTCCTCCTCTGTCGGGGCTCTCGAGGCCCAATCGGGGTAAGAGCCCGCTCGTTCCCTCCGCGAGCCGTGCAGAGGAGGCCACCGAATAAAACGAAACCGAAACCAAAAGCCGAACAGAAAACAGAAAAAAAAAGGCGAAGGAAGCTCCTGCTCAGAGCTCACCCGGTGAGTCAGCCGCGCCCCTCGAAAGGCATTAGGCCAATCAGAAGGCACCAATAAGCCCTTTAAATCGCGGCGACTCCCGCCAGCAGCCCTTCTCTCTTTGTCGGACTCCTGCACCCGCTTACCTCCTCCTCCTCTGTCGGGGCTCTCGAGGCCCAATCGGGGTAAGAGCCCGCTCGTTCCCTCCGCGAGCCGTGCAGAGGAGGCCACCGAATAAACGAAACCGAAACCAAAAGCCGAACAGAAAACAGAAAAAAAAAGGCGAAGGAAGCTCCTGCTCAGAGCTCACCCGGTGAGTCAGCCGCGCCCCTCGAAAGGCATTAGGCCAATCAGAAGGCGCCAATAAGCCCTTTAAATCGCGGCGACTCCCGCCGGGCGTCGCGCTCCCGAAGGGGCGCGACCTAAGGGGCCTGCCCCTTAGCGAGCCCCTTGGAGAGACACTGGAACCAGATCCAAGGCCCCTCTAGTAGTTTACTTGCCACTACTTGGGCAGTTCACAGAAGCTTTCATCAACTCGCAATCAATTTACAGCAGCACTCAACCAGCACGCAGCCAAACTACAGCAGCATTCATCCAGCATGCAGCCAAACTACAGCAGCATTCATCCAGCACGCAGCCAAACCACAGCATCATTCAACCAGCACGCAGCTAAAATACAGCAGCATTTCACCAGCACGCAGCTAAAATACAGCAGCATTCAACCAGCACGCAGCTAAAATACAGCAGCATTCAACCAGCACGCAGCTAAAATACAGCAGCACTCAACCAGCACGCAGCTAAAATACAGCAGCATTCAACCAGCACGCAGCTAAAATACAGCAGCACTCAACCAGCACGCAGCTAAAATACAGCAGCATTCAAACAGCACGCAGCCAAACCACAGCAGCATTCAACCAGCACGCAGCTAAAATACAGCAGCATTCAACCAGCACGCAGCTAAAATACAGCAGCACTCAAACAGCACGCAGCTAAAATACAGCAGCATTCAAACAGCACGCAGCCAAACCACAGCAGCATTCAACCAGCACGCAGCTAAAATACAGCAGCATTCAAACAGCACGCAGCCAAACCACAGCAGCATTCAACCAGCACGCAGCTAAAATACAGCAGCACTCAACCAGCACGCAGCTAAAATACAGCAGCATTCAACCAGCACGCAGCTAAAATACAGCAGCACTCAACCAGCACGCAGCTAAAATACAGCAGCATTCAACCAGCACGCAGCTAAAATACAGCAGCACTCAACCAGCACGCAGCTAAAATACAGCAGCATTCAAACAGCACGCAGCCAAACCACAGCAGCATTCAACCAGCACGCAGCTAAAATACAGCAGCATTCAACCAGCACGCAGCTAAAATACAGCAGCACTCAACCAGCACGCAGCTAAAATACAGCAGCATTCAAACAGCACGCAGCCAAACCACAGCAGCATTCAACCAGCACGCAGCTAAAATACAGCAGCATTCAAACAGCACGCAGCCAAACCACAGCAGCATTCAACCAGCACGCAGCTAAAATACAGCAGCATTCAACCAGCACGCAGCTAAAATACAGCAGCATTCAAACAGCACGCAGCTAAAATACAGCAGCATTCAAACAGCACGCAGCTAAAATACAGCAGCATTCAACCAGCACGCAGCTAAAATACAGCAGCACTCAACCAGCACGCAGCCAAACCACAGCAGCATTCAACCAGCACGCAGTCAAACTACAGCAGCATACAACCTGCACCAAACCAGCCCACTACAGCATTCATCCAACGCTTATCCGACCTTCAACAGCATTCATTCAGCACCCATCCAACCCACAGCAGCACTCATATTGCCATTCCTCTGGTACCTATAACAAGCCTTCATTCAACTGAAAATGCCCTACCGCCCACGCACCTACAAATCCCTTATACCAATCATGATTTCCCCTACCACACAGTTTTTAGGTCTCACCTTATTTACCATCTTCCTATTTAACGCACAATCACTGACCAACAAAACTTTAATACTAAACGACCTACTGCTGGACTCAACTCCGGATTTTTGTGCCATAACAGAAACATGGCTCAAACCCACCGACATGGCACTCATTAACCAACTTCCAACACAGATCTACGACTTCTTCTCTATCCCAAGACAAAAAAAAAAAAAGAGGAGGGGGTATTTTTCTAGCTGCCAAAAAATCCTTGAGGTTCACACCCTATCCTATCAACACAAATACCAAATTAGAATTAGGATTGTTCAAATCAGAAGATCTCCAAATCCTTCTAGTTTACGCCCCTCCAGGCCTGCTAGAGTCAGACACCTCTCCCATTCTAGAAACTATAACTTTACACCTTAACCTTGACTCCCCAGCTATAATCTTGGGCGACTTCAATTTACATGTTGACAAAGTTCCCCTTTCAACGAACTGCGAAGCCTTCCTCACCGCAATGTCCGCAATGGGTTTCAAACAACAAATCAACAAACCCACCCACAAAGGAGGACACACACTCGACCTCTTCTTTACAAATGCCGGCATATCCCAAACAAATCAACCTGACTGTCAACAAGTCCCATGGTCAGACCACTCCTTAATCACCACCAGTTTTTCCCTACCACAACCAGATTTTAAGCCTGACTCAAGACCCGCTTTCCTCTACAGAAAAACATGTAACTCTGAACTCCTCAGCAAAGCTATAGCCCCAGAACTACCATCCATTGATCTTTCTACACCTAATTCCGCTATCCAATCATGGTCCAAAATAACAAAAGAAGTAGCAAACACACTTTGCCCACTGACCACCAAAAAACAGTCTTCAAAGGCATCCAAAAGACAACCCTGGTTCAATGATGAACTGCGAAATCTCAAAAAACTACTTCGGCAGAAAGAAAGAAAATGGCGTAAAGCCCCCTCTCCGGCCTCACTTTCAGACTACAAACGCACACTCCACCAATACAAAATCAGTACACAGAAAACAAAAAGAGACTACTATGCCCGTCAGGTTCATCACATCATCTATGATTCGAAAGCGCTATTCGCCTTCGTTTCCAATCTCACTAAACCCATTACTCCTGATATACCACCTGATCTTTCTCAGACCAAAGCAGACGAACTGGCTCTTCATTTCAGCAAAAAAATCTCTGAACTCCTTAATCAATTGCCATCAACCACTAGCTCTCAAGACAACACATACATTCTCCCTAACAAAGATATCCAACTTAACGCATTCGAACCCATCACTGCCACAGAGATACAATCGGTGCTGAAGAAAATGAAACCTTCATCACACCCGTTTGATCAAATTCCCTCCAAAATGCTACTTCTCATTCCTGATATTATATCAAAATCACTTGCTGAAATTATAAACTGTTCCCTGTCCCAGGGTATCTACCCAGATGAGCTAAAAACAGCTTCAATCAAACCCCTCCTAAAAAAATCGAATCTAAATCCAAATGATCCCAACAACTTTCGCCCTATTTCCAACCTTCCATTCATAGCCAAAATAATGGAGAAATTGGTGAACACTCAACTTTCCAACTACTTGGAAGACCACGGAATTCTGTCTCCAAACCAATATGGCTTTCGAAAAGCTGCAAGCACAGAAACACTACTTCTTTCACTCTCAGACTTCCTCCTCTCCGGAATCGATAAAGGCAAAGCATTTTTACTAATCCTCCTTGACTTCTCGGCGGCCTTTGATACCGTCAACCATTACCTCCTGCTAAAACAACTGGCAAATATTGGAGTGACAGCTACTTCACTAACATGGTTCAAAACCTTCCTGGAAAACAGAGGTTACAGGGTTAAAATACATAATACAGAATCCCAATATCACCCCTCCACCAGAGGGGTGCCACAAGGTTCTTCCCTGTCACCCACCCTATTTAATATATACCTTCTACCACTTTGTCAATTACTCACAAAATTAAACCTGAAACACTTCCTCTTCGCTGACGACGTACAGATTGTGATCCCTTTAAAAGAATCAATCTCGATAACAATGGAATACTGGGACAATTGCCTACTAGAAATCAAACACCTCCTCAACAGCCTAAATTTAGTCCTCAATGCGTCGAAAACGGAATATCTCCTTATAGCACCTGAAAACAACAATACACTTTCAAAGCCTCCAACACTCCTACAAACCACCCATGTAAGAGATCTAGGAGCCTTCTTAGATAATCGTCTTAGCCTCAAACCATTCATTAACAGAACTACCAAAGACTGCTTCCACAAATTACATATCCTGAAAAGAATAAAGCCACTTTTCCACGCGCATGACTTTAGATCAATCCTGCAAGCAATAATCTTCTCCAAACTAGATTATTGCAATTCTCTTCTACTAGGCCTCCCAGCTTCCTACACCAAGCCTCTACAAATGGTACAGAACACAGCAGCCAGAATCCTCACAAACTCTAGAAAAATCGACCACATCTCTCCCATCCTCAAAGACCTTCATTGGTTACCGATCCACTTCAGAATTATGTATAAAACCATCATGATTATCTACAAGAACATCCATCAACACACTCAACTCGACCTACAAATCCCTTTTAAAAAACACACATCAGACAGACCCATCAGGGAACACTACAAAGAATCACTACAGGTTCCACATGCCAAAACCTACCATCATAAATCCTACAGCTCAAGAGCTCTCTCATCAGCAGGTCCAATCCTTTGGAACTCCATCCCACCGGACTTAAGACAAGAACCATGCGCTCCAACTTTTAGGAAAAGACTAAAAACTTGGCTTTTTAAAAAAGCTTTCCCAGATCTGGATTAAATTCCCCACTCATCATCAGCATAAACACAAAAGTTAGGAACTGTAAAAAAATAAATCCCACTAACTTCACACGCAGTCACACCAAATTTTTATTATACTTCACAACAATATCATATCTGATCATTTTTCTACACACCTATATTTTATATTTTATAATATTACACATATTTATTAATTGATACAGCTGGTTAAAATGCTAATAGTCGTTCTACAATTCCTTCCCTTTCATATCCAAGTTATTTTTCCATGTTTTTTGTAACTTTCTCACATCCAAAATATTGTTATAATATTTGTTAAGTTTCATACTATATTTGTTGTTGTATTGGGAAATGTTCTTTACTTTGTTACTCTCTGTCTTTACTCACATTGTTAATTGTAAACCGGGTTGATGTGATTCCGATCATGAAACTCGGTATAATAAAAATAATAAATAAAATAAAATAAATAAGAAGGACATTCAGATTAGAAACTGCCAGAGATTGATCCTCTTCTACTCTAATAAACAGCTGGATATCATCCACACACAAAAAAATAAAAGCCTTTCAACTTTAAAACTTTTAATGACATCAACTAGAGGCCACAAATAGATGCTAAAAAGGACAGGGGAAAACACGGACACCTGTGGTATACTGAAGGTCAGAGATCAGGGAGACTAGCAAGTTTTTTTCCCTTCTATCTGAATCCAATTAAACAAAAAAATAAATTCAAACCACTGCTAAGCCAACCTAACAAAACATAACATAACATATGATTTGCCATACTGGGTCAAACTAAAGGTCCTTCAATCCCAATATCCTGTTTCCAACATGTATTTATTTATTTATTTAAAACTTTTTATATACCGGCATTAGTAAGCATACATCATACCGGTTCACATTGTAACTGAAAGGCTGAAATTACAATTAACAGGGAGGGGAAACAGGGAGGAGTATACATAGAGCAGAAGGCAATGAAATAGAAGCATTAAAACTGGAACAGGCTATTTACAGGACTGAATATACAGGCTATTTACAGGACTGAATATACAGGCTTAAAAGGGTTGCTTACAAGGTCTATATACATATATAAACATGGCCAATCCAGGTCACAAGTGACGGTCGGGATCCCATAAGGTCAATAGACTTCATGTTGCTTATCCCAGGGTTAAGTAGTGAATTTCTCCAAGCCCACCTTAATAATGGTTTATGGCCTTTTCTTCCAGGAACTTGTCCAAACCTTTTAAAAACCCAGCTACACGAATAGATTTCAATATATCTTCCGGCAATGAATTCCAGAAATTAATTATGCGTTAAGTAAAAAAACATATTTTCTCCTATTTGTCTTAAATATATCACTTAATAACTTCTTTAAATATCCCCTAGTCTTTGTTCTTGTTAAAAGTTTAAACAACCGATTTGCATTTAACCGTTGCACTCCATTCATTATTTTATAGACCTCTATCATATCTACCCTCAGCCGTTTTGTCTCCAGTCTGATGAGCTCTAACCACTTTTACCTTTCTTCATAGGGAAAAGGTTATTGTTTTGGTCACCCTTCTCTGTACCGTTTCTAAATCCACTATACTCTATCTTTTTTGAGATGTGGGGACCAGAACTGCCACAGTACTCAAGGTGTAGTTGCACCATGGAGCAAAACAGAGGCATGTTGATATTCTCTATTTTATTCTCCATTCTTTTTCTAATAATTTCTAACATTCTTTGATTTCTTGGATGCCACCACATGCTGTGTAGAGCATTTCAACATATCATCCACAATAACACCGAGATCCTTTTCCTGGGTGGTGACCCCCGATATGGAACCTTGCTTTGTGTACTTTGCACTTGTCCAAATTAAATGTCATCTGCCATTTGGATGCACAGGCTCATAATCTTGCAAAGTCTTCTTGCAATTTCTAAAAGTCTTCTTGTGATTTAAGTACTTTGAATAATTTTGCATCATAAGCAAATTTGATCATCTCACTCGTTCCCATCTCTTGGTCATTTATAAATATGTTAAAAAGCAGTGGTCCTAGTACAGATCCCAGGGGCACTCCAGTATTTACATTTCTCTACTGAGAAAATTGACCATTTAGCCCAATTCTCTGTTTTCTATCTTTTAACCAAGTCCCAGTCCACAATAGAAAATTTCCTTCTATTGCATGACTTTTTTAATTTCCTGAAGTGTTTTTCATGAGGTACTTTGTAAAAATGCTTTTTGAAAATTCAGATATACTATATTAGTTGGCTCATCATTATCTTTTATTAATGCCTTCAAAAATTGTAGCAAATTGATAAGACATGACTTTCCTTGACTAAATCCATACTGACTTTGTCCCATTAATCCATTAAGTCCCAGTGTACTATTTAGAGCGAAGGTTCTTAAAAAATGTGGGACATAATGGGTTAAACTATGCCTAGCTGTATGTTCAGTAATTTTATTCTTTAGAATAGTTTTAACCATTTTTCCCAGCACTGATCTCAGGCTCACTGGTCTGTAGTTTTTCAGATCAGACCTGGAACTCTTTTAAAATCCTGGTGTTACATTGCCCACCCTCCAGTCTTCATGTATTATAGTTGATTTTAATGATAGTTTATAGATTACTAACATTAGGTCTACAATTTCATTATTCATTCTTTTGGCTCTATGGGATGTATACCATCTGGTCCATGTGATTTGCTACTCTTTAGTTTGTCAACTTGCTCTACTACACCTTCCAGATTCACCGAGATTTCTTTCAGCTCCTCTGAGTCATCACCTTTAAATATCACTTCTAGCCTATCTCCCTTAAAGCAAACTGAAGCAAAGAATTCATCTATTTTCCCTGCAATGGCCTCATCATTTATTTATTTATTTAAAAGTATTTATGTACCATTTTTTAAAATGTAAGTTTTATCAAAACGGTTTACAAAAAATATAAAATAAACGAGATTAGAAAATAAATTAAAAAGAATAAAAATACACAAATTGGTATATAAACAATAAAGTAACTAATTTTAAAAAGAAAGTCTTAATAGAAAAGAGCTGTGCCATAGTTTGCCTTATACAAATAAGAGGAGAAAAAAGTGGGAGGGGGTAGAAGGTATCTGGAGGGGGGTATTCTAGAGGGGGGAAAGGGATGAATAAATTTGTTTTGTTGAAATGGGTCACGGAGGGAAGTACTATAGGGAGGAGGGGAAAAGGGTGAGTTGTGTAGTTGATGTTAAGTATTTGGTGAAGTATTAAATGCTAATTGGAACAGATATGTTTTCAGGGATTTTTTAAAGTGAAGTGGATTTGTTAATAAATGGAGTGGATTTGGTAAAGAATTCCAGAGGGAGGGTCCTGCTACAGAGAATGCTCTCCTTCTGGAGATGAAATCTAATAGATTTTGTGTTAGTGATCTTAAATGCCAAGTGGGTTTAAAGATATGAAGCATAGAACAGAGCCAGGTAGAAGAAGAGTTGTATATTAGACCATAGATGATGGTGAGTACTTTATATTTTATCCTGAATTTTATGGGTAACCAATGAAGGGATTGGAGAGTAGGTGTGATGTGATTTCGAAGAGAGATACCAGATAAAATGTGAGCTGCGTTGTTTTGAACTAGTTATAGGGAATAGATTGAGGAGTCAGGTAAACCTAGATAGAGGGTAGTCTTGTATTAGTGTCCCTTTTACCCCTTGATCATCTAATTGTCCAACTGACTCACTCACAGACTTTATGGCTCAAATGTACCTGAAAAAGTTTTTATTATGAGTTCTAGCTTCCACAATAGGCTTCTTTTCAAATTCTGTCTTTACCTTCTGTTACGTTTAGTGGCTAGTGATTCAGGTCGAGGGGGAGCCACCGATACCATGGCTGGGCTCCAGGAGAAGGCACAGTTGGCTGCCACACAGGCCTAACTTGCTGCACTAGGAATGCCGCTCAGCTAAGTGCGGCATCCCTAGGCGTGCACATACATGGCTCAGGCACATTTAAAAGGCTCATGGTGGGAAATCAATTGTGACACCTGTAGATGAGATAAGAGGCTTTCTCCTATATAAGGCCTTCTCTGTCTTTCATAGGATGACTCAGAAATAGGGGTGTGCATTCGTTCCCTATGAATTGGGAATCCACAACGTATAGGGCCTTATTCGTTGTATTCATGGGGAAGTGAAATATATCGCAATTCCCCATGAATACAACGAATATCAACAAATAATTTGGCCGCCTAAAGGACCCAATTTAAACAAACCCCCCCCACCCTCCTGACCCCCCCCAAGACTTACCAAAACTCCCTGGTGGTCTAGCGAGGGGTCTGGGAGCCATCCCCTGCACTCACACCCTCGGCTGCCAGTTTCAAAATGTGCCGATAGCCTTTGACCTACTATGTCACAGGGTCTACCGGTGCCATTGGTCAGCCCCGTCACATGGCCATCAGTGCCATCTTGTGCTCCTATCATGTGACAGGGGCTGACCAATGGCACCGGTAGCCCCTGTGACATAGTAAGGGCAAAAGCTATTGGCGCCATTTTGATTACTGGCAGCTGACGGCCTGAGTGCAGGAGATTGCACCAGGGACTTTTGGCAAGTCTTGGAGGACCCTCCTGACCCCCACAAGACTTGCCAAAAGTCCAGCGGGGGTCCAGAAATTACCTCCTGCACTCCATAGCCTTTGCCGACTGTCGCCCCTGTGACATAGTGAGGGCAAAGACTATCGGCGCCATTTTGAATACTGGCAAAGGCTACCGATAGCCATTTTGAATACTAGCAAAGGCTATGGAGTGCAGGAGGTCACTTCTGGACCCCATTTGGACTTTTGGCAAATCTTGTGGGAGTCAGGAGGGTCCCCCAAGACTTGCCAAAAGTCCCCGGCGGTCCAGTGGTGGTCTGGGAGAGATCTCTTGCACTCGGGCTGTCGGCTGCCATTAATCAAAATGGCGCTGATAGCCTTTGCCCTTACTATGTCACAGGGGCTACCGGTGCCATTGGTCAGCCCCTGTCACATGGTAGGAGCACAAGATGGCGCCAATAGCCATGTGACAGGGGCTGACTAATGGCACCGGTAGACCCTGTGATATAGTAGGTCAAAGGCTATTGGCGCCATTTTGAAACTGGCAGCTAAGGGTGTGAGTGCAGGGGATAGTTCCCGGACCCCCCGCTGGACCACCAGGGAGTTTTGGTAAGTCTTGGGGGGGTCAGGAGGGTGGGGGGTTGTAATTAATTTAATTTTAGGGGGAAATGAATAGGAATCGACGTATCAACATATCGGGGCGCCATATGGCCAAATACAATGTATCTGCCCCCCGACGAATCCGAATCCCGAATGCAATATATGGCGTCCCTTTGCACATCCCTACTCAGCAATAGGTTGAATTCCTCAGAGTAGCTGTTTGCCTCATTGTTCCTGGTTCCTGTTCCTGAATCTGTTCCAGTGCCTTGTCTTTGTGTTCCTGGTTCCTTCCTGTGTCTTTGGAATTCCTGCATTCCTGTCTTGTGGTCCCTCATCCATCTTCAGTGTCTTCCTGCTGTTCCACTTTGCCTCCCCCCCACCCCCCCTGAATTGACTTCTTAGCTTGACCTCGGTTCGGATCCTCGGCTCATTTTCGTTTGGATTCCTGGCTTGACCTTGGACTGCTTCTTGACATTTTAATTCTGCCTGCCTTGTGACCACTGCTTGCTTCTTGTATTGCTAAACTCTACCTGTCCCTGACCTCGGCCAGCTGTCATCTCTGTTGTCTAATGCCTGTCCTGACCTCTGATTGGACTGACTTTGTTTTCTTTCTGATGGCCAACAACCTGCTCTGCCACAGATTATATTCTTCACAGAGGCCCATGACTGTCCTGATGGCCACGGCACCCAAGGGCTCAATTTAAGGGGAATGAGGGCTGGTATTGGTAAAATTCCTGTTGGGCCTCTGTTCCAACCAGTTCTACCTGTGGGTAGTGCCAACCACACCTCAGCCCAAGGGTACACTTCCACAACAGATTGCTTAGGCCATGGACCAGGTGGATCTCTCGGGCCTCCAGGACATTCCCGGCCTGGTGAAAAAAATCCAGCAGCAGATACACTACCTCAAGCTCTTGGGAGGTTCCATGAAGTGGCTTAGCACCCACTTTGATGCAACTGCAGCATCCAAAGTCTCTCCACCTCCTGAAGTACCTTCTGTTCCAGTGGCTGCACCTCCTGAAGTACCTTCTGTTCCAGTGGCTGCACTCATGGTATGTCTCCTACTTCCTCCCTCATAGGTGGGAGACCCAAAACAGTGCCACAGATTCTTGAATCAGTGCTTTTTGCATTTCTCATTTCAACCAGTGCAATTTCCAAGCAACTCTGTCAAGAGAACTTTCATACTCTCCTTCCTGGATGGGAAGGTTTTGGCCTGGGCTATCCCTTGTGGAAGCATGGGGATGCATTACTACAGGATTTGAAACAATTCATTAAGATCTTCAAGCTTGTGATTGATGAACCCAGCCAGCTGGCTGCAGTAGGTTCAGACTTTCTACATCTCTGGTAGGGCAATCGGCCCTTGATGAACTATACCATCAAATTCCAGACCATGGCCATTAAGCTGAACTGGAGGGAGGACAGCCTTCCAAGTAATGTTTTGGAAGGGTGTTGTTATGGGTGAAGGAAAAGCTAGCCACCTGGGAACTTCCCGAGTCTTTAGAGACATTCATCGACTTAGCCAGGAGAATAGACTGCCACCTCCAGCAGTGGTCCCGGGAGCTGCATCCTCCTCAAAGGCAAGTGGTGATGGCTCCATCATTTTCATACCCCCTCTCTACAGTGCCAGCAATGGCCCTTACCTCTGCACTGACTGTGGAACCCATTACGTTTGGCAATGATACCTCTCTCTGGAAGAGAGACTCCACTGCAGCAACCCGTGGCTCTATTACTGCTGTGCCAGCTCTGGGCATCGGCTGGCACACTGCCCCCAAAAGCTGGGAAATTGGCAAGCCTAGAATATAGTGGGGAGATGATCCTAGGCTTAACCACTCCTGCTCCCCAACTCACCCTTGCAGTGTCTATTTCAGTGGGCAGTCATGACTTCCCCACTTTAGTGCTGGTTGACATAGGCACCGGGAGGAACTTTATAATAAAGGCCCTCATGGACCATTTAAAGCATCTGATAGTCCCTCAAAAGACATCACTAGTTATCTTCTCCATACATGGAGAGCCACTTCCAAGCCAGATTACCACCTCCATGGACCCCCCCCCCCTCCCCATGCCTCTGCACTGCATCCTACATGTGGAGAGTATCATCTTTCACCTCATTGACAAGGCAGTATACCCATTATGTTGAGGATAGCCTGGCTGCAGGACCACTCTCCTCAGACTGAGATTTGCTTCAGCTGATGAGGTGGGGGGCCCACTGCCACAATTATTGACTTCAACAAATTGAGCTTCCACTCACTGTGCCCCTGCTATGATCTTGTTAGGACTGCCTTCTCAATATGCTGAATATGCTGATGTGTTTTCCAAGAGAAAGGCAGAGATGCTGCCTTCTCACCATACATTTGACTGTGCCCTTAATTTGCTACCAGTACTGACCCACCATGAGGAAAGGTATATCCCTTGTCGGTCCCCGGTTTCATTAGGCCCTTCACATCCTATGCTGGGACAGAGTTCTTCTTTGTGTCCAAAAAAGATGGTTCTTTACACCCTTGTAGAGATTACTGGGAGCTGAATGCTCATTTCCAAGCTCTTTGACTACCTCCGAGGGGCTAGAGTGTTTACAAAGTTGGACCTCAGTGGGGCCTAAAGTCTAATTCGAAGAAAATAATGTGATGAGTGAAAGATGGCATTCAATACATGGGACGGCTACTATGAATAACTGGTGATGCCCTTTGGCCTGTGTAACACTCACGTGGTATTCCAAAAAAATGATGAATAAAATCTTTAGAGACCTCCTGTACATCTGCATCATGGTGTACCTTGATGATATCCTTATCCTCTCAAAGGACCTCACGTTCCACCATCAGGACATTTGCCAAGTCCTCCAGAGGCTATGGGCAAATAAATTATGTTCGAAGCTGGAAAAGTGCCTCTTCGAGAGGGAGAGCCTACCCTTCCTTGGGTACATTGTTTCAAGTAGGGGCTTCCATATGGATCCAGAGAAGGTCAAGTGTATCAAGGACTGGTTGAATCTTCCAGCCTCCATGCTCTGGAAAGGTTTTTGGGCTTTGCAAGCTACTACCTGCACTTTATCCCAAATTATTGCCGGATTACAGCTCCACTCATGGCACTCTCCCAGAAAGGAGCCAATACCAAGGTTTGGCCTCCTGAAGTGGTCATTGCTTTCCGAGAGTTGAAAAAGGCTTTCCTCTGGAAGCCATGCCTCACATGTCCGTTTATCTTGGAAGTTGATGCCTTCTCCTTAAGTGTGGGGGCTGTGTTGAGCCAGCACTGTATGAGAGATCTTTGCCCCTGCTCCTTCCTCATGTGAAAGATTTCCTCCACAGAGTGGAACTATGGAAACAGAGACAGGTAGCTGCTGGCCATCAAAATGGCACTTGAGGAGTGGCAGCAATGGTTGGAGGGTTCGCAACACCAGATTATGATATACACTGACCACAAGAACTTGGAACATCTTTATCATGCTCAATATCTGAATGCACCCCAAGCCCGATGTTCCCTGTTCTTCACACATTTTGACTTTGAAGTGAGGTGCCAACCTGCATCCAAGAAGCCTGGGTGGATGCCCTCTCCTGATCTTTTGAGGCAGAAGACACGCCTGACCTCCTCGGGTACATTATTGATTTGGCCCAGAACCTCTTGGCCTCCTCTGTGACAGTACCTCCAAGGAAGAAGGTCATTCCATGCCAGCTCCGAGAGCATTTTGAAATGGTCACATGACTCCTGTGTCGCAGGTCACCCTGGGCAGGCTTGGAGTCTCTCACTGCTCCAGCAATATTTCTGATGGCCCCAGATGCAGAGAGATGTCAGGGCCTATGAGGACTCTTGCCTTCCCTGTGCAATTTCCTAATTCGGGAAAAATGATTGCAAATCCCTAGGGTCTATAACCCCATCTGAAAAATTAATATAGACTGAAGCAATCTTGGACTCAAAAATTCTGCCACATATCTGACCTGAAATTCTCCAGTTGAAAGATAAGGACGCACCAAATAATCCGTTTTTTTTCCTCTAATATCTCCAATTGCATATTAACGCTAGATTTGAACCGCTTGACAGTTTTTCAACTGACATATAAGCCTTAATTAACACATAGTCTTTTCTTATTAAAATATGTTACCATTCTTTGTTGGCACATGTATAATTTGTAATCTATACCAATTATAGTTTTTCCTTATTGTGCCTTTCTGTAAACCGTTGTGATGGTGAATTAACTTAACGACGGTATAGAAGAGCTTTTAAATAAATAAAGTAAAATAAATGTTCAGTTAGCATTGATGCTTGGAGGACTTTATTATTTTGCATACATTTTCCAGGTATTATACTGTAAGTTTCAATTGTGATCAGCAAAACATGCCTGTTAAGTAAATAGTCTAACATGGGCAAATCATACCCACTCTGCCCCTTTACAGCTTTGATTCCATCGCCTTTTTATTCTCCCATATTATTTCCTCTGCCACAATGACAAAATAATCATACATTTACACATATATACTCTGACCACAGATTTATTCATTTGCATAACCAAACAAAGCATAAAAATTCTTCATCAATAAAGGATATCACCCATCTCAAAGCCATTTAAAATGATAACTTTGGAATGATACTGTTTCTACTTTGCAAAAGTCAAACTACCAAAACCTTAGGCGACAGTTGCTTTGACTTCCAGCTCCTCCATGCTCATTGGTGTTGTGGCTTAGCCACTTTGTAAAGGTTACCTTTGCCTGGCACTATTCAATGACTCCTCAGTTTAGTTTATTGAATTTACTTGATTGTTTTTCTTAACAGAAAATCAAGACAATTTACAATTTAAAAAGCCAATACAAATTAAGAATAAAATAATTAACAAGTATAAAAATACAAATTAGGTTTTTATATACACCTAGCTTCCAGATAAAAATAGATTTTCCATTTTTTAGATCCCATTCTGACCCTTACATTTGAATTGAAATTGAATTATCCTGAGCAGTCACAATTGTTTAAATTGATTTAGCCATACTTGTTGGTAGCTGATAGGCTCATCATCATCAGTTTTAAATAGTTTATTTATGGTCGTTCCCCAGTAAATCCCACCAAATGTTTTGATCATAAATGTTTTGTATTTTTAGACCATAGTATAGTGTTCTAATTCCTTGCAAGTAAGTTGATATAGTTTTTTTTTTTTCTGGCCAAAGGAAGCTAAAAACCAAGCCAACATGACACTTGAGTATTCATTCTGAATCATAAAGAGAAATATATTTTCAGTTTTAAAATAAAATATAACCTCTTATGGTATACCATATAACACTGAGGGAAATCTTTGAAAATAATCTGCCACTGGTGACTCTGAAAATCAAGATTCAATGTGTATTTTTCATTTCTACTTATATGAATATGACAGTGCTTTTAAGGCCCTTTTACTAAGCATTTTTCCCATAAGCACAAAATGGGAAAACTTTGCCTGAAATATAAAGGTGAATTTTCAAAAGTTGTGAGCATAAAAATTAGCACTTGCACTTGTAAAATAGCATATACATGAGTATTTGCTATTTTAAAACCCATAACATTCGAGTGTTTCGTTCTGAGGTTTCTGAGATTTTTGAATGGGAGGATCCTAGTAAGCACACTGTTTCCTATTTCTACCGGAAAATATTGCAGAAATCACCGCTCACATATTTAGATAACATACTGTCTGGTTGGTCTCAGGAACTGGGAATTGTCTTTTCCAATGACCTTTATATTAAATTTATATCCAGAACTCACTTGATCACCACTAATATGTCGGCCTTCGGGAGATCCAATATACATTTTTTATGTGCACCTATATTTCCCCAGAGCGAGCTGCAAAAATGAAAATGTCATAATCAGACCAATGTCGTACATGCAAAACCACTGTGATATTTATTTTGGAACTGTCCAAGTATATGAAAATTTTGGAGCCTTGTTCAACAACACATTCAGGAAATTACAGGGGTCTCTCTCCCATTAGAAGTGCGGGTCTTGTTATTTGATAATCTGCATGGGATTATATTTCACAACCCAAACATTAGACTCTGGACTCGCAAAACATTGCTTTTAGCCAAAAAAGTCATTCTACATAACTGGCTTTTGCCAGAAATGTCTACCCTTACTCAATTAAAAATAGCCTTACTCCATCTATGTGATATGGAGTTGTACGATTAAGCTCAAATCATTCCTTAATATATGGCAGATATACTTACAAACTTTGCCTCAGAAAACTCCCTGGGCCAGATGTTAGTAGCTACGTATGGGCGTAGATTTGTGCGCACAACCCGGCGTGCTCAAATCTATGCCCAATTTTATAACATGCGCATGCAGCCGTGCGCATGTTAGAAAATCCGGGGTTGGCGCACGCAAGGAGTGTGCACCTTGCGCGCGCCGAGCCCTAGCGGAGCCCCGATGACTTTCCCTGTTCCCTCCACCCCCCCACCTCCCCCTCCCTTCCTCTACCTAACCTGCCCCTCCAGTCCTATCTAAACCACCCCGACCTTTGTTGAATAAGTTGCGCCTGCCTCCGGGCAGGCGTAGATTGCACGCGCCATCCGAGTGCCAGTGCATGATCCCCAGGCACAGCCACTGTGCCAGAGGCCTCAGCCCCGCCCTGCCCCTGGACCGCCCACCCCACCCACTCCTCGCCCCTTTTTTCAAGCCCCGGGACATACATGCATCCCGGGGCTTGCGCGCGTCATTGGGCCTATGCAAAATAGGCTCGGCACGCGCAGGAGCGGGTCTTCAGGGTTACCCTCCCCTGTCATTGATGCAGAGAGTAATGTTGGAGTTGCATCAAAGGTGAGCATAAGGCTTAATGGTGCCCTCCCCTGTCATTGATGCAGAGAGTATTGTTGGACTTGCATCAAAGGTGAGCATAAGGCTTAATGGTTAAGGGTGGTAACCGCCACATCAAGCAAGTTACCATGATGCTTATTTATCCCGACTGCACAAATCAGTGCCTTGTTGGATGTAGTCTGAATGTAAATCCTGTTTTACACATTTCCCCCTGCCACTGAAGTAAAGAGCAATGCTATTTATGCATTCAAAGTGATGTATCAGGCTTAATTGGTTTAGGGTAGTAACCGCCGTAATAAGCAAGCTACCCCTATGCTTATTTGTTTAACCAGATTGTGAAGTTCGGTCCTTGTTGGTAGTTATTGAATGCAAATCCTCTTTTCCAAATTTCCCCTTGCCATTGAAGCACAGAACAATGTCGGAGTTGTATTAACCGTGTGAAGGCTTATTGAGTAAGGGTAGTAATCACCAGGTACTAGCCTCCACTCCTGAATCCACCCTCATGGCTCTTCTCTTCATTCCCATCCTCTAGCCTTTATGGTGTTAAGTAGTAGTAATAGTAGTAGTAGTAGTAGTAGTAAATCCTAAAATATAAATACTCTTCCTCCTCACTTTGGGTTTAAACAACCAGGAGACAAATGCTGCATTATTTGCCATAATATTTAGCTGTGTAATCTGATTGTTTACCGAAAATTCTTTGAAGCACTATCTTCTCACTCAAACAGAAGAAAGAACATTTGGTATCACAACACTATTCAATATGAACTGGGTCTATGTAATTTCAGCATTAGCTAGATACTTTCTGCTGCAGGCATGCTTAAGTTTGCCCTTTCATCTTCTTAACTATTGGAAAGTTGACAGCAGTGACTGCAGGGCATACTTGACAGCTGTGGGTCCCAGACAGTGTGCTATGTAACATATTTAACATCAGTAGCATCTGGCTAGGCTACGTTTGTTTTTTTTTCCATTTCTGACCATGGGGATCATTCTACCTCTGACACTATGCTGACTGTCTTGGGGAAATAAGATTTGTAAATTCACTTGTCTTTCAACAAATTTGTGTCTTTTCACTAACCTTATTGCAAATAAATAAAATTCTCCTTGCCATTTTAGGAATAAGACTAAAAAGTAATCCAAGATCCATCAATAGGACTTTTTTTTTTTTAATAAAGTATTCACAGCTTCCTTTATCACTTGCAACTGAAACACTTGTCCACAATGCATAATTTTTACAATGCTACCTGTTTTTCAAACCACTGTTCTAATATCTATAATCAGGGATATTATTTCTCTGAGAATTAATGCATTATGCCATGCTCTTCATACTAACCATGCTTCAAATGAGTATGCATAAATAAAATTATTTGTAGAATAGCAAAAATGGCATTTAAAATTCATCAGCTATTTCAAAATACATGCCCCTTTCAAAATGTCAAAACAGACAATACTATATATAATTTAGAGAATATGATGCTTACTTAGAACAGAGCAAGAACTAGTGAAAAACTTGGATGCCACAAAACCAGTGTCAAAGATTGCAAATGTGATGCTTTTAACACCAGTTAATTGTGTGTTATGTTAATAATACATAGCAAGGTAGATATTCAAAAGCCGTTTACCACTAGATTCATCAAAATGCTATTAATATCATATGCATATTGAATAACTTTTGAGAGAGAGAAGGAGAGAAAAAAATACTTTTCATAAGGTTTGCATTTAAGTCAACTATTTATATCACTATAGGAGGGCCAGCTAGAAACTCAAGGCGAAGTTTTGGGCCAGTTTTACATGCACAGGCAGAAGTAAGAATAGTAGGGATGTGAATCGTGTCCTCGATCGTCTTAACGATCGATTTCGGCTGGGAGGGGGAGGGAATCGTATTGTTGCCGTTTGGGGGGGTAAAATATCGTGAAAAATCGTGAAAAATCGTTAAAAAATCAAAAAATCGAAAAATCGAAAAACCGGCACATTAAAACCCCCTAAAACCCACCCCCGACCCTTTAAATTAAATCCCCCACCCCCAAATAACTTAAATAACCTGCGGGTCCAGCGGCGGTCCGGAACGGCAGCGGTCCGGAACGGGCTCCTGCTCCTGCATCTTGTCGTCTTCGGCCGGCGCCATTTTCCAAAATGGCGCCGAAAAATGGCGGCGGCCATAGACGAAAAAGATTGGACGGCAGGAGGTCCTTCCGGACCCCCGCTGGACTTTTGGCAAGTCTCGTGGGGGTCAGGAGGCCCCCCACAAGCTGGCCAAAAGTTCCTGGAGGTCCAGCGGGGGTCAGGGAGCGATTTCCCGCCGCGAATCGTTTTCGTACGGAAAATGGCGCCGGCAGGAGATCGACTGCAGGAGGTCGTTCAGCGAGGCGCCGGAACCCTCGCTGAACGACCTCCTGCAGTCGATCTCCTGCCGGCGCCATTTTCCGTACGGAAAATGGCGCCGGCCATACGCGTATGGCCGGCGCCATTTTCCGTACGAAAACGATTCGCTGCGGGAAATCGCTCCCTGACCCCCGCTGGACCTCCAGGAACTTTTGGCCAGCTTGTGGGGGGCCTCCTGACCCCCACGAGACTTGCCAAAAGTCCAGCGGGGGTCCGGAAGGACCTCCTGCCGTCCAATCTTTTTCGTCTATGGCCGCCGCCATTTTTCGGCGCCATTTTGGAAAATGGCGCCGGCCGAAGACGACAAGATGCAGGAGCAGGAGCCCGTTTCGGACCGCTGCCGTTCCGGACCGCCGCTGGACCCGCAGGTTATTTAAGTTATTTGGGGGGGTTCGGGAGGGTGGGGGATTTAATTTAAAGGGTCGGGGGTGGGTTTTAGGGGGTTTTAGTGTGCCGGCTCACGATTCTAACGATTTATAACGATAAATCGTTAGAATCTGTATTGTATTGTGTTCCATAACGGTTTAAGACGATATTAAAATTATCGGACGATAATTTTAATCGTCCTAAAACGATTCACATCCCTAACGAATAGTACAGTACACATCAGTGAAGGTTTGATGTGATTTGGAATGAGGAAAGGTGCACAAAGATATGAGTTCTACAATGTTCTTTCACATATCTTGATGCATTCTCTACCTGGGTGCAATCAATCTAGGGCAAGAGAACATCGTAGAAATCTCATATTTGTGTAACTTTCCTCATTCCAAATCTCATCAAATCTTCACTGCTGTGTACTGTGCTGTTCGTACATCTGCCTGTGCATGTAAAACTGGCCCCCATACCCTAGACTACCACCAAAACCTCAGCTCAAGTTAGTTGACTGCTATGTGTGCCACCCTAGAGATTCTTTCTCTTTCTCTTTTTCTCTCTCTCATGAAATTTATAAAAAATTCCATTTTGGGCATAATGCACAGCTATTGCAAGTCATAATGCAAAGAAAAAAGGTGTAGTGATAGCATGTGTTGTGCTATCGCATGCAACATTATCACATCTCATTTACTCCTCCCATCTGAATAAATTTACATATAAAGCAGGATTTTAAAAGCCCTGCACGCGTAAATCCAGCCGGATTTACGCGTGCAGGGCTTCGTAAAAGGGGCGGGGAGGGGGCATGTCTGGGGGCATGTCCAGGGTCAGGGGCGGTTCGGGGTGGGACCGGGGGCGTAGTGCTGGCCCTGGGGCATGGTTGAGGCCTCCGGACCAGCCCCCGGGTCGGATGATGGCACGCCAGCAGACCGCTGGCACGCACAGATTTACACCTGCTTTCAGCGACGACCCCGGATTTTATAAGATACACGCGGCTACGTGCGTATCTTATAAAATCCAGCGTACTTTTGTTCGAGCCTGGTGCGTGAACAAAAGTATGCGCTCGCGCAAATTTATAAAATCTACCCCATACTGCATGTGCTGCGATAAATAATGCATGCGTTATCGCGGACATTAGGCACCAATGTGATTTGATGAATGACCCTCTTAGATGATATTTATTTTCCATCTAATAAAGGGTTCTTGAGGTTCCCAAAAATTGGTTTTTATTAGTGTTTTTGCAGCACAGGTACTACTGATGGGTACATTTCCAGTAGAAGCAAGTTCGTGCTGCTGAGGAGTTGTTATCATGCAAAGGGTACAAAAACAAAGAGAAGGATACAAGATAGGAAAAAGGAGGGGTTACAGTATACTAGGGAAGGTGATGTGTTTCTGGGGTTTATCCGATAAACACCTATTTTATTTTAGTATTTTTCTTTTAAGTGTTTTAACAGAGTTTATAGGATAAAACCTAAAATCAGAATCCCTACTTAGGTCTGTCTTATAATTAAGAAAGCTCTGGTTTATTGTTTCCATCAGCCTTTACGCCAGGTTAGCTTTGTTGATGCTTGGAAAGACTGTGAAGGGTGAAATCAGTAGTCCTTCTTTCATCCATATTAACTATGGGGTAGATTTTAAAACCCCTGTGTGCGTAAATCCTCCCGGATTTACGCGCGCAGGGCACTCGCGCACCGGCGTGCCTATTTTGCATAGGCTGCCGGCGCGCACAAAGCCCCGGGAAGCGCGTAAGTCCCGGGGCTTCGTAAAAGGGGTGGAAGTGGGCGTGTCTGGGGGCATGTCCGGGGGCAGGGAGCGGTCCAGGGCAGGTCCGGGGGCGTGGTGATGGTTCGGGGGCGGGCCGGGAGGGTGGTCCGGAGTCTCCCGGCACTGCGACCTGTGCCAGGGGATGCCGGGGCGGCACGCGCAAGTTACGCCTGCTTCAAGCAGGCGCAGCTCGGCGCACGCAGGCTGCCGATTTTGCGCAGCCTTGCGCGCGCCAACCCCGGATTTTATAAGATACGCGCGGCTATGCACGCGCATATCTTTTGAAGATCTACCTCTATGTGTGTGTTTGTGTTTGTGTATCTATGTATATACACATGCACAGATAATATATCTTATTTATTTGTCCTGAGCATGGTCAAAACATAACATTTCATAATAGTTTTAGAATGTAAAATAGGATTTTTTTTTTCTTTTTACTAAATGACTATGTTAGTATGTGCTTAAAAGAGCAAATAAAGGGGAGATCCAATATGGCGTCTCAGAAGTAGGCTGTGTGAGAGTGAGTTCCCAAGCTGCACGGAATTGCTTCGAAAAAATGCCGCATACTAAGAGAAAAGGGAGAGTCAGGGTAGAGACCCCGACAGCCCTGGCTCCTACCTCTTTGCAGCCTTTAATCAGAAACTTCTTCTCGCCTAGTAGTGCAAATACCCTGGGAGAAGTGGCCGGCGCTGGCGTCGATGAGGAGCAAACATTGACGCAGCAGGGCCTAAACACCTCGTTGAGCCCCGGGGCTCCCTTTAAGCCTTTACTTCCCTGTCTTGCTCTAACCCCGGATTTGGGAACAAAAGCTCGACCAGAGATGCCGGACGTTTCAGATCCCATCAAGGGAAATTCGAGGGGAGATGAGGCGAGCCAAAAAGCCAGAGGAGAAGGGAAAACCCCTGTCCTCAACACCAGAGGAGGACAAGGACCGAGTGGAGGCCCCGATTGAGAGGCAAGGACTTCATTCAGAGGGAACAGTGAGTTATAAAGCTGTCTCAAGCGATTCACAAATGCCTATAATAACTCTGGAAAGTGTATGGGGAGTCCTTATGGAATTAAAAGCATCTATCGAAACTCTAAATAAAAATCTGTTAGAAACGCAGAATTGTGTTTCTCAGATAGATCCGATATTGACTGTGCACAAAGAAAAATTCCAGAATCTTGAAAATTGGGTGGTGCAAGTGGAAAAAGCCCAGGTAGGGCTGATATATGGTGAAACGGCAAACACTCGGAAAATTGAGACTATAGAAAATCAAACTAGATATAATAATCTTAGAATACTCAACTTCCCAAGTGTAGGATTAATATCTTCCTATGAGATGTATAAGAAATATTTAATGGAAGTTTTGATGTTAACATCAGAGGAGATACAAATAATGGAAAAAATCTTTTTTGTGGTACAAGGGAAAACAGAGAATGAAAATCAAGAAAAAAGAGGTTTTCAACAACAAGAGATGGATAATATTACAGCTTTCCTTGAACAAAGCATGTCCGAACAAATTAAACATCGAGGAACTTTATCGGGTGGATTTTAAATGCCCTGCTCGTGTAAATCCGCCCGGATTTACGTGAGCAGGGCCCTCGCGCGCCAGCGCGCCTATTTTGCATAGGCCACCAGCGCGCGCAGAGCCCCGGGATGCGCGTAAGTCCCAGGGTTTTTAAGGGGGCGTGTCGGGGGCGAGGCCGAATGACGCTGCGTTTCGGGGGCGGGATGCGGCGTTTCAGGGGCGGGACCGGGGGCGTGGTGCTGGCCCGGGGGCATGGTCGAGGCCTCCGGACCAGCCCCCGGGTTGGATGATGGCGCGCCAGCAGTCCGCTGGCGCACGTAGATTTATGTCTGCTTCTAGCAGGCGTAAATCGAGGGACAAAGGTAAGGGGGGGGTTTAGATAGGGCCGGGGGGGTGGGTTAGGCAGGGGAAGGGAGGGGAAGGTGAGGGGAGGGTGAAAGAAAGTTCCCTCCGAGGCAACTCCGATTTCGGAGCGGCCTCGGATGGAACGGAGGCAGGCTGCGCGGCTCGGCGCGCGCAGGCTGACCAAAATCGGCAGCCTTGCGTGCGCCGATCCAGGATTTTATAAGATACGCGCGGCTATACGTAAGTCCCAGGGTTTTTAAGGGGGCGTGTCAGGGGCGAGGCCGAATGACGCTGAGGCTATGCTCGTATCTTATAAAATCCAGCGTACTTTTGTTTGCGCCTGCTGCGCGAACAAAAGTACACGATCGCGCTCTTTTTTAAAATCTACCCTTATGTGTGAAATTTGCTCGCGCAGTAGATAGAGATAAAATATTAAAACTGTCTCTTAGAAACAGAGACAAGTTGTTTTTGGGACAAAAAATATGGACATACCCTGATATAACAAAAACTACATAAACACGTAGAAAAAAATTTCTACCTCGGAGCACAGATTATGATTTATTACCCCAGTAAATGTGTAGTAAAATTCCAGAACGATAGGTTTGTGTTTTTAGAGCCGCTTGAGTTGCGCAAATTTCTTGATGCAAAATTACCTGTAGATCACTGAGACCTGATTAGGGATTATGGGCCTCATTTTCCAAGCAGTTACCGCACGTGATTTGCGAATGCAAATTTGTCATTTGTAACCCTATGGGAGGGCCACCTACTAACTCGGGGTGGGGATTAGGTATGAGCGTCGGGGGTTGGGGGCCACTTTCGCATTCCACATGAGACGTACGGAAAGAACAGTGGGTGAAACGTTGCCCAAACCTCTTCTTGGAGTGAGCGTCCTCAGTCCGACGGCCAGCAAATCTTCACTAGGGACCACTGTTCTTTCCGTACATCTCATGTGGAATGCGAAAGTGGCCCCCAACCCCCGACGCTCATACCTAATCCCCACCTCGAGTTAGTAGGTGGCCCTCCCATAGGGTTACAAATACCTGTCTAGGGCATAGGCACTATAGTAAGGCTCTCTCTCTCTCTCTCCCCCTCTCCCCCCCCCCCTGAACTGCAATAACTCTCTCTCGGATACTGACAATTATCATGCGCTGCGATGATTCTTCTGGTGTTTTCTCGCGCACCGGGAAAACATCGCGAATGGCGCTAATGTTTTCGCAAATGGCGAAAACATCACTGCACGCGATGTTTCCCCGCTGCACGAAAGAAGCCTCATTTGCATTGGAAACGCCCCCTAATGCGTTACCAATGCGATATTGGAAAATGAGGCCCTATGATTGTAAGCGCTACATAACCTACTTAATGCCTAAGTTTTATATATGCTTCAATTTGCTCATTGTATATCATGTTGGATCTCCCAATACTTTATAACGGGGGTTTGCTTTTTTGTTAGGCTGTACTTTCAGTAACATATTGCATGAAAAATTTTCCTTTCTTTAATGGCTTGAATTATAGTGCAGCCTGGGTATTACTACGAGTATATATTATTTGTACCTAATCTGTGGCATGCGGGTATTGCTGTCTATGTTTGTTTAAATGCATTAAAAATAAAATAAAATAAAAAAAGAGCAAATAAAAATGATGCTAAACCCAGTTGTTCATTAGCATAAATGATTGCGGATGTGACTGAAGAGTTTGGCGTAAAAACTAAAGAAAAAATAAACCTAACTCTAAAAAAAATATGAAAAACTTTATATATGAGTTTAGAATTAGAAATGTACAAGAATGAAATTTAAAGGAAGATACACTGGCATAACATAATTATGGATTCATACCATTAGTTTGTGAATTGTGTGTTAAGTGCTAGAGTTTAAGAAAAACATCTTCTCACTAAACGCACATCATTTGGCCTATCAATATAAATATGTTAGAAATCTTTAAATATGGGGAGCACATAATATTATATTGGTAACCAACAGTCTAATGTGATATGCTTTTCATTTTCTGTGACATCCTGTGACATAGTCTATCAAATCATCCTAAAGAAAAGGCACTTATACCTTTGGGATATTGGCCTTACGATTATAACAGTTCAGCTGTTAATAACATAAGCAAAGTGAAACTACTGTGAGGGATGTAATGACTGTAGATAGTGAAAATGCTGTAATATTGTCAATGATAAAAATTCAACATGTGCCAAACAGATAATGAAGGTATTTTATTTGTGATATAAATACATTTACAGTCCTCCTTGACTGACAATTTAAAATGGAAATATTGTGCAATATTTTACATTTTTGCATCAATGGTTACATAAATATAATTAATAAATCATATGTTGCAAGTCAAAAAAATGATGTCCTCTATAGTAACAATAATGAAACAGAGTATTAACTGTTAATGCTAATTCTGTATTGAAGGCCATCAGCACCGTTTCAGGCTCTCTCAGGCTCGCTCAGGGTACTAAATGATAATAAGTGTCTTTTCCAAAAGAATGGTTATCATACAGCTCCACATCTAAAAAAGTACAGGTATACCAGTTCTGGTTTTAGTCCTATTGTGTCAATTTCTTACAAAACTGGAATACAGATTCATAAAGTATTTTCAGTTTTGACATAGAGTTATCTGATCACCCTAATTAAAATCTACTCTACACACTCTTGCACTATTGAACCAGTGTACACACTTCAGTTTGAATTTAAACTGTTTTGCAGTTTATAAATGTGAATTGGAATTATTAGTTGGCATTGCATTAACAATTAATTCTTAAAGTAAACACCATAAATTTTATCTACAGAACTGTAAAAATTCAGCATTACCCACTTTTATTACAGAATAATTATAGTTTTAACACACTAACACAGACTCCATTTTTCATTTGGATGCAATTACACAAAGCATTAACATTTAATTTAATTGACCTGAGACAGAAATCAGAGCTGGCAATAAGAAACTGCCTACAGTCAAATAGTTTGGAAAAATAATGCTTAGAGAGTCAAGTTTCCTAAATCATT
The DNA here is from genome assembly GCF_901001135.1 of Rhinatrema bivittatum. Taxonomy (NCBI): domain Eukaryota; kingdom Metazoa; phylum Chordata; class Amphibia; order Gymnophiona; family Rhinatrematidae; genus Rhinatrema; species Rhinatrema bivittatum. The sequence continues at coordinate 104,952,400 of NC_042615.1, read as the reverse complement.
ATTAAAACATAAAACTGTATCTTGATTCTATCAATAGGTTTCCTGCATACTCCCAAGAGCTACTCAGCACATACAATCACTCTAACATTACTCAAAAATACCATACTTGCAATGTATTTCTTTTTCAATAATATACCTTTAATGCAATTTAGTAATATTATTTCTGATTTAAATACTATGGGTGATTGACAGGCACTTTTCAGGACATCCCCTTACCAAACATTATTTTATTCCCTGTAGGTATAGTTCCAAAAACAGAAATGGGAAAATTCAGGCCTGTCCATAACTTGGTCCTATCCAAAGTCGAATCGGTGAATGACTACATTGATCCGCAGTTATGTGCAGTGCAGTACGCCTCATTGAATCAGGCAATAAACATTATCAGGAGTTTTGAAAGGCAGACATGGTTGGCAAAGGCAGATATTGAATTTGTCTTTCATCTCCTCCCCGTCTATCCCAGTTCCTTTCACTTATTAGGTTTTGCATTTGATGGTTCTCTATTACTTTGATATGTATTCCCATGGGTTGCTCCATATCTTGTGCTTATTTTGAAAAGTTCAGATTTTTTTTTGCATTGGGTAATAGAGCAGTCTTTGGGTTCTCATAATATTATATACTATCTTTATGGTTTTCTTTTTATCGGTAGTAGCCATATCAAATGCAAAACATTGCTGTATGTCTTTCAAGGCATTTCAGAGCAATTTAGCAAACTACTAGTACAATACAAGACTCAAGGTGCTTCCTTTTCCCTTGTTTTCCTAAGAACAGAATTAGATGTGCTTGCCAGGGTATCAAAGCTACCACGTGATAAGCTGTTACCTCTAAAAGAATAATTGTAGTGCATGAGGCAGGCCATAAAAGCTACTTTATGGCAATGTAAGTCACTGATAGGTCTGCTTAGCTTTATGTGTCAAGTCATCTGTAAGGGTAGAGTACCCATGAGACATCTAGAATTAACTATGGCAGATACATTGAGATAATATGACTTTATTAATGTGACTTGGGGCAATGAAGAATGATTTAGATGTATGGGGCATATTCCTGCATATTCCATGGTTTAATGGGACTCAGCCAGCATGGATTTACCCAAGGATTTGTGAGGCTGGCTTCCTTTACAAATATTCTACATTTTTTTGAAGGGGTAAATAAACATGTGACAAAGGTGCACCAGAGGATATAGTATGTTTGGATTTTCAGAAGGCATTTCACAAAGACCCTCATGAGAGGCTTTTAAGAAAACAAAAAAGTCATGGGATAGGAGGTGATATATTTTTGTGGATTGCAAGCTGGCTAAAAGACAGGAGAATAGGATTAAATGGGTAGTTTCCACAGTGGAAAAAGGTAAACAATGGAGTGCCTCAGGATCTGTACTTGGTGTTGCAGTCTGGGAAGCTGCAGTCTAGAGGTGAACCCTTGGGCCGATCTACCCCAAGGATAGGGTAGGTCGGGAGGCAGAGCCACAGGCTGAGGTATTCACCCGGGAACCAGGAACCCCCCAGGAGGAGCCCGTAGAGTCCTGGAACCTTGGGACTTAGGAGGACAGTCTGAGTCTCTATAGGTGGAGAAGGCCTGGGTAGAGAGTATGATAAGATAGTCCAATAGGAACACTATAGTCTAAGACTGGCTGGGTCGGACGTGTACTGGAGCAGGCTGTGAGCAGGAACAAAGTCAGTAGCAAGCCGTGAACTGGAGCAAGCTGTAAGCAGGAACGGAGTCTGTAGCTGCTGTGACCTAGAGCAAGCTGTGAGCAGGAATGGAGTCTGTAGCGTGCTGTAAACTGGAACAGCCTGTGAGCAGGAACGGAGTCTGCAGCGTGCTGTGAACTGGAGCAGGCTGTGAGCAGGAACGGAGTCTGTAGCGTGCTGTGAACTGGAACAGACCGGGCGCAGGAACGGAGTCTGTAGCGTGCTGAGAACTGGAACAGACTGTGAGCAGGTAAGGAGTCTGTAGCGTGCTGAGAACTGGAACAGGCGGTGAGCAGGAACGGAGTCTGTAGCGTGCTGAGAACTGGAACAGACTGTGAGCAGGAACGGAGTCTGTAGCGTGCTGAGAACTGGAACAGGCGGTGAGCAGGAACGTGGACGGATCCAGGTCAAAGGCTGGCGGCAGGCAGAAGCGGGGTCAGGTACAGGCTGAAGTCGGAGGCTGGCGGCGAGCAGAAGCGGAGTCAGGGACAGGCTGAAGTCAAAGGCAGGCGGCAGGCAGAAGCAGAATCAGGAACAAGCAGAAGTCAAGTCAGGAACTTGGAACAATCGTAGCGCAACTCAGAACTACTAACCAGTAGTGAACCTCGTTGCAAGGCAATGAGACGGTATCCGAACGCCGGTTAAATCAGGCTTGGGACGTGGCATCGTTAGTCCAGGCGGGGCCAGACTTCCAGCGGCTGTGCGCCCATAGTGCACGTCCTCACGCGCATGTGTGGCGGCAGGAAGATGGGCCGGCAATGGCGGACGCCCCAAGAGACCGGCAGAGCCGCAGGAGCGGCGTTTCCACAACTGGAGGTAAGCGCAGGGCAAAGCGGATAGAGGGGTAGCGGTGGAAACCGCAACACTTGGTCTGTTGCTTTTTAATATATTTATAAATGATCTGGAATGGGGTATGATGAGTGACGTGATCAAATTTGCAGATGACACAAAATTATGCAGAGTAGACTGTGATAAACTGCAGGAGAATCTTGAGAAACTAGAGGATTGGGCTTCCAAATGGCAGATGAAATTTAACGTGGACAAGTGCAAAGTGATGCATATAGGGAAAAATAACCCTTGCTGTAGTTACACGATGTTAGGTTCCATATTAGGAGCTACCACCCAGGAAAACGATCTAGATATCATAGTGGATAATACATTGAAATCATCAGCTCAGTGTGCTATGGCGATTAAACAAAGCAAACAGAATGTTAGGACTTATTAGGAAGGGAATGGCAAATAAAACAATGGATGTCATAATGCCTTTGTATTGCACCATAGTGAGACTGCATCTTGAATACTGTGTGCAATTCTGGTTGCCACATCTCAAAAAAGTTATAGTTGCACTGGAGAAAGTACAGAGAAGGGTAACCAAATGTTAAGGGGCATGGAACAGCTGTTCTTTGAAGAAAGGCTAAGGAAGTTAGGACCATTCAGTTTGGAGAAGAGATCACTGAGGGGGGATATGAGAGATGTCTACAAAATCATGAAACAACTTGAGAAGGTTAATGTAAATTGGTTATTTACCCTCTCAGATAATAGAAGGATAAAGTTAGCAAGTAGCTCATTTAAAACAAATCAAAGAAAATTATTTTTCATTTAGCTCAGAGTTAAGCTCTGGAATTCATTGCCAGAGGATGTGGCTATGGCAGTTAGTATAACTGGGTTTATAAAAGGTTTGGATAAGTCCCTAGAGGTAAAAATTCATAAACTGCTATTAATTAATAAGCAATAGTAGTTTGAGATGTATTTATTGTTTGGGTTTTTGCCAGATACTTGTCACTTGGATTGGCCATTGTTGGAAACAGGATACTGGACTTGATGGACCCTTAGTCTGACCCAGTATGGCATATCTTATGTTCTTATATTCTTATGGACCTCTGCACAGTCAGCTCTGCCAGCCAATGGTGGGGACCTGCAGGGCTCCTCCCTTCAAGTTGCATCAACCTCCACCTCAGTCCAATTATCTACACCTGCAACACTTGCCCTTGACTCTATACGTATGATTCCTTCTGTACATAATTTTCTGTACTTAGGGCCAGGCACACAAGAACACTTAGACTCAGTAAACGGTATAAAGTAAATTTTATTTAGCATTATAAGTGTTCCTGGGAGATGCTGCATACTAGGTGCCCTTTGTCTTTCAAAACAACCAGCATCTCATTGAATACAGGAAGTGACCCTTCTTTTATAGTTAAACATACAGTATTGCCGAAGTTTCTAGAATTACGTGACTGCCCAAAGACTCATTTACAGAGACACATCATGCTGTGGTCATGACAACCTATCCTCTGAACTGCCCTGACAGGTTTTCCCCGGTGTAGCTCATTTGCCATCCCTTTCCAGATACTCCTTTTGTCCTGTAAATGATCTTGTCCAGTGAGGTTTCAACAGAATAGTGCCTGAAGTTCCCGCCGTTGGTTTCTTCTGATCTCCTTTTGATCTTCTGTGTTGTGTAAACATATAGTAGGTCTGTGTTCTGAATAGACAGTAGGCCTGAATTATGTTGCTGGTGCCAGAACTTTAATTAAAGCTGTAACCTTAGGGAATCTTCGTTCACCTGGCCCCTGTCAGTAGCGATAGGCATCTGTGAGCCACAAGCTTGTATTTTGGTTTCATGAGAACCAAGCTTCCTTGTATTATGAGTTAAATATTGCCATTGAAGCCCACCTGGCCTTTAATTATAGGTTTTGCAGAGCATACAAGTTTCCCAGATCTTCCACATTCTTGAGTCTAAGATGGTCAGAAGGTCACTGTGTTTCAACAGTGTCAGTGTGAATCAGTCAGCTGAGGATTCTGGGACTGGCTGAATGAGCCAAAGTTCTGAACCAGAGTTCTGAATTATATCATTGTCCCTCTTGTGGCACTGTCAAAATGTACATAATTTTCTGTACTTAGGGCCAGGCACACAAGAACACTTAGGCTCAGTAAACGGTATAAAGTAAATTTTATTTAGCATTATAAGTGTTCCTGGGAGATGCTGCATACTGGGTGCCCTTTGTCTTAACTCCACTTGTATTTGATATGGGTATTTTTCTTACATCTTCTTTAGTGAAGACTGAAGCAAATAATTCATTTAGTCTCTCTGCTATGGCTTTGTCATCCCTAAGTGCCCCTTTTTCCCTTTGATCATCGGGCCAACTGACTCTCTCACAGGTGTTTACTTCGAATGTACCTGAAAAAAGATTTTATTATGAGTTTTTGCTTTCTTGGCAAGCTTTTATTTTCAAATTCTTTCTTTGCCTTTCTTTTCTATGCTTTGCATCTAATTGCAAGTTCTTATGCTATTTCCTGTTTTTCTCATTCAGATCCCTTTTCCATTTTTTGAAAGATGTTCTTTTAGCTATTACAGCTTCTCTCATATCATGCTAGTTGTTGTTTAGCCTTCCTTCCACCATTTCTAAAGTGGTCTGATGTAAACTTAGAACTTTTGCAGCTGCTTCTTTCAGTTTTTTTTCCAAACCATTTTACTCATATTGTCATAGACACCTTTGTGAAAGTTAAATACCGTCACAGTAGATTTCTTCAGTGTCCTCCCTCCAATTAATAAGTCAAATTTGATTATGTTGTCATCACTATTTCCAAGAGCCCTCCAACACTTTTCGCTCTTACACCAAATCCTGTTCCACTAAGGAGTAAGGACTGGTTCTAAAATATTTTCTCTTCTTGCTGGTTCCTGTACAGCTGCTTCATGAAGCAGTTACTTATTTCACATAAGAACTTTACCACTTTAACAAATCCTGATACATCATTCACCCAGTCAATACTGAGGTAATTGAAATAACCTATTATTACTGTGCTGCTGACTTTTTTAGCGTCTCTAATTTCTTTTAGCATTTCATTGTCTGTCCATTCTGCTAGGTGGACAGTAATATACCTGCACTCAAGGTGTGGTCTCACCATGGAGTGATATAGAGGCATTATGATATTTTCCGTTCTATTAACCATTCCTTCCTAATAATTCCCAACATTCTGTTTGCTTTTTTGACTGCTGCAGCACACTGAGCTGACGATTTTAAAGTATTACCCACTATGATGCCTAGATTGTTTTCCTGAGTGGTAGCTCCTAATATGGAACCTAACATCGTGTAACTACAGCAACGGTTATTTTTCCCTATATGCAACACCTTGCACTGCTATTTTATTCCCTTTTATTCCCTTTTTCATCTTGAATTTCTATCCATAAAGACTCAACATTGCATTTTGTTTCCTGTATAATTTTGTCCTGTTTGACTCATTGCCCTCTTTAATATATACTACCACCCCTCCATCAATTTGATCCATCCAATCATTTTGATAATGGTATCACAGTGTCCCATTGGTCACCCTCCTTCCACCAGGTCTCTGAGATACCAATTCCATCAACCACTTTATTCAATGCTATATACTCTTTCTTCATGTTTTATGACTTCTAGATTTTGAATACAGACATTTCAAATTATGTTTTTTTGCATGCATTAACAACCTGCTTGTCAGATGGCAGGGGTAATTTGGAATCTTTCTGCTCTGTCTGCTCTTTACTTAAAGGTATCTCACCCACTTTAGTATATATTGCAACTTTTCTACTGGGATGCCGTAATTCCCCTGTTTCTTCGTATCCTCCAATGATACATCATTCTGAACCATGGTCTTTTGAGCAACTGTCAATTTTCCCCATCATCTAGTTTCCAATCATCTTAGCACTGCATATATGTGGTGAGAGACTGAACAATAAAATTGATGTGTTCAGATCTGACAATGTAGCAGTCATAGAAGCCATCA